>NC_136504.1:84951156-85023656 GCF_053919585.1 Euprymna scolopes
TGTTTGGCCAGTTGTACATATATACGTTACGGAGGGGGTATCCATGCTCTGAGTGCGTCAGAGAACGTTTCATTAAAGCACTTGTAAAACAGGCAGATGGATACAACATTGAAGCAATGAGGTTGGAACACAGTTCATTGTGTGGGATTTATTAAATTGGAAGCACATTTTAAAACCCTGTTTCAGAGAAAGAGAGTAGTGATAACTGCACTATTTTTAGAATCCGGGAGAAGCTCTTCCCTAAAAAATGTTTTTCTGCTTACAAGGAGAAAGGTCCAAGATGGCTGTTATAAATAAAAGTAGTTTTTTTTACACCTGTTTTTATTGCTATTTCAAACTGAAGTGTGACAGACCAATAGATGGACTGAAAATACTATTTAAACCTTTAATGTGACAGACAAATGGATAGAGTGAAAAAATGCTATTTGAACCTTAAATGTGACAGACCAATTGATGGATTGAAAAAATACTATTTGAACCTTAAATGTGACAGACCAATTGATGGAGTGAAAAAATGCTACTTGAACCTAAAATGTGGCAGACCAATAAATGAACTGAAATAAATGCTATTTGAACGTTAAATGTCATAGATCAATGGGTGGACTGGAAAAATACTATTTCAGCTTTTCCACGAGGGCACAGTGTGATGCAACTCGTATTTTTAGAAGTGGAAGTCCAATGCTTTAGGACATTCAAAGATAACTTTAGAGTTTCATCATTCTCTCATACATGAGTTCCTGAAGCAACATTTTAGAGGCATTACATGGAAGAAAAACCTTTTAAAATAGTGTCAGGTGTTATTTTCATCAAATTAAGTTAAAACTAAAGTAATTGACAACAGTTGAGGGTAACCCTGAAGCTCATTTTTTTTTTTTTATCTGTTACTCTGATATGTAGAGGAGGGAGGCACTTCACATTCTGGAAACCAAAGTCTGATTACATTTTCTCTTTAGCCATTTTCTCTTTTGAACTAAGTAGAAAAGTAAGTTGTTATTGCGTTTGAAACAATTATATATTTCGTTTCTGAATTTTTGAGATAAAGATTGATAATTTTTATTATTTGAATTATGCAAATTACTGTTTTCATCTTGATTGCTATTCTCATAACGTTTCCGTTTATACAACTTCTGCAAGTACCCATTACGTAACAGATAAAGTACCCGTTACGTAACAGATAAAGTACCCGTTACGTAACAGATAAATTACTAGGTAAAATTCAGTTATAAGTGCCAGTCTTCTTAAGGTGTAAGTTTCCATCCTTAGTGAAGGTGTTGAAGGTCGACTGAACACATGGAATAAATAACTACAACACAAAGTAAAGTAGAATAGATATACTGAAAGCAAGAAAGTATATGCAAATATTTACATAGAGTCCATTCGTATAGTCATGGGAAGACCGTTCCTGGAGAAGGTGGTGTCGGCTGGGTGGTCATCGACTCTTGATCCCATGTCCCTCTGATTCTCTCGTTGGGCCTCTCCCGTCTTTACGGGCCCTGTCGGTGGGGCATTAGAATACACCGACTGCCTCCCTGCAGAGGGTAAAAGTCCGTCAATGGGGGTCCTGGATATGACCTTAAACTATATCCAGTGGTGAGGTCCCAGCTTGCAGGCTTTGGGGAGTGTGGAGCCACCCTTTAATTACCATTGCTCCCAGGTTCACTCTGACCTGGAGTGGTAGTACCTGTTAGGGTTCCAACTATGGGTTAAATAGAAACCGAATTGAAAACAACAAATATATTCTATTAAAAATCTTTTCTTCAAAATCTTTGGATTCGGCATTAAATAACCCGAAAAGGGTTGATATGCCGTAAAACAAAAACAACCAACCAGTCTTTATGGTACCAACCATAATTATATAATTGACACTTCCCGTATGCTAATTAGGTAGATCCTACACAACAGTAGGCAAGACTAAGATTTCAATTGCAAACTGATTAAGACTTTTACCCAGTCATGGTTTACCGAACGAGAGCATGCTACTCCTGTAGATAAAATAATGGGTAATATTCAGAATTATGTACAGATTCGCATGTTTGATAGATAGATTTCCAAGTTCAATAAGATACACCAGAAGAAGGTCGAAGGTTATATCATCCTAAGCATTGTGAGAATAACCCTCAAGATGAGAACAGTAATCCTAATAATCTAAATAATAAAAATCATTTTATTATTAAATAGAATTTTGATGAAACACAAAATTAATTAATGTCCTCCAGAGCGACGCAGGGTGTCCATGCTAGTCTGCAATAAGATTAAATCAGATGCATATTTTCAGGGTGGGGTTAGGGTGAGCGAGTAGCTTCAGATCTTTTCTGTTCATCAGCACGTCTCCTCTTTTGCAACCATGGCAGTAACGGCTTTCTACCCGTCACGGTCACCATGACAGATATGCAAGCATGGAAACTTAGAATGGATGTGCCTGATGAAGATTTTTCTTGCGGTTCAGTGGCTCCGTGGTATTCTGACCCGGTTTTCCCTGTGAAAACAGATTAGAAAGAAGCCAACTGCTTTAAATGTGAATACTCCTTGGAAAAATGCTTCAAGCGTGTCCTGCAGAAATGGAAATGGAAGATCGAACTTAAGAAAGAGAAAGATAGCTGGAAAGAAATAGAGAGAGCGAGGAAGAAGAGAGATAACAGGGCAAGGATGGGAGAGAAATAATAACAGAATGAGAAGTAAAGAAGAAAAACGTAGACAGAAAGAAGATATAGCTGGATAGAGAGAGCAAGACCTATATATATATATATATATATATATATATATATATATATATATATATATATATATATATATACTGTAATTTAAGAATTTAGAAAAAATTTATATATGTACACATACATATATATACACAGAGAGAGCGAGAGAGAAAAAGAGAGAGAGAGAAAAAGCGAGACAGAAAAGAGGGTGAGGCAGAGAGAGAGGGATGATTTTTTTTTTCGAGTCCCATTGAATATTCTGAAATAAAAGAATCTTAGCAGCACTCAGAAAACACCCAGATAATGTATTTCAGAAGGAGGGGGTAAGAGCACAGTAAATACGTAAGAATATTAAATGATTTTGTCGTTTTGTTTGATAGTATATAACCCACAGAATTTGTACCATTTTCGATTTCCTCTCACAAAAGAAATAAAAAAATAAATAAATAATACACCATTCTCTATCTATGGTTCTGCCCCATGGAACATCCGACCAGAGGAGGTCATAATGACGCTTACCATATCCAGATTAAAAATCGCCTTTGACAAACATTCATATAGTAAATAAGTGCAGTATCTTCTAAATATCTTTTTACATGACTTGCTGAACTTTAATATTCTTTTTTTTTTTGTCAATAAAATAGATTGATTGAACTATCTTCAGTTAATCAAGTCATTTTAGTAAAATTGTGTGTACTTCAATATGTAATATCTTCAAATATTCATTTGCTTTGACTAATTATTCATGATGTGAATTGATGTTTACTTGTCCAATCCATATAAATTCCACACTTTATCGAGATTCATTGTTTTTACAAGTTCAAACAAAATGAAATGTTTTACGTTTAGATGATAGTTTCGTCTTTTAATAAAAGTGATTTTTAACTTCATTTGAAATAGTAATAAAAATGGTTATTCGGAAAGAAATATTGATTTTATTGGAGCGACTATATCAATAGCAAAACAAAAGAAAGCTTCACTCTATTATACAGTTAAACTATTTGTAACTATTTTTATTGTAGAAACACACGGCTCACAATTACTCTAAACCTAATACACAAGATTTCACAAATTTAACAAAAATAAAAAAAATAAAAAAAGGCATCTCATTACATGAACTCTTTATTCTTGGTTATTTTTACATTTTTTGTTAACATTAAATATATTTTTGTTATTTTTTTATAATTATCTATGTATATTCGCAATAGGTTATAATAATATAATTACGTACATATATTACCAATAGGTTATAATAATATAATTACCTATGTATATTCGCAATAGGTTATAATAATATAATTATGTACATGTATTACCAATAGGTTATAATAATATAATTACGTACATGTATTACCAATAGGTTATAACAATATAATTACCTATGTATATTCGCAATAGGTTATAATAATATAATTACGTACATGTATTACCAATAGGTTATAATAATATAATTATGTACATGTATTATCAATAGGTTATAATAATATAATTATGTACATGTATTACCAATAGGTTATAACAATATAATTATGTAGATGCATTACCAATAGGTTATAACAATATAATTACCTATGTATATTCGCAATAGGTTATAATAATATAATTACCTATGTATATTCGCAATAGGTTATAATAATATAATTACGTATGTATATTCGCAATAGGTTATAATAATTATGTACATATATTAGCAATAGGTTATATTGAGAATATAGAGCCAATTATTGCCTACGTTATAAAGATGTATGCAAACGAAGCATGAGATCAGGTGGCATTGCCCCAACAGTCTGTGAATCTGTAGCTGAAGACGGCAACCATTAGAGAAAAACTGTAAAAGTATGCTCCAAGAGGGGTGAGAAGAGGAGAAACCAGCAATGGGTTGTAACAGAGCTCTCCAAACCAGATACCACCTACATCTCTGGCAGTTAAAATAGAGCCTACCGATTCACAATGAGTTTGCATAGTCACAACAGACACTGCAATGCAACACTTCATTGTCTCTCAAGACAGATACAAATAATTATCATTGTCGTAGTTCGTCTATGTCATAATCACATTGATACACCGGTCCCTGTTAGATCACGAAAGTTATGCAACACTGAACCTTGTCAGTAATAAAAAGCGTGACCATTTGGATATATTAGGTGCTGTATGTACTCTCCACTTATCTCGGTATTGTTTCCTGTTATTCAGAACTTTTTGCCACTGAAATCAGGTAGTGCTGATTCAGGAAATCTGTGCTTTGAGATTGTGTAACTCTTGCTTTATAATTCTATGCGCAGCCATTCTTACAGGGTTATCCATTGTTTCACGAGACTGAATGGAGGCCATGGAATCGTTTTAGTTGGTGTACTATCCCGATTTCTACATGTGCTTGTTTTAGTCAATTAAATATTCTTTTTTATTCTAAAAGGTTCTTAGATCTGATACGTATCTCTGGTTTTCTAGTATTAAGCTGAACGGATGAGCTTTTTTGTCTTGGAAGGCAACCTCTGGCTATTTCAAAGTGAAATAACTGCTTTATATATAAACATTTCCTTGAGGAAAACGATCCAAACATGTCCTACAGAAATGGAAAGAAAAAGACTTGACGTGATTCAACTTCAGGGAGAGAATGAAAGAGAGAGAGAGAGAGAGCGTGTGTGAGAGGGAGGGGGAGAGAAAGAGAGTGTGTGTGAGAATCTTCTCTGAGTCACTTTGATAACTTAGGAATATACAGCAGATTCTTAAGAGCATTCCGATGACAAGCGGATAAATCCTTTATTGGTAATGAGGAAAAGGGGAAGCAAAAGGCAAGAATACTAAGTAAAAGAGCATAAGGGAGAAGCAAGAATTAATTTTTCAAAATGCCTATACTAAGAAATAATACAGACGTAATCTAATAATCTGTGATTCTGATGTAGTACTCTCTGACCTCCTTCAGATAACTTTTGTTGTAGTCAGTAACGTTCTGGAAATTTCGGACTGAAACAGGAATACAAGAAGTTGAGAAACAAATTTTTACACTTTTCAAAAAGTAAAGAAAAAATCGTCATATCTTGGTCAATAATTGATGTATCCATAAATTTAAAAGTGCACATCTTGGAGAATCTCTTTACAAATACAGCTCATTTTCAACTCTACTCTTAAGTTAACATTAAAAATAAGCACATACATGAAGACATATGAGAAGTTGTTACACAGTTTTATTAATGTACATATTAAATACAATCTTATTGTTTTTTTCCTGTTAATGTTTTTTTTTTTGAAAGAAAAAGAAATGGTGGAATTTTAAATACTGATTTTTATAGGAGGCTCTTTGAGAAACCACAAAAAGTTACATCCTTCTTGAATCATGTTCTGTTTTTTGTTTCTGTGTTCAACCTCTAGCTGTTTGCCTCATATGATGGATAGCGCCAGCACGATAATCTGTGAAAAATGGCATTCTGATCGTAGAGATTGCAGGCCGTTGCACCAGAGGTCAGAAAATGTTTCAAATCCCTCAACCCAGTCCAGCAATATGTCTTCCGCATAACATCCCAAACACCATGATTAATATGCATCATGGATTAATCTTCCTGCTTGCACAATACAAGTACCATGGAATGCTTTTGGAAGAGTGTGAAACACCTGTCAACTATTTAGATGAATTCTGTTATGAGCACGGAATAACAACCACACGATTCCGCTTATTAAAGCAATATTGATCTGATATTTCGTTATCAAAGTTCTGCTTAATTTTTCACAACAACTGAGCAGACATTTTGACACTTCATAGCAAATAAAAACAGAAAATCTATTCATATTTATTACAAGGCATGCATTTTTACAAGAACATGTTACAATCAAGCTTTTAATACGATCTAAAATAAATGTTTTAAATAATACTAGATCAGTTATGACCCGTTGGGTGAATATTTTGTTGCACAAATATTAATAACATTTATGAAAACCTTCGGGAATTTTTTAATATATTTATAAAAACCTTTTGGACTTTGTAAATAACACTAGTTTGTCGACAGAAAAATTAAAGAACATGATTAAAGACCATGAAATATATAAGGTGATATGTAAATGATCTTCGAGCGAATTCGAAATAACAAAAAACTTATCAAAAATTTTAAGTCATGTTTGCTAGACATGTATTATGAAATATTCATGAAGATCTTTTGGAATTGTAGAATATTTATGAAAGACCTTTAGGAAAGCTAAATTTAGAATAGCATAAATTACAAGTTGTTAATATCATCTAAATATTTATATCTTAAACTATTGAAAGTTTTAAATAGTACTGGACCAACCGTGACCCGCTGAGTCAGTAGTTGTTATACAGATATTGTTAAGAATTAAAATGTTTTGCAATTTCCAAATATTTATGCAATTCTTTTCGTGGTGTCATAATTGATCCTTTCCCTCATTTCTTCTCTCTCTTCCCTTTACTTTCATTCCTTCTCTCTCTAACTCTCTCTCTCTCCCTTTTAATTATTGATATCAGTTCGTTAATCTTCTCTGCATTATTTGGAAGATTCGAACTGCAGTTCTCATTTTGAGTGCTATTCTAACAAGGTTTCAGTCGATGTATGTAACCTCCAACCTTTTTACTTTTGTGCATTGGCGAACTCGGGAATCTTTCTGTCGAACTCAGAAATCTGCATTTAATTTTTAATGTAACTCTTTATATATATTATTCTAATTGGAATTCATTATTGAGATGAGTATTATTTATTAATTTATTTATTACGGACTATTATCCTCATCTTTTTTAATTGTTGTTTCACGACGTTTCGACCAACTATTTCTCTGACCTTCGTCAGGTGGTAACCGCGGTGGGATAGGAACTCTGAATCTCCTAACTGCATTCTCAGCAATTACTGCCATCCATAGTTGTTGTCGTCTCACTAAGTTTTGGCCAAGTAAGCCTCTGGGTAGGATTGAAACCGCTATCTTCAGACAATTCTCACCTGGAATTGTAGAAATTCAACGTCTCTATCTACTGCACCACGGGCCCTGAAGGGCGATCAAGGTTGGATTTTTTGGTCATATAAATCCACTTTTATTTATTATCTGATCTTCCATGGTCGGGTCCGTACCGAATGGTATATATATTATTCTAATTGAAATTCATTATTGAGATGAGTATTATTTATCAATTTATTTATTGCGGGCTATTATCCTCATCTTTCTTAGTTGTTGTTCCACAACGTTTCGGCCAACTATTCCTGTAGCCTTCATCAGGTAATCCTTTATTTTATCCACGGAGGGTAGCATTCTTTTGTTCCGTCAACCATGACTGGGTAGAAATATTAAGTAATTTGCAATACTATTGTTTTTTGTTTTTAGTGTTGTGAATTACTTAGTACTTCTATCCTGTCATGGCTGATCGAAGGATTAAATAAAGAGTTTCTTTCAAAATTCCGTTCAGATTCTCGGGTTCAACAGAAATATTTCTGACTTCGACAAAGTACGCCTGAAGCAGGTTGGAGGTTACATTGACCAATACGATGAGAACAGTAGTCCTAATAATCCAAATAATTCGAAATTCAGAAACTTCTTTCTTATTCGCATATTTTATGGCATTTAACCTTCTTCCCTATACAGATGAATGTATGCACGATGACAAGCCAACAAGATGATACCATCAAAGTTTTAATCTTTGTTTCATTTTACTTCAGTCGAAGTTCTCAGAAATCCAGGGGCCCCTTACCTGGGGTTAACACTTGACTGAGATAGATAGATAGATAGATATTCGAATGTTCTATTAAAGGGCTTTATCTTTCAAACACTGAGTTAGTAAATAAGTTGAGAATATTATTTTTTCTTCTCCCTAAGTAACCATTTTAACTTATTTAATTTTACTTCAGGTTAAGTTACCTGAAATCAAGTTTAACTTTACCTTTCAAACAGGGTTAATAAAGAAGTTAGGAACATAATTTTCCTTTCCCTAATCGACCATTTAAATATGTTATAATATATCTTCCTTGCGGTCTCTTGGTATTCCTAGATTCAAGAATTCATCTAGTCTGGTGGAGTACCAAGCCCAATGCTGTTACTTGAGATAACATCACTTGGAGAAGGTGCACCATTCCTCGTAAAAGTCAGTGTAGGTTGGTCATAGCAAGGAGATCTTATTTGTGCTGCGAATACTATGTTAATTAAATATTTTTTAGTCAAGATTTACTTTTAGGGAAAGTATCCTCATGTCAGGTTGTCCCGACAAACCTCTATACACAGAGACCTTAAAGATTGATGCACTCCACAAAAGGGATATTTTTGTATTCGTTGCCAGGTCCCAAAAAGATGATGATGCCTCCGTTCAGTCTCGAAAGACAAAGGATACCCTCAGTAGAGGCAGCTGTGCATGTAATTATGAGGCAAGGGTTGCACAATCCTTAACCACACCTCTCCTGAATCGGCACTGCTTAAGTCCAGTGGCAAGGAGAAGTCCAGGACGACTGGAAACAATGCCGAGATAAGTGGAGAGCACATATAACACCTGGAAGTCTCAAATGGTCACATATCTGGTACTGGTCAGGTTCAATGTTGCTTAAATTTGGTGATGTAGCGGGAACCAGTATGTCAACGTGATTATGTCATATAAAAAGATAGTGTAAGGCAAATATCTCTTTCTTAGGGAAATTGAAAATGTTATAAGGTAATTATGTGTATTCACATAAGTGTTCTGTATGAATTTTCAAACACTGCTAGATTTTTGGGTATATATTTTGGGCTATATTAAGTTTAATGTGGTCTTCTGCAAACGAGACAAAGGAGAGAGCTCTATGTGAAAATTCATACACCTCAGATTTTTGTGAAACCTTAACACTAGATATTACATAACATAATAATATTTCTCAAATTTTAATTTCCTTGAAGTATTTAAAAAGGATTTTAGGGGATATAGTATAAGCACAATCTCTCATTTGAAAAGTTAGATATTTTTGCACAAAATTTGATCCAAAGTAATAGGACACAAATTAGGATAGTTTCCATCAATTTGAATTTGCTTTTATGACTCCTTAAGCTTAAGCTTTAAATTTTCAGTATTACTAGAATCAAAATCATATAAATCTTGATCTAAATTGGAAATAAAGAAAAAATACTACTCCAAAGTTAAAAATAAGCTAACGGTAAGTGTTAGATGGATAGATTCCGATCCAAAAAACAGCAATTTTCCCCCCTTTGTCAAAAATATGACTCATGAAATAAGAAGTGAAGAACAAAATCAAGAAAGCAAGAGTCACAAGTAAAGTAAAGCTAAAGTTCACTTTATAATCTCTTTGCAATTTAAAATGCAAAGTTTTTTTCATCATTAACTGTACATATTAAATGAACTTACCTTCTTATCCTTTTACAGCAAGGATAAAAGAAAGGAAATTTATCTTCAATTCGTAAAATGAAAAGGTTCATTAATAATCTTTTTGTTATTTATATTAGCACAACCCATCGAAAATCTACAACTGTATCCGTCATCCTTTGTATAAAGCTGCCATACTTAGAAAAATGATGTGAAAATGACACACAAGAACAGTATTTTAAGGAATTCAAATAAAATTCAAAAACGTAAAATTCAAATGAATGAAATCTTCATATTTATTTATTTATTCAGAAAGAAAGAAATTCAGTGCCATTGTTCAAAGGAACATTATATTCTCAATGAGAGAAGATGATGTGATGTCATGAAATAATTCACCAAATAACTACATCTATTTTATCTTTTAACATTCATTCATGATATAGAGACTCATTTGAATTATTTAAATTTATTGCTTCAAGGTAAAACTCAGCTTCTTTTTTTATATGGAGATCACAACTTATCAAGGCCCGGAAGCCACTCAGGGATAAGGGTTATTGCGTGTACAGTAATCAATGGGATAGTATTGTAGTAATAGTTAGTATTGGAGATTTGATAAAGTGTCTTACCTTAAGGGGCGGTTCATCAGGAATTTGTTTATGTTGGACTTGAAGACATCCAAGTTGTAGGCAGGTGGGAAACAGGCAAATGGAATAGAATTCCACAGGTGTGCATTTCTAAGAAAGAAGCTTTGTTCATTCGAATCTACGTTTTGATTTAGGCACAGATAAAGAGTGGGGAAAATTACTGACAGTGGTTTCAGCTAGACGAGTGTTTTTCGTGAACGCTTATGAAAAAAATGTATAATCATATTGTTGCATTTGAAAAAAAAATTGTGTAGTGAGAACATCAACGTAGAAATAAAATGTATGCTTATTTCCCAGAATTCCAATCAAGGAAACCACAGGATTCAGAACTATTTGTGAATGTAATCCATAGTTTGCGAAACTAATTTGTATCACATTTTGCTGACTTTTCTCTGCATCAGAATGATTTGTAATTGTTTACCACACGATTTTATGTGAATATGTCGGAATGCATTCAAATGAAATTGAAAGAAATGTGGTGTTGAGATCTTTTAAGAGCAACAATTCTAAAAATATTTCATTAATTGATATTTATGCAAAATATATTTTTTCAAGCGGAAAGTATTTACAAATTAGTGACCCAGGAAAAAAGATTATTTAGAGGTACCTATCAAATATGGACGATTCTTTTCAAAATTGAAGTAAACAATTTGAGAACAAATTTGACAGATAATAATATAGATGATATCTTGCTCTTAGCATCAACAAGTTCGAAACCAAATATTGAAACACTTTCAATTAATAAATATTACCAAGTTCCCTCTAGTTCGTTGGTGAAAACTTAACGCTACTGCTATGTATGTATAACAAATAATTCCAACAATGTTTTCAGTTGAAAAAATATTTTTGACTACTATATTGAGCTTGTCACCTATCTAGGCTCGACCATCACCAGTAACCTGTTTCTTGACAGTGAGATTGACAAACGCGTCTCAAAAACTGCAGGTGTGATGGTCAGTTTGAACAAGAAGGTGTTGAGTAACTCTCAAAACTCAAAATCAAAAAATGTACCAGGCTTGTGTGCTCAGCACACTCCTCTACTGCAGTGAGTCTTCGGTCACCTATGCACGCGAGGAAAGCCAGTTTGGGGACCTTTCATCTCCGCTTCCTGTGTTGTGCCCTAGGAATTACATTGCCGGATAGGGTTTTCAACACCAATGTGCTGGGGCATGCTGAGTGCCTTAGCATGCACCTCTTCAACTGTCAGCCCAGGCTCCGCTGGTTGGGTCATGTGCACCAGATGGATGATAGATGTATCCCCAAGGACATCTTATATGGTAAACTGGCAACGGGACAGCACCGCAGAAGTCGCCCAGCTCTCCACTACAAGGACATATACAAATGCGACCTGAAGCTGATAGGTATCAACCTGGGAGGCTGGGAGCAGCTGATAAACGAGCATGGCGGCTGACAGAGTGCTGTACAACAGGGAGAGGGAAGAGGGAGAATAACTGATGTTGGAGAACAGATAATGCATAAAGCAGCACCAAAAGCCACAAACCCCAGTATACTATCTTCCTACCTGTACATATGCGGCAGAGACTGCCATTCCTGAATAAGACATCAGAGCCACACTTGAAGATGACCAAAGACATCTGCTGAAACTCCAAGGTACATGTCATTATCCCCTGAGATAGATGGCCTCCAAGGTACATGTCATTATCCACTGAGATAGATGGCCTCCAAGGTACATGTCATTATCCCCTGAGATAGATGGCCTCCAAGGTACATGTCATTATCCCCTGAGATAGATGGCCTCCAAGGTACATGTCATTATCCCCTGAGATAGATGGCCTCCAAGGTACATGTCATTATCCCCTGAGATAGATGGCCTCCAAGGTACATGTCATTATCCCCTGAGATAGATGGCCTCCAAGGTACATGTCATTATCCCCTGAGATAGATGGCCTCCAAGGTACATGTCATTATCCCCTGAGATAGATGGCCTCCAAGGTACATGTCATTATCCCCTGAGATAGATGGCCTCCAAGGTACATGTCATTATCCCCTGAGATAGATGGCCTCCAAGGTACATGTCATTATCCCCTGAGATAGATGGCCTCCAAGGTACATGTCATTATCCCCTGAGATAGATGGCCTACTACGCTACTACTATATCCATTTGTTGTTAATACAAATGATTTTTGTATATTCAACTCTTGTGATTAAATGTGAATATGCAGATATGTCAACATTTCTCAATTTAACTATATTGTCGACCTTCAAATGAAGATTGCTGTATGTCATTTTTCACAGAATTGGCTACACATGTCAGTGCACTAAAAATATTTGACTATCTGCTAGTTATCTTTCACGAGACTATTTCACCAAGTCACGTTGCTTATGCTTAATGCCAAATAATAGATACCTATTTGGGACTGGCACGCGAGGTAGCAGAAATCTAAAGACAATAAAACCTAAAAAATTGCCTGAGTAACTTCGTTGGCATTCCCCCGTGGGGGCGCCTCAGGCAGTAAGCAATTAACTTACTCCACCGGAAAGCGTAGTGGCAAGGCCTGGGAGGGTGGACCTCCTAGGTATTACCCAGATGGCGTACCTCAGTCCAACAGGTGCTAGGCCAGTTCCCGGCCCCTCACCTGTTGGGCTGAGTGTCAAGTGACGAATCCTTGACGAGTACTACTACCCTGTCTCCCTGCAACCGAAGCCGCTAGGAGACACATCCCATCACACTGGACGCGTAATGGGGTATGATCCCACACAGTTGGACGATTCTATTTATAAACGATGCTGCTAGGAACTGACGAATCGAATTAATTCACGTTCTGCTAACAACAAATCAGAAACCAGAATTGCTTCATAAATATTAAACCTTTTCTGGAACAATTTCACATTTTTTTTTCCGTCTCGACACGGTAAGAATATTTTGCTCTGTGGAACTGTCTACTGCAAACCAGTCACCTCTCAAGACTTGTTTAAAACAATGAACCATCTGAAACTAAACATGGCTTACACTTCTTGAGTAAGTGTATATGTTTGCGACTAGTTGTACTCGTATGTATAGGTATTTGAAGTATTCTGACGTTCCTGGAGGAGGTAATTTTTTGTGTGATTTTTAATTTTAGATTTTCTTTTGTTTTTCTGATTTATCAATGTTTATTTTCATTATTCCTTTAAATATATAGTTTGACAGGAGTCAGCATATGTAGTTTTCCTTAACTTTTCAGTAATTCCCTTTTATCTGGCCCAAGACCTGTCGTCATAATACGATCTGGCCCGCAAGGTCAAATAAGTTGCTAACTCTTGCTCTAGGTGTTCAATGTGAATACCGACACCACAGTATTATTGTATCATGTTTAAACAAAATAGATACTACACCTTTAAATATTTATTATCAAAACTAAAAAGATTAAACTTTGAACAAATTAAGCACAAAACCATTCAAAAATAGAAAATGCATGTCGTTGGTCATCCTTGTTGATCATTACTGAAAGTGTCTATCCTACTCGTAACTAGAATCATCAGTTACCATAATACCACATTTACTCCAGGGGCCGCCCTATTTAAGATTTCCCTGAATTGTTTAAACGTTTATTGTTCATGAACATGTTGCATAGGGGACATTCATATTAGAGAGAGCGACGGATGGGGACATGTATATAACAGTGAGAGGGGGAGAAGAGAGAGGAAGGAGAACGACATTTATACATTTTACAGTTTGTGGACTTATTACATATATTGTAGAGAGGAGAGGTACTGATCAGTTCTTTAACACAGAGAAGAGGGGACAGTTATTACTTATATGGAGAGGGGGACACATTACTTAGATGAGTTATACACAAGGTTCATTAATAACGATTAGTCCACATTATCTTCAATTTGGTAGAAAGATGATGCAAGACTCAGTTACAAAATATGATGTGTTCTTTTATTACATTCGACCGGTTGCAATGATGATGGTTCCAGGAATTCAAAGTCGACTACATGCTTAAAACTTTCTAACCCTTCGCTTCCAAAGGGAGACCCTCCTCTGATTCGATCGGGACTCGACTGCCTCCTATCTCCAACTCTCTCTAATCCCCTAGAACTAGCAAAATATATTGAGAATTCATTTTCTGCTATGACGTCATGTATGGCTTCAGACACGTGCCGCACACACGTGGGAAACTCACGTGGATTAAATATGCATGGTTCGCACATGTCCAAACCATTTCTGCAGACCTAACTTATTTTTCAACATATTTAAATTTGCTATTGTTCGTTCTTCTAACTGACCTTATTTTAATTCAGTTTTCATAAAAAGAATTTAATAATCAAAATTCCTTTTGCTCACACATATCTCCTATTTTATAGTAAATTGAACAATGCGAATTCTACATTCCATTTCTGAGCCTATTTCCGAACCTTGCTTACAAGGTTCGAATCTCGGTCTATCTAATCTCATTTTTACTTATTTAATGTTTTTCTTACAAGAAAAGGGGACCTTTTTTGTAACAAACATAAATATATCTACATCATTATACTTTGATCCTAATGTGAAGAACAAGATTGTATTTGAGTTTCATGTCAGATGAAATTTTTAAATATCCTTTTTTTATTCTGTTTTCAATGATTGGCCGATTCCACCTTTTAAGTAGAGAGGTAGAGAGTGATAGCGTATTGCCAACATGGGATTGTCTTAACACATTATTATTTCAATTAATATTTTCATACTTTTTACATCGATCAATCGTTTAGATTCAATTACCCTTGTTTGTTCATACTAATGCTTTGTTGTTTCTCATACATTTTGTATGTCAATAAAATGATTTTGTATGGCAAAGTTTATATTTCCTTTTCATTTTGGTCAATAAAATGATTTTGTATGGCAAAGTTTATATTTCCTTTTCATTTGGGTCAATAAAATGATTTTGTATGGCAAAGTTTATATTTCCTTTTCATTTTGGTCAATAAAATGATTTTGTATGGCAAAGTTTATATTTCCTTTTCATTTTGGTCAATAAAATGATTTTGTATGGCAAAGTTTATATTTCCTTTTCATTTGGGTCAATAAAATGATTTTGTATGGCAAAGTTTATATTTCCTTTTCATTTTGGTCAATAAAATGATTTTGTATGGCAAAGTTTATATTTCCTTTTCATTTTGGTCAATAAAATGATTTTGTATGGCAAAGTTTATATTTCCTTTTCATTTGGGTCAATAAAATGATTTTGTATGGCAAAGTTTATATTTCCTTTTCATTTTGGTCCATAAAATGATTTTGTATGGCAAAGTTTATATTTCCTTTTCATTTGGGTCAATAAAATGATTTTGTATGGCAAAGTTTATATTTCCTTTTCATTTGGGTCAATAAAATGATTTTGTATGGCAAAGTTTATATTTCCTTTTCATTTGGGTCAATAAAATGATATTGTATGGCAAAGTTTATATTTCCTTTTCATTTGGGTCAATAAAATGATTTTGTATGGCAAAGTTTATATTTCCTTTTCATTTGGGTCAATAAAATGATTTTGTATGGCAAAGTTTATATTTCCTTTTCATTTGGGTCAATAAAATGATTTTGTATGGCAAAGTTTATATTTCCTTTTCATTTGGGTCAATAAAATGATTTTGTATGGCAAAGTTTATATTTCCTTTTCATTTCGGTCAATAAAATGATTTTGTATGGCAAAGTTTATATTTCCTTTTCATTTGGGTCAATAAAATGATTTTGTATGGCAAAGTTTATATTTCCTTTTCATTTTGGTCCATAAAATGATTTTGTATGGCAAAGTTTATATCTCCTTTTCATTTTGGTCAATAAAATGATATTGTATGGCAAAGTTTATATTTCCTTTTCATTTGGGTCAATAAAATGATTTTGTATGGCAAAGTTTATATTTCCTTTTCATTTGGGTCAATAAAATGATTTTGTATGGCAAAGTTTATATTTCCTTTTCATTTGGGTCAATAAAATGATTTTGTATGGCAAAGTTTATATTTCCTTTTCATTTGGGTCAATAAAATGATATTGTATGGAAAAGTTTATATTTCCTTTTCATTTGGGTCAATAAAATGATTTTGTATGGCAAAGTTTATATTTCCTTTTCATTTGGGTCAATAAAATGATTTTGTATGGCAAAGTTTATATTTCCTTTTCATTTGGGTCAATAAAATGATTTTGTATGGCAAAGTTTATATTTCCTTTTCATTTTGGTCAATAAAATGATTTTGTATGGCAAAGTTTATATTTCCTTTTCATTTGGGTCAATAAAATGATTTTGTATGGCAAAGTTTATATTTCCTTTTCATTTTGGTCCATAAAATTATTTTGTATGGCAAAGTTTATATTTCCTTTTCATTTTGGTCAATAAAATGATATTGTATGGCAAAGTTTATATTTCCTTTTCATTTGGGTCAATAAAATGATTTTGTATGGCAAAGTTTATATTTCCTTTTCATTTGGGTCAATAAAATGATTTTGTATGGCAAAGTTTATATTTCCTTTTCATTTGGGTCAATAAAATGATTTTGTATGGCAAAGTTTATATTTCCTTTTCATTTGGGTCAATAAAATGATTTTGTATGGCAAAGTTTATATTTCCTTTTCATTTGGGTCAATAAAATGATTTTGTATGGCAAAGTTTATATTTCCTTTTCATTTGGGTCAATAAAATGATTTTGTATGGCAAAGTTTATATTTCCTTTTCATTTGGGTAAATAAAATGATATTGTATGGCAAAGTTTATATTTCATTTTCATTTGGGTCAATAAAATGATTTTGTATGGCAAAGTTTATATTTCCTTTTAATTTTGGTCCATAAAATTATTTTGTATGGCAAAGTTTATATTTCCTTTTCATTTGGGTCAATAAAATGATTTTGTATGGCAAAGTTTATATTTCCTTTTCATTTGGGTCAATAAAATGATTTTGTATGGCAAAGTTTATATTTCCTTTTCATTTTGGTCCATAAAATTATTTTGTATGGAAAAGGTTATATTTCCTTTTCATTTTGGTCAATAAAATGATTTTGTATGGCAAAGTTTATATTTCCTTTTCATTTGGGTCAATAAAATGATTTTGTATGGCAAAGTTTATATTTCCTTTTCATTTGGGTCAATAAAATGATTTTGTATGGCAAAGTTTATATTTCCTTTTCATTTGGGTAAATAAAATGATATTGTATGGCAAAGTTTATATTTCCTTTTCATTTGGGTCAATAAAATGATTTTGTATGGCAAAGTTTATATTTCCTTTTCATTTGGGTCCATAAAATTATTTTGTATGGCAAAGTTTATATTTCCTTTTCATTTTGGTCAATAAAATGATATTGTATGGCAAAGTTTATATTTCCTTTTCATTTGGGTCAATAAAATGATTTTGTATGGCAAAGTTTATATTTCCTTTTCATTTGGGTCAATAAAATGATTTTGTATGGCAAAGTTTATATTTCCTTTTCATTTGGGTCAATAAAATGATTTTGTATGGCAAAGTTTATATTTCCTTTTCATTTTGGTCAATAAAATGATTTTGTATGGCAAAGTTTATATTTCCTTTTCATTTGGGTCAATAAAATGATTTTGTATGGCAAAGTTTATATTTCCTTTTCATTTGGGTCAATAAAATGATTTTGTATGGCAAAGTTTATATTTCCTTTTCATTTGGGTCAATAAAATGATTTTGTATGGCAAAGTTTATATTTCCTTTTCATTTGGGTCAATAAAATGATTTTGTATGGCAAAGTTTATATTTCCTTTTCATTTGGGTCAATAAAATGATTCTGTATGGCAAAGTTTATATTTCCTTTTCATTTGGGCCAATAAAATGATTTTGTATGGCAAAGTTTATATTTCCTTTTCATTTGGGTCAATAAAATGATTTTGTATGGCAAAGTTTATATTTCCTTTTCATTTGGGTCAATAAAATGATTTTGTATGGCAAAGTTTATATTTCCTTTTCATTTGGGTCAATAAAATGATTTTGTATGGCAAAGTTTATATTTCCTTTTCATTTGGGTCAATAAAATGATTTTGTATGGCAAAGTTTATATTTCCTTTTCATTTGGGTCAATAAAATGATTTTGTATGGCAAAGTTTATATTTCCTTTTCATTTTGGTCCATAAAATGATTTTGTATGGCAAAGTTTATATTTCCTTTTCATTTTAGTCAATAAAATGATTTTGTATGGCAAAGTTTATATTTCCTTTTCATTTTGGACAATAAAATAATTTTGTATGGCAAAGTTTATATTTCCTTTTCATTTGAGTCAATAAAATGATTTTGTATGGCAAAAATTATATTTCCTTTTCATTTGAGTCAATAAAATGATTTTGTATGGCAAAGTTTATATTTCCTTTTCATTTTGGTCAATAAAATGATTTTGTATGGCAACGTTTATATTTCCTTTTCATTTTGGTCAATAACATGATTTTGTATGGCAAAGTTTATATTTCCTTTTAATTTGAGTCAATAAAATGATTCTGTATGGCAAAGTTTATATTTCCTTTTCATTTTGGTCAATAAAATGATTTTGTATGGCAAAGTTTATATTTCCTTTTCATTTGGGTCAATAAAATGATTTTGTATGGCTACGTTTATATTTCCTTTTCATTTTGGTCAATAAAATTATTTTTATGGCAAAGTTTATATTTCCTTTTCATTTTGGTCAATAAAATGATTTTGTATGGCAAGGTTTATATTTCCTTTTCATTTGGGTCAATAAAATGATTTTGTATGGCAAAGTTTATATTTCCTTTTCTTTTGGGTCAATAAAATGATTTGTATGGCAAAGTTTATATTTCCTTTTCATTTGGGTCAATAAAATGATTTTGTATGGACAAGTTTATATTTCCTTTTCATTTGGGTCAATAAAATAATTTTGTATGGCAAAGTTTATATTTCCTTTTCATTTGGGTCAATAAAATGATTTTGTATGGCAAAGTTTATATTTCCTTTTCATGTGGGTCAATAAAATGATTTTGTATGGCAAAGTTTATATTTCCTTTTCATTTGGGTCAATAAAATGATTTTGTATGGCAAAGTTTATCTTTCCTTTTCATTTTGGTCAATAAAATGATTTTGTATGGCAAAGTTTATATTTCCTTTTCATTTGGGTCAATAAAATGATTTTGTATGGCAAAGTTTATATTTCCTTTTCATTGTGGTCAATAAAATGATTTTGTATGGCAAAGTTTATATTTCCTTTTCATTTGGGTCAATAAAATGATTTTGTATGGCAAAGTTTATATTTCCTTTTCATTTGGGTCAATAAAATGATTTTGTATGGCAAAGGTTATATTTCCTTTTCATTTTGGTCAATAAAATGATATTGTATGGCAAAGTTTATATTTCCTTTTCATTTGGGTCAATAAAATGATTTTGTATGGCAAAGTTTATATTTCCTTTTCATTTGGGTCAATAAAATGATTTTGTATGGCAAAGGTTATATTTCCTTTTCATTTTAGTCAATAAAATGATATTGTATGGCTACGTTTATATTTCCTTTTCATTTTGGTCAATAAAATTATTTTTATGGCAAAGTTTATATTTCCTTTTCATTTGGGTCAATAAAATGATTTTGTATGGCAAAGTTTATATTTCCTTTTCATTTGGGTCAATAAAATGATTTTGTATGGCAAAGTTTATATTTCCTTTTCATTTTGGTCAATAAAATGATTTTGTATGGCAAGGTTTATATTTCCTTTTCATTTGGGTCCATAAAATTATTTTTTATGGCAAAGTTTATATTTCCTTTTCATTTGGGTCAATAAAATGATTTGTATGGCAAAGTTTATATTTCCTTTTCATTTGGGTCAATAAAATGATTTTGTATGGCAAAGTTTATATTTCCTTTTCATTTTGGTCAATAAAATTATTTTTATGGCAAAGTTTATATTTCCTTTTCATTTTGGTCAATAAAATGATTTTGTATGGCAAGGTTTATATTTCCTTTTCATTTGGGTCAATAAAATGATTTTGTATGGCAAAGTTTATATTTCCTTTTCTTTTGGGTCAATAAAATGATTTGTATGGCAAAGTTTATATTTCCTTTTCATTTGGGTCAATAAAATGATTTTGTATGGACAAGTTTATATTTCCTTTTCATTTGGGTCAATAAAATAATTTTGTATGGCAAAGTTTATATTTCCTTTTCATTTGGGTCAATAAAATGATTTTGTATGGCAAAGTTTATATTTCCTTTTCATGTGGGTCAATAAAATGATTTTGTATGGCAAAGTTTATATTTCCTTTTCATTTGGGTCAATAAAATGATTTTGTATGGCAAAGTTTATATTTCCTTTTCATTTTGGTCAATAAAATGATTTTGTATGGCAAAGTTTATATTTCCTTTTCATTTGGGTCAATAAAATGATTTTGTATGGCAAAGTTTATATTTCCTTTTCATTTGGGTCAATAAAATGATTTTGTATGGCAAAGTTTATATTTCCTTTTCATTTGGGTCAATAAAATGATTTTGTATGGCAAAGTTTATATTTCCTTTTCATTTGGGTCAATAAAATGATTTTGTATGGCAAAGGTTATATTTCCTTTTCATTTTGGTCAATAAAATGATATTGTATGGCAAAGTTTATATTTCCTTTTCATTTGGGTCAATAAAATGATTTTGTATGGCAAAGTTTATATTTCCTTTTCATTTTGGTCAATAAAATGATTTTGTATGGCAAGGTTTATATTTCCTTTTCATTTGGGTCCATAAAATTATTTTTTATGGCAAAGTTTATATTTCCTTTTCATTTGGGTCAATAAAATGATTTGTATGGCAAAGTTTATATTTCGTTTTCATTTGGGTCAATAAAATGATTTTGTATGGCAAAGTTTATATTTCCTTTTCATTTGGGTCAATAAAATAATTTTGTATGGCAAAGTTTATATTTCCTTTTCATTTGGGTCAATAAAATGATTTTGTATGGCAAAGTTTATATTTCCTTTTCATGTGGGTCAATAAAATGATTTTGTATGGCAAAGTTTATATTTCCTTTTAATTTGGGTCAATAAAATGATTTTGTATGGCAAAGTTTATATTTCCTTTTCATTTTGGTCAATAAAATGATTTTGTATGGCAAAGTTTATATTTCCTTTTCATTTGGGTCAATAAAATGATTTTGTATGGCAAAGTTTATATTTCCTTTTCATTTGGGTCAATAAAATGATTTTGTATGGCAAAGTTTATATTTCCTTTTCATTTGGGTCAATAAAATGATTTTGTATGGCAAAGTTTATATTTCCTTTTCATTTGGGTCAATAAAATGATTTTGTATGGCAAAGTTTATATTTCCTTTTCATTTGGGTCAATAAAATGATTTTGTATGGCAAGGTTTATATTTCCTTTTCATTTGGGTCAATAAAATGATTTTGTATGGCAAAGTTTATATTTCCTTTTCTTTTGGGTCAATAAAATGATTTGTATGGCAAAGTTTATATTTCCTTTTCATTTGGGTCAATAAAATGATTTTGTATGGACAAGTTTATATTTCCTTTTCATTTGGGTCAATAAAATAATTTTGTATGGCAAAGTTTATATTTCCTTTTCATTTGGGTCAATAAAATGATTCTGTATGGCAAAGTTTATATTTCCTTTTCATTTGGGTCAATAAAATGATTTTGTATGGCAAAGTTTATATTTCCTTTTCATTTGGGTCAATAAAATGATTTTGTATGGCAAAGTTTATATTTCCTTTTCATTTTGGTCAATAAAATGATTTTGTATGGCAACGTTTATATTTCCTTTTCATTTTGGTCAATAACATGATTTTGTATGGCAAAGTTTATATTTCCTTTTAATTTGAGTCAATAAAATGATTCTGTATGGCAAAGTTTATATTTCCTTTTCATTTTGGTCAATAAAATGATTTTGTATGGCAAAGTTTATATTTCCTTTTCATTTGGGTCAATAAAATGATTTTGTATGGCTACGTTTATATTTCCTTTTCATTTTGGTCAATAAAATTATTTTTATGGCAAAGTTTATATTTCCTTTTCATTTTGGTCAATAAAATGATTTTGTATGGCAAGGTTTATATTTCCTTTTCATTTGGGTCAATAAAATGATTTTGTATGGCAAAGTTTATATTTCCTTTTCTTTTGGGTCAATAAAATGATTTGTATGGCAAAGTTTATATTTCCTTTTCATTTGGGTCAATAAAATGATTTTGTATGGACAAGTTTATATTTCCTTTTCATTTGGGTCAATAAAATAATTTTGTATGGCAAAGTTTATATTTCCTTTTCATTTGGGTCAATAAAATGATTTTGTATGGCAAAGTTTATATTTCCTTTTCATGTGGGTCAATAAAATGATTTTGTATGGCAAAGTTTATATTTCCTTTTCATTTGGGTCAATAAAATGATTTTGTATGGTAAAGTTTATATTTCCTTTTCATTTTGGTCAATAAAATGATTTTGTATGGCAAAGTTTATATTTCCTTTTCATTTGGGTCAATAAAATGATTTTGTATGGCAAAGTTTATATTTCCTTTTCATTTGGGTCAATAAAATGATTTTGTATGGCAAAGTTTATATTTCCTTTTCATTTGGGTCAATAAAATGATTTTGTATGGCAAAGTTTATATTTCCTTTTCATTTTGGTCCATAAAATTATTGTGTATGGCAAAGGTTATATTTCCTTTTCATTTTGGTCAATAAAATGATATTGTATGGCAAAGTTTATATTTCCTTTTCATTTGGGTCAATAAAATGATTTTGTATGGCAAAGTTTATATTTCCTTTTAATTTGGGTCAATAAAATGATTTTGTATGGCAAAGTTTATATTTCCTTTTCATTTTAGTCAATAAAATGATATTGTATGGCTACGTTTATATTTCCTTTTCATTTTGGTCAATAAAATTATTTTTATGGCAAAGTTTATATTTCCTTTTCATTTGGGTCAATAAAATGATTTTGTATGGCAAAGTTTATATTTCCTTTTCATTTGGGTCAATAAAATGATTTTGTATGGCAAAGTTTATATTTCCTTTTCATTTTGGTCAATAAAATGATTTTGTATGGCAAGGTTTATATTTCCTTTTCATTTGGGTCCATAAAATTATTTTTTATGGCAAAGTTTATATTTCCTTTTCATTTGGGTCAATAAAATGATTTGTATGGCAAAGTTTATATTTCCTTTTCATTTGGGTCAATAAAATGATTTTGTATGGCAAAGTTTATATTTCCTTTTCATTTGGGTCAATAAAATAATTTTGTATGGCAAAGTTTATATTTCCTTTTCATTTGGGTCAATAAAATGATTTTGTATGGCAAAGTTTATATTTCCTTTTCATGTGGGTCAATAAAATGATTTTGTATGGCAAAGTTTATATTTCCTTTTAATTTGGGTCAATAAAATGATTTTGTATGGCAAAGTTTATATTTCCTTTTCATTTTGGTCAATAAAATGATTTTGTATGGCAAAGTTTATATTTCCTTTTCATTTGGGTCAATAAAATGATTTTGTATGGCAAAGTTTATATTTCCTTTTCATTTGGGTCAATAAAATGATTTTGTATGGCAAAGTTTATATTTCCTTTTCATTTGGGTCAATAAAATGATTTTGTATGGCAAAGTTTATATTTCCTTTTCATTTGGGTCAATAAAATGATTTTGTATGGCAAAGTTTATATTTCCTTTTCATTTGGGTCAATAAAATGATTTTGTATGGCAAAGTTTATATTTCCTTTTCATTTGGGTCAATAAAATGATTCTGTATGGCAAAGTTTATATTTCCTTTTCATTTGGGTCAATAAAATGATTTTGTATGGCAAAGTTTATATTTCCTTTTCATTTGGGTCAATAAAATTATTTTGTATGGCAAAGTTTATATTTCCTTTTCATTTGGGTCAATAAAATGATTTTGTATGGCAAAGTTTATATTTCCTTTTCATTTGGGTCAATAAAATGATTTTGTATGGCAAAGTTTATATTTCCTTTTCATTTGGGTCAATAAAATGATTTTGTATGGCAAAGTTTATATTTCCTTTTCATTTGGGTCAATAAAATGATTTTGTATGGCAAAGTTTATATTTCCTTTTCATTTTGGTCCATAAAAGTATTTTGTATGGCAAAGTTTATATTTCCTTTTCATTTTAGTCAATAAAATGATTTTGTATGGCAAAGTTTATATTTCCTTTTCATTTTGGACAATAAAATGATTTTGTATGGCAAAGTTTATATTTCCTTTTCATTTGAGTCAATAAAATGATTTTGTATGGCAAAAATTATATTTCCTTTTCATTTGAGTCAATAAAATGATTTTGTATGGCAAAGTTTATATTTCCTTTTCATTTTGGTCAATAAAATGATTTTGTATGGCAACGTTTATATTTCCTTTTCATTTTGGTCAATAAAATTATTTGTATGGCAAAGTTTATATTTCCTTTTCATTTGGGTCAATAAAATGATTTTGTATGGCAAAGTTTATATTTCCTTTTCATTTGGGTCAATAAAATAATTTTGTATGGCAAAGTTTATATTTCCTTTTCATTTGGGTCAATAAAATGATTTTGTATGGCAAAGTTTATATTTCCTTTTCATGTGGGTCAATAAAATGATTTTGTATGGCAAAGTTTATATTTCCTTTTCATTTGGGTCAATAAAATGATTTTGTATGGCAAAGTTTATATGTCCTTTTCATTTTGGTCAATAAAATGATTTTGTATGGCAAAGTTTATATTTCCTTTTCATTTGGGTCAATAAAATGATTTTGTATGGCAAAGTTTATATTTCCTTTTCATTTTGGTCAATAAAATGATTTTGTATTGCAAAGTTTATATTTCCTTTTCATTTGGGTCAATAAAATGATTTTGTATGGTAAAGTTTATATTTCCTTTTCATTTTGGTCCATAAAATTATTTTGTATCGCAAAGTTTATATTTCCTTTTCATTTTGGTCAATAAAATGATATTGTATGGCAAAGTTTATATTTCCTTTTCATTTGGGTCAATAAAATGATTTTGTATGGCAAAGTTTATATTTCCTTTTCATTTGGGTCAATAAAATGATTTTGTATGGCAAAGTTTATATTTCCTTTTCATTTGGGTCAATAAAATGATTTTGTATGGCAAAGTTTATATTTCCTTTTCATTTGGGTCAATAAAATGATTTTGTATGGCAAAGTTTATATTTTCTTTTCATTTGGGTCAATAAAATGATTTTGTATGGCAAAGTTTATATTTCCTTTTCATTTTGGTCCATAAAATTATTTTGTATGGCAAAGTTTATATTTCCTTTTCATTTTGGTCAATAAAATGATATTGTATGGCAAAGTTTATATTTCCTTTTCATTTGGGTCAATACAATGATTTTGTATGGCAAAGTTTATATTTCCTTTTCATTTGGGTCAATAAAATGATTTTGTATGGCAAAGTTTATATTTCCTTTTAATTTGGGTCAATAAAATGATTTTGTATGGCAAAGTTTATATTTCCTTTTCATTTTGGTCAATAAAATGATTTTGTATGGCAAAGTTTATATTTCCTTTTCATTTGGGTCAATAAAATGATTTTGTATGGCAAAGTTTATATTTCTTGTTCATTTTGGTCAATAAAATGATTTTGTATGGCAAAGTTTATATTTCCTTTCATTTGGGTCAATAAAATGATTTTGTATGGCAAAGTTTATATTTCCTTTTCATTTGGGTCAATAAAATGATTTTGTATGGCAAAGTTTATATTTCCTTTTCATTTGGGTCAATAAAATGATTTTGTATGGCAAACTTTATATTTCCTTTTCATTTGGGTCAATAAAATGATTTTGTATGGCAAAGTTTATATTTCCTTTTCATTTTGGTCAATAAAATGATTTTGTATGGCAAAGTTTATATTTCCTTTTCATTTGGGTCAATAAAATGATTTTGTATGGCAAAGTTTATATTTCTGTTTCATTTGGGTCAATAAAATGATTTTGTATGGCAAAGTTTATATTTCCTTTTCATTTGGGTCAATAAAATGATTTTGTATTGCAAAGTTTATATTTCCTTTTCATTTTGGTCAATAAAATGATTTTGTATGGCAAAGTTTATATTTCCTTTTCATTTTGGTCAATAAAATGATTTTGTATGGCAAAGTTTATATTTCCTTTTCATTTGGGTCAATAAAATGATTTTGTATGGCAAAGTTTATATTTCCTTTTCATTTTGGTCAATAAAATGATTTTGTATGGCAAAGTTTATATTTCCTTTTCATTTGGGTCAATAAAATGATTTTGTATGGCAAAGTTTATATTTCCTTTTCATTTTGGTCCATAAAATTATTTTGTATGGCAAAGTTTATATTTCCTTTTCATTTTGGTCAATAAAATGATATTGTATGGCAAAGTTTATATTTCCTTTTCATTTGGGTCAATAAAATGATTTTGTATGGCAAAGTTTATATTTCCTTTTCATTTGGGTCAATAAAATGATTTTGTATGGCAAAGTTTATATTTCCTTTTCATTTTGGTCATTAAAATGATTTTGTATGGCAAGGTTTATATTTCCTTTTCATTTGGGTCCATAAAATTATTTTTTATGGCAAAGTTTATATTTCCTTTTCATTTGGGTCAATAAAATGATTTGTATGGCAAAGTTTATATTTCCTTTTCATTTGGGTCAATAAAATGATTTTGTATGGCAAAGTTTATATTTCCTTTTCATTTGGGTCAATAAAATAATTTTGTATGGCAAAGTTTATATTTCCTTTTCATTTGGGTCAATAAAATGATTTTGTATGGCAAAGTTTATATTTCCTTTTCATGTGGGTCAATAAAATGATTTTGTATGGCAAAGTTTATATTTCCTTTTCATTTGGGTCAATAAAATGATTTTGTATGGCAAAGTTTATATGTCCTTTTCATTTTGGTCAATAAAATGATTTTGTATGGCAAAGTTTATATTTCCTTTTCATTTGGGTCAATAAAATGATTTTGTATGGCAAAGTTTATATTTCCTTTTCATTTTGGTCAATAAAATGATTTTGTATTGCAAAGTTTATATTTCCTTTTCATTTGGGTCAATAAAATGATTTTGTATGGTAAAGTTTATATTTCCTTTTCATTTTGGTCCATAAAATGATTTTGTATCGCAAAGTTTATATTTCCTTTTCATTTTGGTCAATAAAATGATATTGTATGGCAAAGTTTATATTTCCTTTTCATTTGGGTCAATAAAATGATTTTGTATGGCAAAGTTTATATTTCCTTTTCATTTGGGTCAATAAAATGATTTTGTATGGCAAAGTTTATATTCCTTTTCATTTGGGTCAATAAAATGATTTTGTATGGCAAAGTTTATATTTCCTTTTCATTTGGGTCAATAAAATGATTTTGTATGGCAAAGTTTATATTTCCTTTTCATTTGGGTCAATAAAATGATTTTGTATGGCAAAGTTTATATTTCCTTTTCATTTTGGTCCATAAAATTATTTTGTATGGCAAAGTTTATATTTCCTTTTCATTTTGGTCAATAAAATTATATTGTATGGCAAAGTTTATATTTCCTTTTCATTTGGGTCAATAAAATGATTTTGTATGGCAAAGTTTATATTTCCTTTTCATTTGGGTCAATAAAATGATTTTGTATGGCAAAGTTTATATTTCCTTTTAATTTGGGTCAATAAAATGATTTTGTATGGCAAAGTTTATATTTCCTTTTCATTTTGGTCAATAAAATGATTTTGTATGGCAAAGTTTATATTTCTTGTTCATTTTGGTCAATAAAATGATTTTGTATGGCAAAGTTTATATTTCCTTTTCATTTTGGTCAATAAAATGATTTTGTATGGCAAAGTTTATATTTCCTTTTCATTTGGGTCAATAAAATGATTTTGTATGGCAAAGTTTATATTTCCTTTTCATTTGGGTCAATAAAATGATTTTGTATGGCAAAGTTTATATTTCCTTTTCATTTGGGTCAATAAAATGATTTTGTATGGCAAAGTTTATATTTCCTTTTCATTTTGGTCAATAAAATGATTTTGTATGGCAAAGTTTATATTTCCTTTTCATTTGGGTCAATAAAATGATTTTGTATGGCAAAGTATATATTTCTTTTTCATTTGGGTCAATAAAATGATTTTGTATGGCAAAGTTTATATTTCCTTTTCATTTGGGTCAATAAAATGATTTTGTATTGCAAAGTTTATATTTCCTTTTCATTTTGGTCAATAAAATGATTTTGTATGGCAAAGTTTATATTTCCTTTTCATTTTCGTCAATAAAATGATTTTGTATGGCAACGTTTATATTTCCTTTTTATTTTGGTCAATAAAATGATTTTGTATGGCAAAGTTTATATTTTCTTTTCATTTGGGTCAATAAAATGATTTTGTATGGCAAAGTTTATATTTCCTTTTCATTTTGCTCAATAAAATGATTTTGTATGGCAAAGTTTATATTTCCTTTTCATTTGGGTCAATAAAATGATTTTGTATGGCAAAGTTTATATTTCCTTTTCATGTGGGTCAATAAAATGATTTTGTATGGCAAAGTTTATATTCCTTTTCATTTGGGTCAATAAAATGATTTTGTATGGCAAAGTTTATATTTCCTTTTCATTTGGGTCAATAAAATGATTTTGTATGGCAAAGTTTATATTTCCTTTTCATTTGGGTCAATAAAATGATTTTGTATGGCAAAGTTTATATTTCCTTTTCATTTTGGTCCATAAAATTATTTTGTATGGCAAAGTTTATATTTCCTTTTCATTTTGGTCAATAAAATTATATTGTATGGCAAAGTTTATATTTCCTTTTCATTTGGGTCAATAAAATGATTTTGTATGGCAAAGTTTATATTTCCTTTTCATTTGGGTCAATAAAATGATTTTGTATGGCAAAGTTTATATTTCCTTTTAATTTGGGTCAATAAAATGATTTTGTATGGCAAAGTTTATATTTCCTTTTCATTTGGGTCAATAAAATGATTTTGTATGGCAAAGTTTATATTTCTTGTTCATTTTGGTCAATAAAATGATTTTGTATGGCAAAGTTTATATTTCCTTTTCATTTTGGTCAATAAAATGATTTTGTATGGCAAAGTTTATATTTCCTTTTCATTTGGGTCAATAAAATGATTTTGTATGGCAAAGTTTATATTTCCTTTTCATTTGGGTCAATAAAATGATTTTGTATGGCAAAGTTTATATTTCCTTTTCATTTGGGTCAATAAAATGATTTTGTATGGCAAAGTTTATATTTCCTTTTCATTTTGGTCAATAAAATGATTTTGTATGGCAAAGTTTATATTTCCTTTTCATTTGGGTCAATAAAATGATTTTGTATGGCAAAGTTTATATTTCTTTTTCATTTGGGTCAATAAAATGATTTTGTATGGCAAAGTTTATATTTCCTTTTCATTTGGGTCAATAAAATGATTTTGTATTGCAAAGTTTATATTTCCTTTTCATTTTGGTCAATAAAATGATTTTGTATGGCAAAGTTTATATTTCCTTTTCATTTTCGTCAAAAAAATGATTTTGTATGGCAACGTTTATATTTCCTTTTTATTTTGGTCAATAAAATGATTTTGTATGGCAAAGTTTATATTTTCTTTTCATTTGGGTCAATAAAATGATTTTGTATGGCAAAGTTTATATTTCCTTTTCATTTTGCTCAATAAAATGATTTTGTATGGCAAAGTTTATATTTCCTTTTCATTTGGGTCAATAAAATGATTTTGTATGGCAAAGTTTATATTTCCTTTTCATTTGGGTCAATAAAATGATTTTGTATGGCAAAGTTTATATTTCCTTTTCATTTGGGTCAATAAAATGATTTTGTATGGCAAAGTTTATATTTCCTTTTCATTTTGGTCAATAAAATGATTTTGTATGGCAAAGTTTATATTTCCTTTTCATTTGGGTCAATAAAATGATTTTGTATGGCAAAGTTTATATTTCCTTTTAATTTTGGTCCATAAAATTATTTTCTATGGCAAAGTTTATATTTCCTTTTCATTTTGGTCAATAAAATGATATTGTATGGCAAAGTTTATATTTCCTTTTCATTTGGGTCAATAAAATGATTTTGTATGGCAAAGTTTATATTTCCTTTTCATTTGGGTCAATAAAATGATTTTGTATGGCAAAGTTTATATTTCCTTTTCATTTGGGTCAATAAAATGATTTTGTATGGCAAAGTTTATATTTCCTTTTCATTGTGGTCAATAAAATGATGTTGTATGCCAAAGTTTATATTTCCTTTTCATTTGGGTCAATAAAATAATTTTGTATGGCAAAGTTTATATTTCCTTTTCATTTGGGTCAATAAAATGATTTTGTATGGCAAAGTTTATATTTCCTTTTCATTTTGGTCAATAAAATGATTTTGTATTGCAAAGTTTATATTTCCTTTTCATTTGGGTCAATAAAATGATTTTGTATGGTAAAGTTTATATTTCCTTTTCATTTTTGTCCATAAAATTATTTTGTATCGCAAAGTTTATATTTCCTTTTCATTTTGGTCAATAAAATGATATTGTATGGCAAAGTTTATATTTCCTTTTCATTTGGGTCAATAAAATGATTTTGTATGGCAAAGTTTATATTTCCTTTTCATTTGGGTCAATAAAATGATTTTGTATGGCAAAGTTTATATTTCCTTTTCATTTGGGTCAATAAAATGATTTTGTATGGCAAAGTTTATATTTCCTTTTCATTTGGGTCAATAAAATGATTTTGTATGGCAAAGTTTATATTTCCTTTTCATTTGGGTCAATAAAATGATTTTGTATGGCAAAGTTTATATTTCCTTTTCATTTTGGTCCATAAAATTATTTTGTATGGCAAAGTTTATATTTCCTTTTCATTTTGGTCAATAAAATTATATTGTATGGCAAAGTTTATATTTCCTTTTCATTTGGGTCAATAAAATGATTTTGTATGGCAAAGTTTATATTTCTTGTTCATTTTGGTCAATAAAATGATTTTGTATGGCAAAGTTTATATTTCCTTTTCATTTTGGTCAATAAAATGATTTTGTATGGCAAAGTTTATATTTCCTTTTCATTTGGGTCAATAAAATGATTTTGTATGGCAAAGTTTATATTTCCTTTTCATTTGGGTCAATAAAATGATTTTGTATGGCAAAGTTTATATTTCCTTTTCATTTGGGTCAATAAAATGATTTTGTATGGCAAAGTTTATATTTCCTTTTCATTTTGGTCAATAAAATGATTTTGTATTGCAAAGTTTATATTTCCTTTTCATTTGGGTCAATAAAATGATTTTGTATGGCAAAGTTTATATTTTCTTTTCATTTTGGTCAATAAAATGATTTTGTATGGCAAAGTTTATATTTCCTTTTCATTTGGGTCAATAAAATGATTTTGTATGGCAAAGTTTATATTTCCTTTTCATTTTGGTCCATAAAATTATTTTGTATGGCAAAGTTTATATTTCCTTTTCATTTTGGTCAATAAAATGATATTGTATGGCAAAGTTTATATTTCCTTTTCATTTGGGTCAATAAAATGATTTTGTATGGCAAAGTTTATATTTCCTTTTCATTTGGGTCAATAAAATGATTTTGTATGGCAAAGTTTATATTTCCTTTTCATTTGGGTCAATAAAATGATATTGTATGGCTACGTTTATATTTCCTTTTCATTTTGGTCAATAAAATTATTTTTATGGCAAAGTTTATATTTCCTTTTCATTTGGGTCAATAAAATGATTTTGTATGGCAAAGTTTATATTTCCTTTTCATTTGGGTCAATAAAATGATTTTGTATGGCAAAGTTTATATTTCCTTTTGATTTTTGTCAATAAAATGATTTTGTATGGCAAAGTTTATATTTCCTTTTCATTTGGGTCAATAAAATAATTTTGTATGGCAAAGTTTATATTTCCTTTTCATTTGGGTCAATAAAATTATTTTGTATGGCAAAGTTTATATTTCCTTTTCATGTGGGTCAATAAAATGATTTTGTATGGCAAAGTTTATATTTCCTTTTCATTGGGTCAATAAAATGATTTTGTATGGCAAAGTTTATATGTCCTTTTCATTTTGGTCAATAAAATGATTTTGTATGGCAAAGTTTATATTTCCTTTTCATTTGGGTCAATAAAATGATTTTGTATGGCAAAGTTTATATTTCCTTTTCATTTTGGTCAATAAAATGATTTTGTATTGCAAAGTTTATATTTCCTTTTCATTTGGGTCAATAAAATGATTTTGTATGGTAAAGTTTATATTTCCTTTTCATTTTGGTCCATAAAATTATTTTGTATCGCAAAGTTTATATTTCCTTTTCATTTTGGTCAATAAAATGATATTGTATGGCAAAGTTTATATTTCCTTTTCATTTGGGTCAATAAAATGATTTTGTATGGCAAATTTTATATTTCCTTTTCATTTGGGTCAATAAAATGATTTTGTATGGCAAAGTTTATATTTCCTTTTCATTTGGGTCAATAAAATGATTTTGTATGGCAAAGTTTATATTTCCTTTTCATTTGGGTCAATAAAATGATTTTGTATGGCAAAGTTTATATTTCCTTTTCATTTGGGTCAATAAAATGATTTTGTATGGCAAAGTTTATATTTCCTTTTCATTTTGGTCCATAAAATTATTTTGTATGGCAAAGTTTATATTTCCTTTTCATTTTGGTCAATAAAATGATATTGTATGGCAAAGTTTATATTTCCTTTTCATTTGGGTCAATAAAATGATTTTGTATGGCAAAGTTTATATTTCTTGTTCATTTTGGTCAATAAAATGATTTTGTATGGCAAAGTTTATATTTCCTTTTCATTTTGGTCAATAAAATGATTTTGTATGGCAAAGTTTATATTTCCTTTTCATTTGGGTCAATAAAATGTTTTTGTATTGCAAAGTTTATATTTCCTTTTCATTTGGGTCAATAAAATGATTTTGTATGGCAAAGTTTATATTTCCTTTTCATTTTCGTCAATAAAATGATTTTGTATGGCAACGTTTATATTTCCTTATTATTTTGGTCAATAAAATGATTTTGTATGGCAAAGTTTATATTTTCTTTTCATTTGGGTCAATAAAATGATTTTGTATGGCAAAGTTTATATTTCCTTTTCATTTTGCTCAATTAAATTATTTTTTTATGGCAAAGTTTATATTTCCTTTTCATTTGGGTCAATAAAATGATTTTGTATGGGAAAGTTTATATTTCCTTTTCATTTTGGTCAATAAAATGATTTTGTATGGCAAAGCGTTATATTTCCTTTTTATTTTGGTCAATTAAATTATTTTTTATGGCAAAGCGTTATATTTCCTTATTTATTCCGTGTTGGGGCAACATACTAACCACGAAATAAACAGAAATTCTACCAACCACCATCTGTGCAAAAAGTCTAACATTGTTAAGGATGAACACAGAATCTATCTGAAAAGCTCTGGTGTTTTTGAAGTTCGTCTATTCGTAATCAAATAGAAACATGTGATTAGCTAACAAATAAGGAATAGTACTAAGGATGTAGATTTTAGGATGTCCTCGAACTGCATGTAAATCTGACAAATTATTTTTACTGAATAAGTATTTTATAAATTTCGAGATATTTATATAATTTAATTACATAAATATATATGTTTTATATCTAAGTGACCTTTGTTTGATAATCCTACAAAAAATAGGCATAATGTTATTCAGTAATCGTTGAAAGTGCATACTTAAAAATATATATAATTTCTGATGTGTTTGACAATAAAAACAATGCATAAATACACACGTCATAATTACTTGCTCTCTAATGCAAATGATATATAGTATGTGTTTTATTAATTAAAGTAAAAATAAAAATTATTCCGTAAAAGAAGATAAATGGCAACAAGCGTTTTCTTTTATGGAGACAATGTTAAGAGAATGTTGAGATAGGGAATGAGAGGAATTTTGTGGAGGGGGAGAGGATGTAAAAAAAACTAAGTTTAGAGAGGAATATAAACAAAAGTTTTTCTTTTGGCAAGCAGCCCAGAAGACATTTGAGAGTGCAATAATATGCAAGATCATAGGTTAACGAATAGAATACATCTGTGTGTGTGTGGGGGGGGTCTGTTTAAGATTTAGTCACATTTGAAATTCAAGGCGGTGTTGTTTTGACATTTTGATACATGAAATCCGATAGGAAAAATACTAAAATAATCATTTGTCTTACATAGTTTTGAAAAGACCGTATAACACTAAGAACAGGCGTTCTTAAATACAATGATAGAGCAAAACTGATTTCAAGAAGGGCATATTGTGCTTAGTCTTTCCTCATTTTCAGTAGAGACTCCATTAGGGAGCATGTTGTACATTATAAACTAAGTAATAAATAAATAAAAAATACAATACCTCGAATTCTTTTTCTACGTGTCCTCCCCGTATTCTAACCTACTGAAAAAAAAACGTTGCTCAAAATTACAAGAAAATCATCTACCGAAAGATACTGAGTAAGTTTCATTTCTAATTTTTTTTTATATGTAACATCTAAACAAATTATTAACGAATCCCTCAATAAAGATAATGGACACGCTACACATTACCATGAGAAGCAACGTCATGTATAACTGCTTTAAGATATTAAATATTTGGAAGTATCTTAAAAAAATTAAAAGATATTACGTTATATGAGGAGAACAAAGAAAGTTTTAAAAAAAAGATTATTTCCAGAACTGAAAAACACTACAAAACAACTAAAATTAAAAAGTTTTCTTTAAAGTAAAGTAGCCAACAAAGATGTTAAGGATGAATTAAATTAAAATTCTTAAAGTTTTGAACTTCATCTTAAAAGTAATTGCTTTCTGAATGTTCGTATTAATGGTAGCAGTGGAACCAAAAATCTGATGAACACGAGTTTGGACTGACCAAAAATATTTGTTTGAAACGCACATAGTCGATGGAAAATATCAATGCAAGATATTCATTCAATGTGAAAACTTTTCTGTAGGCTGGAAAATAACACGTCACATTTCAGTGCTTGTCAAGAATCCGACCCCCCCCGAATATAACAAAAAGAAAAATATGTAAGTGATGGAAAGGAAATATCGTCTACCAAAAATCACAGAAATTAATCGAATAATTGTATTTTTATAAAGAGAATCAAATTTTATAGTTAAACTACGTATGAGCTCAAATCTTGCAAACAGTTTAAAGGATCAAGCGAGATAAATTCTTATCGAGATTTTAGAAAGTCATTCTTAACATGGGGAGGTGGACATTGGAAAAACTCAAATTTGCCTAAAAATGATTTCGTTCATAAAATAAAACTACTTGATCAATTTATATGATTTTTTGAATACAATGTATTTTTTAAGTTTTTTTTTAAATTCCATTTTCACCCCAAACAAGGCACTGTGCCACTTTGATGTAGGGGGCTACTATCGGAAACATAAGTTGCAGGGATACTATGTAGGGAGTTGAACAGCAAGATGTCTGTTCACATAACACTTGAACTTCTGCATGTCAGTATATTGGGAAAACATTAATCCGGAAGGGAGTTCAGTCTAGCAGTTCTGGGGAAGAAACTATTAGAGTAGAAGGTCTTCTTACATTTAGGGATCTCTACTGTGTAGAAGTGGGATTTTGCTGAGTGTCGGGTTTGTCAGGAGTATTTACGTCGAGGGGGCCACAAGAGCGTGGGGTTCGTCAGAGCATTCACCATTAAAATACTTGTAGAATAGGCAGAGGGATGCAACAATTCGTCGATGGGACAGAGGTTGAAGCTTGCATGACAGTTCAGGACCTATCAGGTTTGCTACTCTCTTTTGAACCTCGTCCAGGAGTGAGAAACTAGTAGCAGATGCATCAGCCCAAATGTGGCAACAATAATCATAAATGGGCAAATAGTGGCCTTGTAGAACTACAGAATATGTTTAGGTATAAGTATCTTTCTAGCACGGTAGAGAGAGCCCACCTTCCTTGCAGCGGCCCTGGCAATGCTCTCAATGTATCTGTTCCAACTCATGTTTCCTGTGAACGTATAGCTGAGGAGTTTGATAGAAGTACTTTCAGGTGATGTATTTTTAGTCATGGCTATTGGTGGTTGAGAAGGGTTCTTGCAATCTATATAAATGTGAAAATGTGTGTGTGTGTGTGTGCGTGTGTACATTTCCCTACCAAATAACTGTCAATTTTCAATCTAGATACTCCAGATTTGACATAGGGAGTATTGAGATTTGAGAAAAATCTTTTTAATCGATTTTCGGACAGAAATTTGGCTGTCAAGGGGTTAAAGTTCAAAGATTTGACCTTTGAAAACTCTACCAAACTCCTCCGCAAATTTTGGGTCGAAACACTTGAAATTTAAAATGTAGATTATATGGACATGGATAAAACTTTTTAATTTGATTTGAGCCCCAAAAATGTAAATGCTAAGGGGTCAAAGTTAAAAAAAAATTGACATCTGCGATCTCTACCAAATTACTCAGCCAATTTTTGGTCTAAACATTTGAAATTTTACATAAAGTCTATTCAAAGATATGGCAAGTTTTTTAATCGGTTTGGGTCGAAAATTTGACCTTTGTGGTATCTAGCAAACTACACAGCCAATTCTGAGTCTAAACATTTGAAAGTTATACATAACGGGTATTCAGACATGAGGCAAGCATTTTAATCAGTTTAGGGGCGAAATTTTGGCTGCCAAAAGGTCAAAGTTCAAAGAGTTGACCGTTGCAGATTCTAATAAATTCCTCCGTCAATTTTGGGTTTAAAGACTTGAAATTTTAGATGTAGGTAATTTGGACATGAGTAAAACATTTATTTTGATTTGAGACCAAAATAATGTTAAGGAATCAAAATTGGGGTCAAAGTTAAAAAAATTGACCTCTGCAGTCTCTACGAAATTACTCAGACAAATTTTGGTCTTAAAATTTGAAATCTAACATAAAGTGTATTCACACCTAGGACAAGTTATGAACAGTAAATAGGGCCCGAGAAAAGCTGGGCTGAACTGCTAGTTATTGAAGGAAACAATATTAGTCTTGGCAGCATTATATGTGACCATCCATTTTTGTCCCCATTTAACTGCAGATTGGAGGTCTTCTTTCTGCCACAGGTACGAACATCATATTTTTCACTTTTCTTTTTTAATATAAGGGGATTTTTATGGAGCGCCCACATTTCTTTCCAATCTGTTAATCGTTTTGAAAAAAAAAAAAACGATGATAAGATAGAAAGTTCAGGTATGTTTTACAATCCACAGAGATTCGGAAAAGTGGTAAAAATTTAAATATATAACAAATAAATGTTATCAAAGGAAAGAGAGGTTACTCTTCTACCTCTCTGGAAATGTTTTCAGTGGTTTTACTCATTTTAATACGTTTATTCTGTTCTGTCCGAAAAACATATCGTGTCGAGCGTTAGGTGAGAACAAGAAAAATGGCTATAAATTGACATCAAAATATTTAAAGTTTTGATAATGGCTTAAAAATAAAAAAATATACAAAATTCTATTAGAAAGCCACCCAATATATGTTACAGTGACATATATTGGGTAGGTTTCTAACAGTATTAACATGGGAGTAAGGCATGGGAAAAACTCAAATTCGCCTAAAAATGATTTTCTTCATAAAAATAAAACTACTTAATGAATTCATGTGATTTTTGGTGTACGATATTTTGTTTCCATTATGGATACAAACAGAATTTTTTTTTAAGTTTTTTTTTTTTACTTTTTTTTTTCATATCGGGGGAATTCTAGACGAGCCTCCGCATTTCTTTCTAATGTGTTAATCGTTAAAAAAAAGCCGATATCAAGATAGAAAGTTTTTTTTATTAATTAGTACCAGAAAATGGACGGTGCAAATGTCGAATGTGAAATTTGTGCATAAATACAGACTAAACAAACAGATAATTCGTACACATTTACATTGAAGTTTTGGTTTGATATCAAACACATTTAACCTCATTTAATAACTGTTGACAATCTTTTGACAACAGAGCTTTGTAGAATGTGACTATGAAATAAATTTTCCAGTTTTATGACTTCCATTTGAAAAATTCTGTTGCTCCCTATTTGCTCTTATCAAAGTTCGCTCGAATTTTTCTCAACTAATAAGCAAAACTATAAACATTTTTCGCAGAAAAGACCAATTCATTTTCATACATCTGAGACAGTAAAACTTATGTTTATTTATAAAACATATAAATATAACTCGAAATTCTTAGAAAAAAACTTTTTATTACTTAGAGATGAATATATTCTGCATGACTGTTTTCGTGTCTGCGAGCATATTGCCCATGGGATTAGCACGTCTGCCTAAGGACATAGAACCAGCGCTCTCACTCTCTGGGTGAAAAACATGACGCTTTCAGACAACGTGAAGCATCTTCAAGAATGAAGAAGGATGAAATAATTAGAATTATTAGAAATTTGGCTTGAGGCTGACATGAATGTTAATTGTCAATAGTCACACTAGTTAACTTAATTGCCACCAACGTAGGGCTCTTAATATGAAACAGGGAGTGTAATAAGCTATGTTGGATTTATTTTTAGAGGAACAAAGACTATAGAAACACTTCTACCCAAGAGCGATAGGAGCCCTCTATCATGCCTAAAAGTGACACAATATTCAACGAGTGAGATCTGAGATGCGCCGCTGTACAACTCATGCTCTCTACCGATTCAAGTTATGACGACAAGACCATTGCCAGCACCCTCAAAATGCATGGCTGGATTGCCATGAATACCAGGGACATGCCCAGGGTGATGAGAACAAAGTTTTCGATCATGGTTATGATCTTTGGTGTGGTTTCAAGTGAGGGCCACACAATGCCACCTCACATCTTCGAAGTCGGCTTGAAAGTCAACACCAAAGTGTACTCACCTCTGAATTAGGTCTTAAAAGTATAGAAGTAATAGCATAATTTCAGCTTCAGACAAACAGATACAAAATCTCCATTATTAATAGAATAGACTTTACAGCTCGATAAAAAAGGGACAAAAGTTATGCCCCGTTTATTTTGAATTAGTGCTTCGTGTTTAATTCTACAGTAAACTAAATGTGGTATTGTGGTGACTAATCTGTGCATTGAACAGACACCAAAATACATAGTTCTTTGCATATTATCATAGTAAATGTTTTTATCTAAGTTCAGCCACATCAACACAGTTGTTTTCGAGAAAAAAGTGGAACGGTAGACAGACGATCAGACCTTAGTCTGACCGTCTGTCTACCGTTCCACTAATATATAATATAGATAGGTCAGACAACGATAAAAATGTTATTAACTATAATCAAAATCCAAGACTGGTTAAAGAATAAATTTATGCAAATGAGTCGTTGGTTTCTATATTGAACTCCTGCTGGCCTCTACCAAAGCTACAAGATATTTTATTCGGTTAAAAAGATATATAGAGTTCATAATAAACAACATCATGTTAAGTTTTCATATCACCTGCCTCGTTATAATGTCGTCGAATGATGGATATTTTAAGAATTAACTGAACGTTCCAAATACTTAAGCTCGATCATAAAAAAATGACGGTAAAAGATTATTTCAAGCCTTGGTGGCCAGCTGATGTGGCAGTAGTTTCTGGAATCAGTCTTGCATTGCGAGAAACGAATTGTTGAGCAAGGTCGGTTTTATTGCTGAGTAAGTGATCTTTTTTTTCTTTTCTTTCTGAAGAAAAGAAGGTAATAATCTGCTCGGAATCAACACAGAAAATAAATAAAAATATTACGAATCATGTTCACTTTGAAATTATTGCTCTTTCAACAAACTAGCGTAACTTTATAGTTGAGTGTATGATGCGTGAAATCTTTGTCATTGGGGCAGTCATTATTAAAAAGAAATGTTCAGAAAGCAGTCGACATTTTTCAAGAAAAAAATTTGTATTCTATCTTCGATTCTCATTCTATAAATGAAAACATATCTGTCGATATATCTGTCTTTTCAACTTTAATAAATAGCACTATGTATTTATTTCTATGCACACACACACACACACACATGCTTATTCACTACTAAATAATAAGAACAATGCGTATTTATTGTGTAAATTTATATTATAAACGTATACACAAACAAATATGCATTGTTCTTTATCATAGAGTGGAGAATATATGCATATATATATATATATATATATATATATATATATATATATATATATATATATATATATATATAAGAAATAGGAAAAGTAGATAATGAAAATAAAATTGAATAAACTAGAATCTTTATTGATCTATCAATTTCAATCAAGCCATTTTCAAATGTATATTCTTTGTTAGTATATTGAGCTTTTTATTATCTTAATTGGCTTCAATTCTAAAGATAATATTTATATTTATTTTCGTACTCTATATACAGGGTGGTAAAAAAGTAATTTCCTATTTTAAAGTACATATTTATTTTTAAAAAATAATTCATATACTTGTTGAATACAAGAAGAAAGTATAATGCATTGACTTTTATTTAAAAATCAATAAAAGCGCCTTCAATCGCCACCAGTTTTTACGTTGACCAGGAATGACATCAACTCATTTCACAAGAAACTCTTACCGAATAGTAGTCAGAACTTCAATTTCTTCTAAATTTCTTGGTTTCGTTAAGTAAACCTGCTCTTCCATACAACTCTAGAGAAAAGGTCGCATGGCATTAATTAAGGATTTCTGACCGACTATTCATGTGCACCGCGATAACCCACCCATCTTCCAGGGAATTGAATATTAATCCATTCACGAACAAAAATAGTAAAGTGTTATGAAGGCGCCGCACTATGTTGAGAAGTATAATTTGCTCAATTATTATTGCTTTGAACAATAGTGAAGATTTCATTTTTATGCCAGATGTCGTTCTTCCACAAGGGCGAATACGTGAAGCCATAACTACTATTATATAATAATGTTAAGATTTTTCTTTATTGCAATTCCTTGGTCAAATTTTTCAATCTTTGATGGATTAATAAATATTGTCATTTATTCAATTGTTCTCACTTACGGATTGTTTTTCTTCTTTATATATATATATATATATATATATATATATATATATATATATATATATATACACACACACACACGCAATATTTATTTCAACACCGTATATCCATATTTCAAAGGCGTACCAGTGGTTTCATTGCGTTGAATCAACCATAAGAGGTTGGAAAGAGTCAGCGCAAATTCATCAGCGACTTTGAAAAACTGAAACAATGCAAAGTAAACAAACAGAGAAAAAACGTTAAACGAGCGTTTAAACTCAGGTTTTCAAATTTTAAAACAGTAACCGACGCCAATAGATTCTGATTACGAAAGGAAGAAAGCGCGCGTGTGTGTATGTGTACGAGTGTGTGTGTGTAAGTGTGTGAGAGAGAGAGAATGTGTGTGTGTGTGTGTGTGTGTGCACGCGCGCCCACGCGTGTGTATACGTATGTTTAGCGGGGGATGTTTTGGAAAACCTCTCTGAAAAAATAAATGTCCTGCTTAAACGAACACATAACCCCATATAAATAAAAGTACAACAAATAACGGCAATAAATATATAATTAAATAAAGCAATTATATTAATTTAAATTTAAATTAAGAATAAAATTAAAATAAAAATAAAAAGGTAAAATTTAAATAAAAATTTTAAAGGAATTATTTTTAAACTTTTTTAAAAATATAATAAAATAAACGCGAAGGGAGAAATTTAAGATAATTAAAATATTTTTTTAATAAATTATCCAATAGTAAATGACACTTAAGGACTATAAAGGAGTACCAGCACATATAAATATATAGGATATATATATATTAAAAGGTAATACATAGATATCTATGATGAGAGAGTTATGCTACTTTCACAAAAATTACCAATACTACCACCACTACTATTAATATGATTACTAATCCCATTATCACTATTATAATTACTATTAATAGCAATAATAATAACAACGACAACAATAATAATATTGATGATAAAATAATAAAGTAAAAAAAAATAATATTAATAATAACCTTATTAATAATAAATGTACATATAAATAATAATAATAAACCCACATATTAAAATAATGAAAATTACAGATGCAAAAAAAAACTACAAAAACCAAGGAGGAGGGGGAGAAGGAATGGATCGATTTTAAGGCATAATGGTATTGAAAATAAGGTTAAGAAAGGGAGGTCCTGGATATGACCTTAAACTATATCCAGTTGTGAGGCCCAAGCTTGCGGGCTTTGGGGAGTGTGGAGCCACGCTTTAATTGCCATTGCTCCCAGGTCCACTCTGACTAGAAGTGGTAGTACCTGTTAGGGTCCCAACTATGGGTTAAATAGAAACCGACTTGCAAAAAACAAATATATTATATTAAAAAAAATCTTCAAAATCACCGGATTCGGCATTAAATAAGCTGAAAAGGGTTGATATGCCATAAAACAAAAACAACCAACCAACTAAGAAAGGGGTTCAAATTACATAGCCTGGTAAGAGAAATGGAAAGCTTGCGAGGGTCGGGGGTGGGGTTAACAGCTCCATAAAAAGGTTTTCCTTATTATCGGGGTGGGTGGGCTTAGTATGGTAAAAGTAAGGAGGTAAAGTAGCTAGGAAGGCTGAGATATGATTTAGAAGAGGATTGGTTAGGAGTTTAGAATGAGAGGTGAATGCGGTATTTAGGCGTCTTTGTGTTAATTAGAGTGTGTATAAGTTGTGAGGCTATTTGGCAAGGAAGAATTTCCTTTTGTGGGAACATTGTCTGAAGATCTCATTTTTAATGTTCGTACAGACTGTGGATGGGTTATTGATAGCCTAGAGACTCCTATATTTTTTGGTGGTGCAAATGGGGCAGAACTTGGAGGTTGGGTCATACAATTTTTAAAGTCAATGATCGACCATTCTATTTTATATGAAGTGTGAGATTCTTTAAGCGACCAAATCGTGGTGGCTAGAGATGTGTCAAACCTCTTTTCAGAGTATTTGAAAGTGGAGTTGTATGCATACAGTCTCTGCTCTAAGTTACCCTGAATCATTCCAATGTAAATTTCTTCTTGACTTGGATTAGTTTTTCAAAGTCGCTGATGAATTTGTGCAGACTTTTTCCAACCTCTTTTGGTTGATTCAACGCAGTGAAACCACTGGTACGCCTTTGAAATATGTATATATAGTGTTGAAATAAATATTGTATCTTCAGCTCTCACATCCACGATCGAGCACTTTATTGGATTTTTTTCATCGCCTCCTGACACGCTATATATCCCTAACTTTTGGCCTTGATCGAGAGAGAGATTAAAACTTGCTATGGTTTCAAATGATCTAAAATAACAGCAAGGGAAGACTTGATTCTAAATATTGCTCATATGTTATATCTCCCCTCTTTTGGAAATAGGATACGATTATGAATATCTTCAGTATCGAATAATCGTTATACACTGTGAAATTTACTTTATATATGAAAACCAAAGAGGGGAGATATAACATGAGAAATATTTGGAATCAAGTCTCCTCTTGATGTTGTTCAAGATCATTTGAAACATAGCAGTAAGTTTTAGTCTCCCCTCCATCAAGGCCAGAGGTTTTGGGGAAATATCAGATATTTTGTAATTCATATGCAAAACTAGGAAAACAAATAACTATGATTAAAACATTGTATTGCTTTAAAAAAAGTGCCAAAAGTAGACTAACTTAATGTGCAATCTAAAAAGGAAATGTCACATAACCCACGCTTAAATTCAGGTCATTACCTTTCCAACGAGCCTTCATTTGTTAAATTCTGATCATAGTCGCTGAGATTTGCTAAAAGAGGTGATATATCTATGGATATATCTATACTGGTAGCCAAATTGAATATTGAAATGCTCATATTTTTAGTTATATGTGACGAAACTACATGAAAATTTGCAGGCTTTTTGAGGATTATAATACTATTCTATGGTCCAAATTTTATGACAATTGGTAAAAAAAAGAACCCATATCTTCAAATCAATAAAGAATGCTACATTTGTATATATATTTTCCTGCAGGCCAGCTTCAGTTTTACTGGTTCGGTTGTCTCCCCTGTGGCCTTGCTAGGCTACTAATATATATATATATATATATATATATATATATAGAGAGAGAGAGAGAGAGAGAGAGAGTTGTGTGCATACAGTCTCTGCTTGAAGTTACTTGAGTCATTCCAATGTAAATTTCTTCTTTACTTGGGTTAGATTTTATGAGTCGCTGATTATTAACGAAGTTTTGAGATTATATATATATATATATATATATATATATATATTTCGTTAATTCACTACCCGAACAGCAGCAGCTGAATAGTGTAATGGTAAGAAGCATTGACTGTAGTTTGGGCGGTTGGGTTTCAATCCTAGTTTGAAGTAGTTGCCTGTCCAGCCGCTTTGATGACCTATGATACAGCGAAACAGTACTGTATGACTAATATATATATATATATATATATATATATATATATATATATATATATATATATATTTAGTAATGTGATTGATAATTAAAAAATCAAATTATAGTTAAATTAAAAATCCGTTTCATAAGAAGGAACAACAACAAAATCAATTATTTGTACGATCGTTTCGGAAAACAATGTTTTTATTGTGGTAGACATCAAGTTACGAACAATAATTATTACATATAGTTTTTTTATTAAACAAGGTTTCCTCATCAGCAAATATTGGAAAGGGTTTTTATTAAATGTAAAAGACATCATAAATAAAGCTAGCATTAAAGTAAGGCGGATGTATCTGGAAAAAATTATGAGGTATGGATTTAAAACTTGATAAGAAAGTTAATATGAGTTAGGGATAGAAATAAAATAGAGTAAAATAATAAATATAAATTTGGTTTACGTACAATATTAAACATACATACACATACATGCATATATATGAGATTATATATATATATATATATATATATATATATATATATTCAAGCAAACATTATTAAATGAAACAGAGAAACTTTGCTTTATGAGTCTTTTTTATTTTTTCGATTTTCCGTATAATCTTTTTTGTATCAAAATCCAAAATATTAATAAAAGTTCCATAGTTGTTGCTGTCAGGAGCGCTTTCGATTCGTCCACGAATCATCATCAGGTGTTTAAGTAAAAATCCGAAGGGGCGAAAATGAGAAAAGTGAAAACTAAAATATACAGTAAACGGCGATAAGTTAAAATATATAGAGTCGATGAAAAGTCGATTAAAAATATAGGTCGATTAAAAACTCGAGTTTTAAAATCAGCAAGGTCGTGGATACGGTTAACAAAGTCAGTCCAATACGAACTACGCAATACATTTTAGAACGTTATTGTTTTTTCTCGAATGCAATATCATTTATTTTGGGTTGAAGGGTTCTAATATATGACGCTTCAAGAATTTTTAGTTTTTTAATATTATTCTCATGTTGTATAATTTTTATATTGTCAGTGAGGACCTTTCTAAGATTGGAGAGGAGACAGTTATATTCTTTTATTAAATGTTTATATATAATACTAGTATTATTTTGATGCATGGTTATTCGTCGGGACAACGTTGTCGTTGTATGCCCAATGTATGTATTATTTTAGGAGTTACATTCTCCTATAGAGCATTTAAATTTATACACTACATTGGTTTGTTCCAACGTTTTTATAGCCGATGAGGAGTTGTTTCTAACAAGATTTTGTGTTCTAAACTTCTTGTAGTAGATAATAAATTTAATTTTAGAATTACTTTCAACAGGCGGCAAGTATTGACGTATGATATTTTTAGTTGCATTTTCTTCAATTCTGAAGTTAGGTGTCATTTGATTTTAATAAAATATATTAATGGGGCTTGCATTGCGGTGTTGGCTAATATTATTAGGGTTTTCAAGGGATTGTAACAATCGTTTTATTTGTTCACTAACAATGCAATTATGAAAATGATTATTGATGAGTACTTGTTTAATGTTTTTTATTTCAATTAGTAATGCTTTTTTGTGGATACGGAAAATTCGAAAAATTAAAAAGAAAGAATAATAAAGTAAAGTGTCTCCGTTGCATTTAATAATATTAACTTAAATGAAAAAATTCTGCGTGAATATACCAATATATATATATATATATATATATATATAAACTTCCATACCATCACGCATAACATGTAAAACATGGCTTTTCTGTAGATGCAACAATTTAAAGCCGTGAGAGTAAGTGAGAAAGCAAATAAAAGGTCAGAAAACTACCTTAGAATTATCCTTCTGTTTGAAATGAATTCGCAGTATAAATTCTTTACTAATAAAACGTTAACAGTAAGTGAATTTTGGTTTAGGTAATCAGAAATGATTTTGTTGATTAATATATATGGTTTTAATAATATATTTAAAAACATATTTAGCTAAACGAGTGCGAACACTAGTAAAACTATATATTTTAGTAATTTTTATGAGAAATATACACTAATATATGTTTGTGTGTAAAAGAGAGAAAAAGAGAGAGTGATTTGTGTGCGAAAGAGAGAGAGAGAGAGAGAGTGTGTGTGTGTTGTGTGTGTGATAGACCCTTGTGTATGTGTCGGCTAGGGACACTTTTAATCCACTTTGATCCATTTAATCAAATTGGAAAGAGGAGCCCCACGCCAGCATTGCCCCCTTTTTTTATTTGATGAGGTACAAAAATCTGACCGTAAACGTAAAAATGAGAATAAGTAATTCTGCAAGATAATATTAATATATTTTGAAGGAAGAATCGCCACCGCCATCATCATCATCAACATCGCTTTAACGTCCGTTTTACAGCTGCATAGGTTGGACGGATTAAAAGAATTCATTCCTAAACTGCTATCTCTGGCCAGGTCTTTATCACTTTTTCCCCATAAGTTTATTTTAATCACTTCCTTCCAATATTTTTATAGGATTTCCTCTGTTAACTGAAAATGGTGCCGTAACCGTTCTACATCTAAAAAGGTTGTAGGTTAAACCGAAACGTTGTGAGAATAATATCCAAAATGAGAAGTAAAGTCGAAATTACCCTAAATAATAATAATCATTTATTCCCATCTAAATTTTCACTGTTGTAAATTATATGTAGAAAACATCCGGGCACTTATGCAAAGAAGGTACCGTATTGAAATGTTATTATTTAAAAACCCATTCTAAACATGGGAAGGTCTTTTGTAACTATTTTGTTATTTATATCTAACAATTTAATAAACAAGATACTGTAAAACTTTACAATTCATAGGATTAATATTTATTTATGAGGAAAACATTTCAGAAACACCTTTTGAAATATTAAATATTTATAGACTTTTAGAAACTGCATGAAAAATATTTAACATAATTGCATTGAATTTCTACGCAAATGTGATTTGAAGCATGATCTAGACCTTTTCAAGTTAAGAAGCGAATAAACATTTACTTAATTCAAAATGAACTTAGTTTCGACGATATATGTCTTCATCAGGCGTGGAAACAATTTATATTTTTCATTTCCTTTCTAGTGGCATGGTGTCATGAGAAAATCAAAGTGTGATCTTAAATAGTAATTTTTTTTTCATGGTTCGCACGAACTGTTCTTTGTGTTCTTAATTTACAAATTCAAATTTACATAACGCTTAAAAAGAAGAAAAAAATCTCTAATTGATTTGAAATATATGATCTTTAAATTATTTGCCGTAACTGTTTTGATAAAAGTTTACAGATATGCGATGTATGAGATGGAAAAAATTATATTAGGTTTCACAATCATATGTTGAAGGCTTCTTTACTACTGAAACAGGAGAAAAAGGCGTTGCATTACAGAATCGAGAAAGGTTCATTTGGTGGTGCTTTCCTTGTATCACCCTTGATAAAACCTTCAAGATTTCAAATGCTTAGTGGAAGTGAGAAAGCAAAAATACATAATTCGCCACCTGAAATAATTTTATCAGGTTAAGAAGAAAGTTCTTGCAGAATTTAAATTTTGAGTTCAAATAGGTTTTCATGAGAATATCTTTATTTTGTATATCATTTTAAAGAACTTTTTCGCTCTATTCAATCGCTTAAATTACTATCGTTTTAAAACAATTATCTCTTCTTTTCAGAACGTTGAATACAAAATGGAAAAAAAAGCAAATTTGCACAATTTTGTTATTTCAATTCAAGTTAGGCCAAAAAGCTAATGAAACAGCTTTCTATATCAATGAAGCGTTTGACCCAGGAACCATTACTGAACACACAGCACAATGATGGTGTGGTTAGAAGCTAAGAAAAAACAAGTCTTACCGTGGGTGCTCAGCGAGTGAGTTCAGGCCGAGAAAAGGAAAAACAAAGATGGCGGCCAGCATTTTATTACGTGCGTTCTCGCATAATCTCATGTACGCGTGAAGTTGGAAACTATAAAACGAGCTTCATTTCCTGGAGCTGAGCGATTCCAGATCGGACAGGAGAGTAGGCACAACAGGAGTGGAGATACTTTCTGAAATTATAATCCTTTTTTGTGTGTTTAAGGTGACCCCCCCCATTACGGAGGTTCAGATTGCTTAAGAATTTTCGTGGCGGCGACAGGAGTCTTGAATATGTTCGCTTATCGAATGTTGATAACGATCAATCAAGAGCCTTAGTCGAAGCCAATCCATGCACAACTGTTTGAGAACTTTCTTCTGAGTTAGATGTAACGTATATAACAATTTCCAACCAAACAAAAAAACGTGAGAAATAAGTGCCTCATTAATTGAACGACGACCAAAAGAAATGATGTTATGAAGTGTCATCTTCCCTTCTTTTATTCAACAAGAACGAACCGTTTCTCGACCAAGCTGTGATTTGCGATGAAAAGTGGCTTTACAATAACAGGCGACACTTAGCACAGTGATTAGACACCGATGAAGCTCCACGACGCTTCCCAAAGCTGAAACTGAGCCCAAAACGGTTATACTGACTGTTTGGCGATCTACGACTGGTCTCATCCATTACAGATTTTGAATACATGCGAAACAATTACGGTGAAGAAGTACCGTCTACAAATGGATGAAATGCATCAGAAACTTTAACAACAACTCTCAGCATTAGTCAACAGAATAGAAACATAATACAGGCCGACTGCACATTGCTAAACTGACCCTGCAGAAGCTGAACGAATTGGGCTATGAGACTGCCTCATCCGCCATACTCTCCAGACATCTCACCTACTGACTACAACTTTTTCAAGCATCTCGAAATTTTCTGCGTGAGAAATGCTTCAAAAACCAAAGCGATGTCAAAAATGCCTTCAACAACTTCATCGCCACCAGAACCTAAGATTTTTACGTTACTGATTTAAAGACACGTGTTTTGCGTTGGCAAAAGTATGTTAATTCTGATGGTGCTGATTTCGATCCAAAATTTTTGTTTGAACCGAGGTATGTTTATCTAAATCTAAAAGTAAAAAACCGCATGAACTTTCTTGTCAACCTGATGTATGCATATTTTGATAATATATTTAGATATATATAGCGCATGCGAATATTGGCAAAGCATAATTTTTCCCATCATTTTTTATGGAGGGTATACATTAGTATTTTATTTTGTTTCACTTTACTTCAATCGTAGTTCTCAAAAACTAAAAGGCGCCTTCTGGGGGCGAACACTTGATCCTTATACGAGGTACATATTCAAGTGTTCCAATAAACTTCCCTCTACCTTTCAAACATTGAGTTAGTAAAGAAGAAAAAGCATTAATTTCTCTATCACTAAATGACCAGTTATTGTGTATATTTTTTTGTTGTTACTTGGTCTTACCGAATCACAAGACAAGGATTCATCATATCCTGTGGACTGTCCAGCTGAGTGCTGTTCCTATTGACATCACTTGCAGAAGGTGCACCCTTCCCTGTATTAAACAATGTGTGGTAGACCTTATTTGAACTAAGAATACTGTGTTATTTTGAATATTTACACAGAGTTTACTAATAGAGGGAAGTATTATGATGCCAGCTTGTCCTGACAAGCCCCTGTACAAAGAGAACAAATATTGTGCGTGTTTGTTTAAACAACAACACACTTAAATGCAACCGAATTTCTTTGAGAGTCATTTGTTTGTTTAACGTGTGATTTGTAGAAGCTAGATGCTTTTCCTGCTGATGGCGACTAGTGTTTTTTTTATCAAAGCGCCGTCTCTAGGAGATGCCTAAGCGCTTAAGTGCTTAACCAGAACCGTATTACCGCTGTCGACTAAGAAAAGAGTCTATCAGGCATGTGTACACAATGCAATGATATATGGAAATGAAACCGGGCCAAAACCGGTTGAGGACATTCATGGATAGAATTGATATGAAAATGTTACAATGGATATATAATGTGCGTCTTAAAGACAGGTTTAGATCTGATGACCTCAGAGGAGGATAAAATCAGGACAGTATAGGTAGATGTATGTATAGCAGGAAACGTTTATGTTATAGTCATATGAAAAGAATGGATGCGAGTTCTTTGGTTAATAGATGTAGAACAATTGAGATAGCAGGTCCAGTTCACAAGGCAAGACAAAGAAAAACATGCGATGAAATGATAAAAATTAACTTGAGAGAAAAAAGAATTAATAAATATTTGGCCAGAGAAAAGTTAGCTTAAGTTTTTAATAACCGTCCAACGCATGCCAGCATGTAAAACAGACGTTAAACACACGATAATGATATATAATTTAAAATAGAAAATTATTTAATTACTTGATTTGAAATAAGTTCAAGATATGTGAATTGAAAATCGATCACAATACCACAAGGTGGGGCACATTAGTCTTGATATGATTTTGCTATGAAAATCCAAAGAGCAATTGATATTGGATGAGAAGATAATGAGAATGAACCAACGCTTTTATTATATGTATTTTTCCAGCAAAATCGACGCGCATACATCTGACACGGATATGAATAAAACAGAATTAAAGGTCTGAAGAAAATGTAAAATCTGTGCATTAACCGACAACAGCCTTTCTTTTTCAGAAAAAAAAAATGGAACTTGGCAAGCATAATATGACAAAACGTGTTATTTCTACGCCTGCGCAAATATACGTGTATACCTTTAAGAACCTTATGTTTTAAGTTTTTATATGTGTATAGAATTAGCTCAGATTGTAATGAATAATGCTGGAGAGTTTTGGTTTCAATGTGAATTGATGTCACCCAAGTCATTTTTATTTTTTATTAACTTTTGAAATCACAAATATATATTGGGTGCAATATAATAATCAACAGAGAATTGACCCTATAATAATAAATATGAAATCTGCATAAATAAAAATATCATATTTAACCGTATTTTATAACCGGGCAATGTCGCTCGGTCTGCTAGTATATATATATAAACTGGGTGAGACATTCTACAGTTTATAAATATTATCAAATAGAAAAACAAAAATACTTAAATTGCTAAAGTTTATCTGCTGATATAAATAATATAAGGATGACTAGTGTCAGTCAATTCATAAATAGTTGAAAAAAAAGTTATTTTAACAAATAAAACATTGTTTCAAAATAATATGAAAATTATTCATCCTAGCTATGTCATCCATATCGCCAACATTGTCGTGAACGAAACAACACAAACCTTTTGTTATAAAGTACATGTAAAGCCATTTTAGAAAAGATGAGTAAATTGTTGAAATTGTTATGGTGTGTATTAGCTTAATTAACATAATTTCTTTGGAATTCTTCGAAAAGAATTTATTCACATACCATTTGCAGTGTTGTCTGTATTTGGCAGCAGATGATGAACACAACAAAGTCGGACAGAGGAAATGTTAGGGAAACACTTACCTGAAAATAGACAGAAAAAATAATTACTCATAAAGTCTTTAGAAAAAAAAATCAAAACTGCATCACTTTTCTTTTAAAAACAAACCGAAACCATCTCTTGTTAAAAAAGTTTTTTACTCTTAACATTTCATATCATGCAAAACGACAATGACCGGAAATGATGTCAGTATTATCATACCTCACGACATAATGTGCAATAATAATTCGTTGTTTAAATCTATTTTGAGATATCTTTAAGACATTAAAGTTGAAGAGACAAAACTTAATAGTCTTCTTAATATTTAGATTCAGACATAATAATTATTCCTGTATCAGTTTATATGACCATTAAGTGTATCAATTACATTATCAAACCATCCATAATATTTTCCATCATTTTGAATGGCTATACCAGCGGTTTATTATTATTATTACTATTATTATTAATATTATTATTATTATTAATAATAATAATAATCAACACCCATAAATGTAGAATTATTTTTAGTGCAAATGAGATCATATAAAAAAACCAATATATGAGATATACATTCATGTACTGATACAAATTTCAATATCTTATCGCTTCCGTAATTTTTCCCATAAAATATCTACTTTTTCATAAAACCTGAAATAATTTGTTGGAGGCTAACATTATTGTCAGCTTAAACGAGAGCATCATTTTAAAGAACACTGTCTTTCCTTTCATACTGCCAATATCATAACAAGTTGTTCAAAAGTAATACATTGTAATCTTTTAAATGAAAAATTTACAGCATAATTATATTAGATCACCAAAGTTAAGCACTGTTAAGCCTGGTAAGTACCAAATGGATGACCATTATTAATGTAATTAATTATTAACACTGACTTCATCCAGGGTTGGTACTTTATTCCTCTCATTCCATATTACTATGTCAACTCCATTTTCTAGGAATATATGTGTGGGAATGTATATTCTTAATGGATGGTGTATGACTTATTGCCAACTGTTCTTTCCCAGGACTTGCTGTTACACTAGATGTTCAAATTTTACAGATCATCCAGTGGAAATATTTACATACTCCATGTGTTGTATCGTATAGTAGTCGTCACCAGCAAAATCTTATAACTGGATATCAGGTGGCTTTCACTTTCCATTTCTGTGTGGCAGAGCCTGCACTTGTCATTGTTGAGGCAATTTAATTGATATGACTTTGACTTATCTATATATTTTTGTTTCATTTGACTTCAATCGCAGTTCTCAGAAAGTGATACAACACGAGATCTTTATACGAAATACATAGATATTTAAATGTTCCATTAAATTGTCCTTTATCTTTCAAATGTTCAGTTAATAAAGAAGTGAAAAACATTGCTTTTCCTCTAAATAATCGACCACTTAACTATTCTATAGTATATATATTTCTTGTGTTCTCTTGATCTTATAAGATTCCAGGACAAGAATTCATTTAGTCTGGTGGAGTGGAGTTATCTTAGTGCTGTTAATATAGGCAACATCATTAAGAGAAAGTGCGGGAATCTTAATACTCTGTTATTTTGTAATATTTAGTTAGAATTTTCTTGTAGGAGGAAGTATCCTTATGCCAGGTTGTTCTGAAAAACTCCTGTTCAGAGAGACCTTAGACACTTAAAAACAGTGTCCAGCAATTATTAAAGGTATTTATACACTTTTTTGTTTTATTTGACTCCAGTTAAAGTTCTCAAAAAATCCAAAAGTCTCATTTGCTGGAGCTAACACTTCAACTCTATTCGAATGTTCCCCATAAGTTCTTTATCTCTCATAGAAATTGAGAACATAATTTTCTCCTCCCTATTGATATTTAAATATTTTATAGAATAAATTTCTTAAGGTCTCTTGGTCTTATTGGATTCCCGGACAAGAATTCATTTAGTCTGGTGGAGTATCCATCTTTGTGCTCTTACTTGAGAAACATCACTTGGAGAAAGTGTATTATTCCTTGTGGGTTATCGACACTGGGAAGAACTTATTTGGCCGTGAATACTTTGTGATTTTGATGTGATTTTGAATATTTAGTCCAGTTTTACTTGGAGGGAAAAGTATTCTCATGCCAGGTTGACAGAATGACTTTAGACACTCAAGGACAGTGTCTAGTAGGCATTCAAGTCCTCTTCGCTCTTTACACCTGTGTACATTAATTGTCCCACATGAAATGGCCAATTAGATATCAGCATGTAACAAGAATGGGTATCTTTAAAATACGCCTATTTGAATTGTGTGTTTAGCAATTACACTACACTCAATTCTCAACATGTAGGAAACTCAATCTCACACACACACACACACACACACACACACATATTCAACATTATGCCGAATCCTTATAAAGCACTTCCTGTCTGTCATCGAATGGAGCCACAAACGGATGATCGCATTCAATACTACAATAATTCTTTCTGTTAACAGTTATAAGAATCTTTTCCAAAAATGGATTACAATTACTGCTAGCATTCTTACCAGGATTCCAATTAAAACTCAGCAGGCTAGCATTTACAGACAACGTTAATGGAAAATAAATACATAGAAGATGCTGCCAAGTCTGCTGCAAGGAAGTCTCTCCCAAGCTAATAAACTGTTCACAAATGCCTGTTTTCTATATATTTATAAAGCCATCATGAAGTATAGGCTAATGCAAGAACCACTAATCTCACCCTTTACAAAAAAATAGTCGCAAAAATGTCTTTAACTTAATAGGTCTTACACTGTTCACACAGCTTCAGTTTTTATGCCATCACCATAATCTGTCAGTTCTGTGCTTGTGCTGTACAAGTGTGTCATTGAACGTGCTCCGATGAATTCACTGAACTAGTACATCGCTCGATCAACTCGAGTAGCAGCAAATTTCCACCACTTCACTCTAGAAGCCCCCTAGATAATGAAGGCTATTTTGACTATCTGTTTATTTTTATATTATTTTGTCTCATGACTAAAACAATGCATCCTAACAGATGTAAAAACTCCATTTTAAATATTAAGCAAAACAAATTGATGAAATGCGAGTCTATCATATGACATTTCATACTTAAGCACAATGAACCAATATTTCAGTGTTTCACAAAGTTCAATAACCTTATATTTTATTTTCGTTTTACATGTGGTCCAAAAATATGGAATTATAGAACAACAAGAGGTCATAAACCTAGCTTTTTATTAGCTTTTTATTATATCATTCTGTCACAAAAAAATGATAAATTATCGCAAACAAAATTGTGCCGGCAATTTGATATTTAAAAATGAATTGCACAAATTTTCAAAGAACTTAATACAAACAACTAAAAAGCAAGGTTTTTTTAGTGTCAAAATTCAATGAAAATCTCCAAAGTAAGCATCTAATTAGCTTAAAATAGTATGCAACACACACATGATAATAAAGAAAATTGTGCCAATTTACAGGAAATCTTCACTTCGCTACAATCGGTATACACTAAATATAATCAAAATATTTTATAGTTCACTTCAGTTTATCTTCTAGAACGAAACAAACTTTCATGTTATGAACTATGACAATCACTCTAATGATAGGAACATAACCTTTGAGGTCACTATGTGGCCAGTGAATTCTACTTTCAGAACCACAAAATCAACAACCAGTAAATTATTCATATTTTCGGTGACACTTTTTTATACGAAAGCTATTCGTCAATTGATTCCACTCTTCCAAGTAATCTTGAAATGTGCAAATTATTGACAAAAGCCTGATCATTAGTTCTAGAATTATCCTCCACGGACACATTTGAATGTTTCATCATCGACGACTGATTGCTGGCGCCTATTATTGAGGAATCTGACTCCAGATCGAAATTTATTGAATCGTGCTCTTCCTGTTCTTTAAGTGCAAGTTCAAATCTCCAATGCAATATTGATATTCTTAAAAGATTTTGACGCATTTTTACCGAGTTTAAAATTGAGAAATAATCTAATTTCTTTTACAGCATTTCATTGGTTTTGTCTTACGATATATTAACCCTTTTGACGATTATTTGACGCTAAATCGAGTCATTTTGGTGAAAGGCTTTTTATGCTCCAACTCATTCAAGTGTGCATTAAATCAAACTCTTAATAGTTTGAATTATTCAGACTACTATTCTCATTTTAGATGTTATTCTCACAATTCATTCTGCTGAACGAGTGAATCTTTCTGTTGAACTAAAAAAGTATCAAGTTCCATCAGTCATGAGAATGGAGTAGTCTTATATAATTCATAACTTTATTTTTAGTATCGCCTATACAGAGGATTGAATTTTCAATCCTCAGACGATTGTCATAATAAAAAAAAAAAAAAATGGAAGTTAAACTTTATTTTTAATACTTCACCACAATAAGCAATGGCTCTTAAAATGTGTATAACAAGTCTTGTAAATGATGTTTATGACAATTATTTCATGCAGACTTATCAATAACAATATTCAAAATTTTGTCATGGAGTTGGCTGACAATTTCGAAATGATTCAATGAAGTGCCAAGCATTGACTTATAGCCAATTCTTGAAGGTGTAAATCTTAATTTACGATGCATATTGGACTATTATTCGCAATCCATTGATGGTTGGAGATGGAAATATACAAAAATTGTATTTTGTCGTTAAATACGAAAAAAAATCTTTGAGTGAAACAAAGTCTATAATAAATTATTTATTTTTAAATAATTACATAACACAATCACCTTTTTTTTTTTTTTCATTTTTTATATAAAGCTCGAAATCAGCAACCATTTTTTTTCTAGGCCGCTATGTCTACACATTACTTGATGCCCTTTATGATTATTGGTCTTGTTTAAAAAAAACAAAAAACAAAACAAACAAAAAAAAAACTTGTAAATTTATTTTTTTGTTTCAGTATAATAAACCTAATTTTTTTACTGACAACCATTCGTCTCATTAAATCTCATCCTTGAGTGGTATTTAGCCTTGATAAACGATGACACATAAGTGAAAACAAAACAATAAAGGCAATAAAAACACTCAGTCTGAAACAGAAACAGGGAACACAAGGGAAGATAACATACAGAGCTTCAAACAGAAATGCATGGACGCATCTAAAAATGTGGATATTTTCTGCTTAACATTGATAATTAAAAAGTCATGCTAAGAATACAGTTACAGGGAAAGTTGAAAACATCAGGGCTAACTTGTCAAGTAAAGCAGGTGTTATTTAATTAAACCTTGTAAAAGACATTTTCTTTTATATATTTGTTAGTTATGCCGCTTTAGTCATTTGGATCTATAACCTTATGCTAACTTTAAAATAATATTAGAGAAAATATAATATGAAAAAAAATTCACAACAAGAACTCGTCTAGCCATAAACACTATCAATAATTTCCCATTGCCTCTGTGTACCTATAACTACAGAAAACTTCAATGGGCAAATTTTATTTCATAGAACTGCCTGTCTTTGGAACACAGTACTACAGGTCTGCTTCTCGGCTGATTACAACATTGCCGTTTTAAGTCCAATGTAAACACATTTTTGGTGAGGTGTCCTTTTAATTAATTCTAACCAGTTTACAACCATCGGTATTTATCTCCTTGAGGTTTTATCGTCTTCCTGCCAAACTCAATAACCCTTATCCTCGAATGACCTTTGGGCCTTGATAAATGGCAACTCGTTTATAAAAAGAATGCACGAACAAAATTATTCTAAACATTTCATCAGAGAGATGCCAACAATATGCTTGTAAATTAATGGTTATTTTACTGTTATTTACGAATTTATTTAGTTTATTCTGTAAAATTAATTTCTCACATTATTTAAGTATCAGTGCAAAACCCATGCAAATTCCATAGTTTGTGCTATATCTCGATTTTATGAACATTCGGCACAAAAACAGATCTCACGATATTATTAGATCATTATTTTTTCAAACTGAAATATATTCATCTTAGTACTCTGGTTAAGGTAGTTTTAAAATGCCTTGTTTTGTGACATATTTCCTTCTCTAAACAGAACGGGTACTTCATTTTGATCCTAGGCCAAAAATGTATTTTAGTCAGTTACATCAGATAAAATTAAAAGAAAAATTACTTTTTTTTGTATTGTATTTTTTCTGCGATTAGAGGATCTCATCTTTTATAAAAAAGGGGAAAGGTGATATTGTATGAAAAACATGCAATTATCTTAGAGTCTTATAATATAGATTCTCATTCATACTTTATCAAATTATGTTTGGGACAGCAATGATATCTTTAATGATAACTAGTCTTAGAAAAATGTATTATACGGCATCTATAGAGGATTGTGCTGAGAAAACTCTTCTTTTTAAAATGAAAATCGACCCAAACAAGGCATGAAGCTACTTGATGTAAGGAGCTAACAAGAACAAAATTATTGCAGAGACAGGAGATGCATATTGGCTTTTAGTCTTGAAAAGACCAAGACTATAGGTTGGAGGAAAACAGTCAGCAAAAAGAGTTCCACAAACCTGCAATACTTAAAAGGAAATCTGCTGGAATAGAAACGTGTATTACAATGAGCTACCAAAACAGTGAATTGACAGAGACTACTTGATGAGCCAGTCTAACGAGCTCGAAAGCAGTAAGGGCACATTTATTTTGTCCAAGATAAAATTTACACCATCCTTAATATTGTCTATCGGGAGATTGAATGTACTTGGATAAGGAAACCAACTATTTCTATAACCTATTCCTTAGAACATTAAGAACTTTTCTCTGTTAGTCAAAAGGATCTTCAAATGATTAAGTCCATATAACATCTTTATTCATTTTCACAAAATCATGTGTGTGTGTGTATGTATGTGTGTATGTATATGTATATATGCATATAGGTGCATATATATATGTATGTGCACGTATATGTAGGTAACTTTATGTGTATGTATGTATATGTGCATGCATGTGTACGTATATGCATGTGAATATGTATGTATATGTGTGTATGTATTTGTATATGATAGTATATATGTGTATGCATATATATGTATATGTGTGTGCATGTTTGTATGTATGTGTTATATGTATTGTGTATGTATGGATGTGTGCATGTGTGTGTGTGTATGTATGTGTGTATATGTATATATATGTATGTATGCCAAGGACCGTCTTCAATGTCATGTCTACTTGAGCGTGTGAATTCGCTGGCAGGAATTAAAAAAAAAAAAAAAAAAAGGTTATTTTCGGGCTCATGGACTTTCAGTGACTGAGGGAGTGGAACTCGTCTGACAAGACGTTGCAATCATCATCATATATATATATAAGGTTTATATATAGATTTACGATTCCCAATCTGCTAAAATCTTTCGATATTTCACCAATTTATCCAGCAGTTTATGAGATGTGAAAATTATGGTTTTTTTTTGATAAATGATAAACTTTTCTCTTGCTGCCTTGCATGACATTAAAGTTTTTCCCGTCGACCATTATTACGGATTTTATTATTTCTATCACGCTTCCTTATCTATTTTCCAAATGAAATGAGCCAAAGTTGGAGATAAACTTTTCCGCATCATTTCTTACCTATTTAGTTGTCAGTGAATGAGCACGCCTGTTGGTTTATGAACCCTTTCAAGGCCAGTGCTTATTCCTATGTTTTATAGTGCAAAGCAGAATTGTAGAAGAAACACTGGTTAGCAGAAAAGATACCTCGAGTTGTGTGTATCTGGTTCAGTAAGTGATATGTCCCGTAAAAAGGATACATTCGAGTGGTCTTGGTGGTATTCGAGTTTTATGGCAGAAGCTGGTATATGCATGAGGCTTATGCCATATCTTTCGATGTCTTTCCAAAACTGGTCTACCAGTCGGTATTAATGATATTTATTAACCAGCTAGTATTACTACGAATAATAATAGCAATAACATTAATAATAATAGTAATAGTTGCTGTAGTAGTAGTAGTAGTAGTAATAATAGTAGTAGTTGTTGTTAAGAGTAATAATACTAAGAAGTAATATTTTATTTATTTATTTTTTTATTACATTTTCACCCCAAACAAGGCGCATTGCCACTTTGGTGTAGGGGGCTACTATCAGGGGCAGCAACTACTGGGGCACTATGTTGGGATTTGGGCAGCAAGATGTCGGTTCACGTTGCACTTGAACTTCTGCATGTCAGTACAGTTGGGGAAGCAGGAACTTGGAATGGAATTCCAGAGTCTAGCGGTTCAAGGGAAGAAACTACTGGAGTAGAAAGATCTTTTACATCTAGGGATCTCTACTGTGTGGGGGTGGGATTTAGCTGCCTGTCGGGTTTGTTGAGGGTGTCTACGTCGTGGGGGCACAAGTGTCTGCAGTTCGTCAGAGCATTCACCATTAAAATACTTGTAGAACAGGCAGAGGGATACAACGTTTCGTCGATGGGACAGAGGCTGAAGCTTAGATGCCAGTTCAGGACCTATCAGATTGGCGACTCTTTTGAACCTTGTCTAGGAGCGAGAGACTAGTAGCAGATGCACCAGCTCAAATGTGACAACAATACTCCATACATGGGCGAATGGTGGCCTTATAGAGGTACAGGATACTTTCAGGTGTCAGCAGTTTTCTAGCACGGTAGAGAGAGCCTACCTTTTTCGCAGCGACCCTGGCAATGTTTTCAATATAATTGTTTCAACTCATGTTTACTGTGAACGTTAGGCCAAGCAGTTTGAAAGATGTACTCTCAGACAGGGAGTCACTGGCCATTGCTATTGGTGGCAGAGAAGGTTTCTTGTAATTATTGAAGGAAACCAGTTTAGTCTTGGCAGCATTGAATGTGACCATTCATTTATGTCCCCATTCCACTACAGATTGGAGGTCATCCTCTAGTGTTTTTGCCATTTCTTTAGATATATAGGTTCCTGCTTTAACGTGGGATTTTATAATTTAGGGCATTCGTACTTATGAATGGCATAAACTGCAAGGAGGAACTCGAGTACTGCATAAATAATTTGCCTTTTTCATCGTTTGCTCGGTAAACTTTCTCTTATGGAACGACCGCCGTAGTTCAGGTGTTGGTTGAGAAGGTCCAAGATCAAAAGTTTCGAAGACAGTGTCTATCGGCTCATCTTCCAATGGTGGACTGTCACTGGTTTCAACTGATCGACATCATAGTTGGTTCTGGTGACGTTTGTGGGTATATGTTGGTCCTTGGACCGACTCTCTTAGTAATTGTACCAACCTCCCAGAATGATGTGTTGTTTTTATAACTTTTGAAAAACACTTTTTCCCCTGATATGAAACGTTTACTGGGTACACAAGTGGTCACTAGTAGCTAATGTAAATGTCTCCTCTATCACCTAGGACATAAACTATTTATTTAGTGGCCTTGACTGTTTGAGTAAGAGCTTGTAAAAAACGCATCTCACTTTCCGCACAAACATCGTTTCTGCAGGCGAGACTGCTGTTGGTGTGTTCTGGTTGGGTGTAATCCTATACGAGTGTAGAAATTGTTTAAGTGCTTCCTTTTTAATTGCCGGTAGAAACACCGGGAGTTCTTTGATTGTGTTGCCCATCATCGTTTTTATTTCCCCGTCCGTCTGAAGAGTGGCAATGATGAAATCTTCAAACAGATCCCTTTTCAATGGCATCAGCTTAGACTATCCGCATGGCTAATTTGTTTCAAAGACAATTACTGCTTTGGCTTGGGGAATTCTTTTGGGGCGGGTTGTTTAGCTTCTGGCTTTGCAGTTTCAGTTTTTTTTGTTTCCTTTGGCAGATTTCGTTGAAGCTTTCTTTTTTGATTTCTCTGTTGCTGCAAATGGGACGTTTCGTTTCTTCCTGAAATCGGGCAGAGTGTTGTTTTCTTTTAGTTCGAATCTTGCTATAGCATTTGTACATTTTCCTACTCCTGGTGAGAATACTTCTGGAAATTTTTCTTTTAACTCGTCCTTCAGTGGTTGCGCTTCCGTAGACGAGTCTTCTACCCTATGACAGAATTTATTCATAGGTTGGTCCCACAATTCAAATCGCTCCATCCAATCAGTACCGAACAGGTTTTCGGATGTCTTATGTACATACACTTTCACTTTTTTAGTAACACCATTTAAGGTCAGTGGGAGTGTGAGCTCTCCCTCAAATTCCACTTTATCGCTTTTCACAGCCCGAGCTGATTTGTTCGTCTTCCGCAATGGTTGGTTTCCTTAGCTTTTTCCACGTCTTAAGATTAATGATGGACACGTCTGATCCAGAATCCAATTGTAGATGCACAGTTTTATTTGCGATTTAACTGTGACATATTTGCGCCGGTTCTCATCCGAATCCAAGTCAAATCTTATGTTGCAGGACTAATGTAGAGAGAGGGCGCTATGGATTGGAACAAAAATAAACTTGCCTTAGTCTGGAAGGATTTTTCACCTACCAAGAATAGGAGAGATATTTACAGAATGATGCAGAATAGTTTTAATTAATAAATACTTAAATATTATTCCGTTTTGTTGGAGACGCCCCTCCATGGGATTAATGAACTATCTCATGTCTAGAGTTATTCAACTTCATCTCAAGTCTTAAATCAGTATTCTCTGTTCTGTTGTATCACGACTAAACCCTGTGTATGGTTTTATTGCAGGTCAATATTTTTTTAAATTTTGAAATTGCTATGAAACACAAAGAAGTGAAATTTGGTATAACACTGGAAGAGCATAACAAGGTGCCTTATTTCCCTGCTTTTTGTGGAATTTGAACAAACATTTTGAAAGTTATTTTAATTTTTCTATTTTCTCGTCATTTTAAGTGTGTATCACTTCATTGCTTGTCTCCCAAAATGCTTAGAAAAGGTCGACTGACAGCTAGAACAGAAACGGAAAGTTTATCTCTTGTAGATCTAACCACGGAGCTTGGAAGAGATTGAAGAACATTGTCTTCATTCGTTAAAATTCAAGCATCAAACCAAGGAAAGACAAAAACACAAAGCCAGTTTCTATTCGTGATGTTAGAAAAATTCGCCGTCAACTTATCAAGCAGCTGGACAGCAACAGTGCTGCTATATTTGTCCAGAAAAACACGCTGCAATGTTTTAAACGAAATAGCAAGACAAGTTTTAAACCAAACTCATGAGGGAAAACGTTCGACTTGGGCTCAGAAATACATGAAAACTAGCTTTGAAAATGTTCTTTTCACCGATGAGGCCAAAGCAACTGTTGATGGACCAGATGTGTAGGTAAAAGTTTGGAGTCCTGTTGGATTCCCTGCCCCTCGTCAATTTTGTCGTCAACCGAGAGGTGGAGATCTCATGTTTTGGGCTGGAATAATCTTCAATGAACTAATTGACCCATTTCAATTGCCAGAAGATGTCAAACTGACAAGCCAGTCTAATATTTTATTTTTAAATGAGCATTTGTTACCATGGCTTGATGACCTTCCATTGGCGCGTCACCACAAATTGATTTTTATGCATGGCAATGTGGCATCCCACCAAGGCTACGACATCCTACCTTAAATCTTAGTTGAGAAAATTTGATGATATACCCAACTTGTTCTCCAGATATAAACCCAATTGAGCAGCTCTGATAAATAATAAAGATCAAAGTTTATGAAGAAGGTTTCAATTTTCGTTGAAGGATGAACTTTGGAAGATTTTGGAAGTTTCCTATATCATATTATCTAAAATCCACCGATTGACATCATCAGCTAACAAGAGGATATTTAAAATGATTTGGAAGCATGGGAGTTATGTTGATAAATAAATATTTCCTTGAACAAAATAATGCGAGATTCGTTCTTGTTTTTGGTTAATATTGTAACTGGATATGTTCTTTATTTCATTTAAATAGAAATATGAAGATAGAATATTGTTTTATCACCGAAATATACATTTTTAGACACTTGCAATAAAGTGATACACATTTAAAATTACCAGAAAATAGTAAAATTTGCATAAATTTTGAAATATTTGTTTAAATTCCACAAAAAAATCAGGGAAATAAGGCACCTTGTTATGCTCTTCCAGTGTTATACCAAATTTCACTTCTGTGTTTCATAGCAATTTATGAATTCAAAAAAATATTGATCAGCAATGACGCAATACACAGGTTTTCTAGCTATCATAGCGTTCTTGCATTGGTCGTTTATTATTTTCTCACCTATAACGGTTGGGGATTTCATGTGTAAACTGTGCAGCAATAAACCAATTTTCAATTACTTCTTCTCTAAGTTTTGATATCTCGGATTTTTGTTTAGTCTTTTCATCTTTTCATATTATTCTTGGACATTTTCGGTGATACCAACCAGTTCTGATTAAACTTCATTTTTGTGCGTTTTATTTTTTTGTTTTTACTAACAAGTCACAGCTCACTACGACCCAAAAGCCACTCTAGGACAAGTGATAATTGTTTGTGTCAGATAGATAGCGAGATAAACAGATGACTATTGGATCTGGTAAGAATTCGATTATATAAAAAGACGGCTGAAGAAAAATTTGTTAACATTTGACTTGAAAACGACCATGCTGTAGTCAACCGGGAAGCAATCCCAGGTGTTGTACATATACACCCCGTGATATACTGAAAGTCTAAGTGTTGAGACATGATTGATCTAATGGGTATTGTTGTAATCCAAGTTCAAATCTCATATCTGTTGTGGTTATTTATACAATTATTCATGCAGTAAACAAGGATATAAATCAAACTATAGGTGAAGCAAGATAATATCTGGATGTATGAAAATGTTATTGAAACGGTATTTTTCACATAATGTTAGAATAGTTTAAAATTCTATTTGAATAAAAAGTCTGTAGTAAAAGCTATGTATTATTTTGATTATTCCGTCTAAGGTTCTCATGCTTCCATGTTATTCTCACAAGGTTTCAGCCTAATTTGAAGATAATAAACGTAAAGATTGAAATAGTCTATGTATTTGATCTCGGCTTGACTACATCCATAGTCTGCAGAGCTATCCATTACACCATGTGACCTCACAGTATCAGAAATATGTGTAACAACTGCGATTACAGACAACCACAACAACAGCAGCAGCAACACTTCACGGTTTACTGGTTTGAATTGATTTAAGTTTTTTTCTAGCTTGTCCAATCAGAGATCATCTCTCAGGCGTGTTGAACACATGACAGGTGTCATAAAAGGAATTAACATACTGCTTCTTCCTTTTTCATTGGTCAAGATATGGTACCTACAACTCAATGTGGTTCGGACCAACCCCAAACTTCACTCTTGGGGCGACACAGACCCACCTCTCGGACTTTGGCCCTGGGTTTGACTTCAATAAGGAGATATGTAATCCACCATAGCAACTGCCACACTCTGACTTCAACATGTGTAAGGTACACATACATGAACTCTTTCTCAAACAGGACATCCTAACCATTTTGTCTTCATCCATATCCATTACTAACATTTAAACAAGCTTGCCGAGTTATCTTTTCCTGGTTTAATAACTTATTCAATTATAGCTGAGTCTCTGTCAATATTGTGTTCAATATACTTCCAATGAAAATGTATAAAAAATAACATTTTTCATCATTTTATTTGCAATTCAAAAATCACAAATTCAATAATTTACTCAAATCTTAGCTTGTGTAAAGCGAATATTTTTTTAAAAAGCATTCTTGTTTTTCCCTACAAATTTGATTTTTATGAAAAATATTTTCGATAAATATAATAAAGAAAAAATCTATCTTTGCAGTTATTCTAGGAGCCAGACTCTTAAAAAATTACAAATTTTGAAAAAGAAACAAAAACAAAACATAAAAAAAGAACTGGTGAAACTTCACGTGCTGAATTTTGCATCATACTGCATATGATTATCAGAATGCCAATCCATCTTAATATTACATGTGACGTACTGTTCTAATAACAAATGATCCCCAAATACTTTCTTCCCTTTAAATCTTGTACAATAGCACTAGGGAGTTGTAGATTCATGCCCTTTCCCAGGTATATTTGAGCAACACTGAAACAATCTTGAAATAGACATAAACATGACTATACAAAAAACTATCTCCTCTGTGTATTTCTGGGTATTTATTTGCTTCCCCACGAGAGCAAATTAGGAATGGGGCACATTTTTAATGTGGGGAGGGGGAAGGGGAAAGGGAACCAGCTACCCGAGAGGAGGGGAGGGAGAGCTGGCTGTTAGAGCCTCTTGGTATATAGGGTTGCCCTTACATGGACCAGAAACTCATAGCCACAAGGACAATGGTCTTATATTTGGGGTTGCCCCCACATATGATCTTTGATTGCAGTATCTACCGGAACAGATACTACACTAATCCCGGCGAAAGTTGAGGAGAAACTGTATTTCATTTCTTGCAATGTGTTGCTGGTTTGTCATATACTTCAGCAGTCTTTTTGAATTAAAACAAAAACTACCGAGGTATATGATGTACTAGCAACACAGATTGCAAAAAATGAAATAAAGAAATACATAGAGAAGGAAATAGAAACAAACAAAAAATACAAAAATATAAACAGCATAAGAAAACAGAAAAGTTCCTGGAGGAGATCAACCAGGAGTAGATAGGTGGAGATGATTCACTCACATGGCTCAAAAAGGAGATACTCATTGTAGCCGGTCAAACCATGAATTACTCACAAATGGACTCAAGTAACTGACCAGTGCAGATTTTATCACTCAGTAATTGAGAGTTCGAGCCACCTAATGTCTGGTTGCCAAATTCTATTGACAGATGGCCTTTACATTATCAACCTCAACAAAATATGTAAATACCTCTATTTGAAGATCTGTGGAGGGATGCAGTTTGACAGATCATTGAATATCACATCTGATCTTGAGCACGTGGTGCAATGGGAAAAGAGGTGTATGGTTACATATAATGCATTTAAAGTCAAGCTTCTCTCTTTTCCTCATAATCGCTCTGGTCCCCATCTCACTTCAATCGAAATGGATGTCACTTGACTTGGGGAAGAACCATGTCGTGACAAGTTTTTTTTATATATCTACCTGACTGTTTGCCTTCGTCATAAAACACTGTCAACTTTTTTTATGTTATTCTTTTACAAGAGTGTCACCACTTATCAAGGCCCGAAGGCCACTGGAGAATAAGCGTTAATCAGTGTAAAGTGGCAGTGTATTAATCGCCAATGGTGTAGATTGGGTAGAATTTGAATTATTTAAGAGGAGGGCTCAACAAGAACTTGTTTATATTGGACTTGAAAACTACCATATTACTACACTACCACCTTACATACATTAGCCCTTATCCTCCAGTGGCCTTCGGGCCTTGATAAGTGGTGACTCTCTTATAAAAGTATAGCATAAAAAAAGGTAACAGTGTTCTATGACGAAGGCAAACAGGCAGATACATAAAAAACAAGGCCACCAAACCAGACCGTGTAATATGAAACAAACCAATACAGACTATGCTCATTATTGATATCACCATTTTAAATGACTATGTTATTAATAGAGCTTATCAGGAAAAGATAATAAAATATAGGGACCTCAAGATTAACTCTTAAACAACATGGTATTTGAAAGATATAAATGCTATACCGGTTAAACAACTGGTCTAATAAAATAAAACCTAATCAAATACTTATAAACCAGTCCCAAAAGACCAAACTGTAACTAAACATAAATAGCGGCCATAAAATGGACAGTGTCTGTTCTTAAAAGAACGTTTGCATATGAATTGAAATCGTAATAAAATCAAGTGTTATCTCTGAGATTGAGCATCTAGATTTCTTAAAAGTAACTGAAGTAATTTTTTCTTTTTTAAGTGAAACATTTGAATTCTCTGCTAATCCTTAAGTATCTTCAGTCTCTCCATACAAGAGTTTGTCAGAACAAAGTGATGTGAGAATGCTTAACTCTACAAGTAAACCCTGACCAAATATTCAAAATAACATAATATTCGAAGCACAAATAATATATCATCAACGTAGTTTTATACTGGCTAATACAAACGATGTCAACCCATGTAAAAGCATTTAACTGGATAATTTACCAAGCTAGATAATAATCTTGTCCAGGAATCTAGTAAGATCACGAAAGAAAAATAAATTACCATATATCACATGGATATTAAATTGGTGTAAAATTGTTCTGTTTGGATAATATATCATCTAGTATATAAGCCTGTGTATCGCTTTATTGCAAGTAAATATTTTTAAAATTTTGAAATTGCTACGAAACACACAAATTTGGTACACTGGAAGAGCATAACAATATGTCTTATTTCCCTGATTTTTATGGAATTTAAATAAATATTTTGAAAGTTATGTCTTTTTTTCTAATAATTTAAAGTGTGTATTACTTTATTGCAAGTGTCTAAAAGTGTATTTTCCGGCAATAAAACAATAGTCTACCTTTATATTTCTATTTATATGAAATAAAGAACATATCCAGTAACAATATTAACCAAAAACAGGAAAGAATTTCACATTATTTTGTTTAAAGAAATATTTATTTATCAACATACCTCCCATGCTTCAAAATTACTTTGAAAAGCCTCTTGTCAACGGATGATATCAATCGATGGATTTCAGATAGGATGCTATAGGAAACTTCCAAAATCTTCCTCCAAAGTTCATCCTTGGACGAAAATTGAACACCTCCTTCATAAATTTTTCATCTTTATTATTGAACAGAGCTGATCAATTAGGTTTAAAATTAAAAAAAAATATTGATCTGAAATAAAGCGATACACATGGTTTATATCACAGTTAACGTATTAATTATGAAGATGAAAATAATGTTTTTAATGCTTTATTAAGTCAATGTTTGAGTGATAGAAGAGTCTTGATTGAACATTCGAATATTTATGCATCTCATATAGAAGTAAACTATTAGCCTTATAAACAGAGCCCCCTGATTTCTGAAAAAAAAAACCCCTGAAATTGGGAAAAAATGATTTTTTATTTTTTAATAATTTAAAATACTTGTTTCAGATTATGTGTATCCAGAAGGAATATTCTTATGATGTGTCCATTTAATTTGGGAGTTTAAACATAACAATTGTATTCAAAATCCACGTTTGACAGATCGGTTACAATGCTATTTCAAATTTTTGTGTGAGAGATCGATGACAATGCTGTTTCAAATTTATGTGAATGAGACAATACTCTTTCAAATTTACGTTTAACATATCAACGATACTGTTACATACATTTCTGTGTGTAACAGATCGCTAGGAATGGCTTTTTTCAAATTCATATTGAAAGGTCCATGACAATGCTATTTCAAACCTGTGTGACACATAAATAACAATCTATAATATAAATCTCACCTGTCTGTTTAAATGTATGTATGTTTGTTTGTATGTTTGCCTAAAACTTTCGACAGAGGCGTTAGATTTTCACGAAATCGGCATCATTTTGAAGCACGACCTTTCGGACGACAAATAGCGAAGAATTGACTAAAAACATTAATTGCTTCTACCTCCACTTGGCACTTTTCTATAAGGAGGGGTCGTTTTTTTTTCGCCGATATTTTCGAAATCATCCCTTCTTTTCGATTGACTAGCCTTAGTTTAAACCTTCGTCACTTCCGGTTTGGATTTTACAGATCGATCATAATTCTGTTACAGACCTATGTATGACAGGTCGATTATAATGTTATTGTAATTTATTTGTGACAGATAATAATGCTATTTTAAAGTAATAAGTATAATATACCATATTAAAATCGATGCACTTATGGCATTTTTGCGTCAAATATGATCGTGTAGTTTTTTAAATATTAAGATTTGTTAGTAAAATACTTAACCATAAAACTTTAATGTGACGAACCAACAGACCCACTGAATTAAGACAGACAAATCATTTTATAAAGATGTTTGGTTTCATTTTTTGTCATTTGACCAACTTTACGTTTCACTGAAAAACAAAAGTGTATTTTTCTCATTTTTTTTCAAATTCATTTTTCTTTAAATTTACAACGTTTTTCTTCAAAAACAAAAAACCAACGAACTGAAAGTAAAAAGAGAAACCTTTTATAAATAGAAGAAAGCATTATCGTTTTATACATTCGTAGAATAGTCTTTTTCTTCTACTTCTTGGCGTTCGAATTTTGAAAATGTAGAAAACTGTCTTTGAGAATAATAGAGACGCACACTTTTATGCAGCCATTGTCTTGATCTGATATGTCACAGGACGACCATTCCTCTCACCCAGGGAAAGCTAAATTGGTTTGTTGCAAGACAGTTCTTCGATTCTATGACTTTTTTTTGTCTTGGATGACATTTGTTCTAAAATATTTTGAAGACATTATCCATCTTTTGTCATTCGAACCAATTTTACAGAATCTATGCTTTTTTTCGTAAATGTTATATAAGAAAAGAAAACCGGCATTCCTTTGACAGCTTCTTTTTTTTTTTTTTTTACTTCACTTGAACACCATTATTTTTCTTTTTTATTAGCACAGGATTGTTTAGAAATGACTTTTCTATTATCGGTTTTGATATTTTGTTAACAGAGAAGAATTCATATTCTTCAATGATTCACTAAAAAGACAGGAGGCATTATTCACTAAGACAAGAAATGATATCGCATGTTATAATGTACCAAAAGTAAGAATTGGTATATTTAACATGTGGCCATTCTAGGTTCACGTTATACAAACACTGCTTCCTCTATAATGTAATATCAGTATAATATCACATATTCCTGACGTATTGAGCAGTTACTACAATTTAAATCATGTTCAATTGGTCTTTACAATTAATGAATATGCTAAGATCTTTCATACTGTGTTATTTTATCGAAACATATACATTTTGATTTAATGCGGATTCATTTCAGCATTTAAAACATTTATTCATTGAAAAGTAATTCATATAATTATATATATAATTTTATTTTTTTAGGGGTACAAAACATATTATAGCTGCTATAAAATGAAACACTGAGTTTTTGTATCCATGGTAAGAAGGAGGACGGAGGAAAAACATTTAATGGAGGTTGAAAGAAAAAAAAAAAAAACTAAATAAGAGGTAGAGTCAGCCGACCGGGTTTCGCCCTCACTTTTCAAATCCAAATCGAGTTTTTTTTTAATTTTGTACCGGAAAACGAATTTAAACGGGGGATCGACTAAATTAAATCAAACCACCGAAAAGAAAAAAAAATATGTCTATCTTTATGATAATTGTACAATGTGTTTCCTCTGCATTGTGTAATTATCATAATAGATTTATTTTAGTTGTTCCCATTTAATTTTTTTTCTTTCCCCGTTTAAATTCATTTCCCCCATACAAAGAACAACTTGATTCGGCTTTGAAAAGTGAGGGCAAAACCCGGTCAGCAGACACACCCCTTAATTCAGTTAATTTTTTTAACCTCCATTAAATGTTTTCCCTCTGTCACACCATGAATACAAAAACCCAGTCTTTCTTTTTTAATATATATATATATATATATATATATATATATATATATATATATATAGATGTGTGTGTGTGTGTGTTTTTATTCATTTATATATGCAGAAAACCAAAGTGCTCAATATATTCAACATTAATAATATAATGGAAGCCCCAAAACTATTTGTATAGGCCACCCTCATGAAACGTCATGCAGAAACAATCTCCACCCCCTCTCTCTGTACATATATATATATATATATATATATACATATATATATATACATATATATATATATATATATATATATATATATCGAGAGAGAGGGAGGGAGAAGTAAGTGCATTCTGAAAGATGTTCTTTATTTCAAGAAGATGAAAAAACTTTGAGACTTTGAGCGTTTTGCTCGTGGTATGGAGTTATGTCGCACTTTGGCACGAATTTCATGCTCCATTTTGGCTTTTAGTAGGCGATGATCTGTTCAACATTTAGTGTCTCTCATGGCGCAGATAATGTAGATCACGCCGGCGAGCCATAACAGTGTCTAAAGCGTAGATGTTTCCATATGCCTTTGTATTTATTTTTCTGACAATACCACGCATTTTCAATTATCAGAACGTGCTCGTTTCAAAAATTGCAAAATCTGAAAGCGACCATGTGACGGGTAGTACTGGCTTACATGGTACCAGCAGTTTAAGATCTTGGTCTTGGCTATAAACGTTTATGGGGGAGATTTATGAAGTGAAATTGCTTTCTGCTGCTCAAGACATTTTAGCATTTTGGCAAAAGAAGTATCAAGAAAATTATGAGGAAATTGATGCACTCCTTGAAACAAAATGCAATCATTTCCAATAAACGTTGTTGTCAAACCAAGCAAAAATGGAAGCTACAAAATTATACAAGGATTTCCAAAAGATGACACAAACGCATGCGTGTGAAATTCAAAGCTTGTCGTGACTTAAGAAGGCAGAAGAAGCATAACTTGCAGAAAACAGCAACCTGTTTGGTTTAATGATCAACTTAAAAAGACAGTCGTCATATATGATCCAATACTCGGATTACCTTATATGGAATCAGCCATCTTCGTTGAAGCTAATAAATTATATGTAGTTCACTCTTTTGTATATCTAGGCAGCAGCCT
>NC_136504.1:85026156-85126156 GCF_053919585.1 Euprymna scolopes
TTCAAAGTCCGGAAATTTTAGCTAAATTGAATGTAACTGTTTAAATAACCTACATTTATTTGATTTTCCTGTGTTATCTGACTTTACAACAACCAATTACTACGTGGGTGATTACTTGTTAATATAAAAGAAAGTAGATTAAAATGATGTAACTGCTACAATTTCTTTAAACAATTTTCGCTACTCATTATGTTAAAATATTAATAAAATCAATAAAAATTGGAATGGGTCAGTTTATTTTGCATCGATAAATTCAACAGGTGAATGCCGAGGGGTCGGTAAACTAAAAAATACCGATTTATGGTAATGATTATACAATAGCGATGTATGTGATATCATATATGGTTAAACAAATTATATTTTATATTAAATCTATATAATTATAAAACTCAAATGACCTTGTAACGGGTATTGTAACCCAACATCCGGCTTACGACTTCCGGTTGCGTATGCGTACATAAGCATAAACCCATGACAGCGTAAACAAATAAACATCAATCGCTACTTTTGCAGAATTTTACCTACGCACTAAAATATTAATGCTATTATTTAGAAATTATTCAACATGGGAAGGGTGGGGACGTTTTACAACCATTCTGTATTACAACTATACTGTCGCAATTTTCTTAGAAATAAATCAACTTTAACCCGTTGACAACGCATTGCTTTACTGTGTACGTTTTCCGCGTCTCAATTGTTTTTTTTTTTCGCGTTTTAATTATCCAAATAAACAATTGTTAATACTTTCGGTATTTTTTTTTACATCGTTCATTTCCATATAACGTTTAAGTTATTTTAACAGAAATAAATCTACTTTAACCCGTTAACAACCATAAGAGCATTTTACAACGTATTGTTTTACTGTGTACATTTTCAGCGGCCCAATTGGTTTTTTGGTTAACCTGTACTGATAGGGTCCCGACGTCCCGCCTCGTTCTGAGTTCGGGGAAAAATCATCTGATGTGAGCGGTGTCGAGGCGTAAAACTACCCCTTCAATAAAGTTCCGAGTTGTTAACTTAAGAAAGAAAAAAAAAAACAGTTCAAATAATTAGAATTTTTTTTTTTTTACAGTTGAAATAATTAGTATTTTTTTTACCCCCTTATAAATTCCACACATAATTAGAATTTTTGGTATACCGAATTTTTTTAAAATTCAACAGTTCAAATAATTAGAATAAAAAAAAAAACTTGTCGTATCATGCGTCCTCGGTTGTATTTTCTTTTCATTACGACACTGACTTTCGTCTATCTCCACAACTATTCCGGGTTTCCTTAATTTTGTTGGGGTTGCTAACAATTTCTTCATGTGAAGGGCACCTCCAACAATAACTTTTGTTCCTTCTTTTCGTAAGATGTTATTTTCTCGTCAAAAAATTTTCGCCTCATTGAAACAACTCCAGAATTTGCTCATGCTTGTCAAATCCACGCTGAAGGGGTTTTAGGGTCAGGATAATTTTCTGCCTCGACACCGCTTACATCAGACGGCTTTTCCCCGAACTCAGAACGAGGCGGGACGTCGGAACCCTATCTGTACAGGTTAACCGTTTTTCTTTTAAAGATATATCAAAATTTAAATTTAACTTAACGTATTATACTATCTGTTAAGTGGACATTTACCTATACGTATGGCAAACCATGGTGCTTCTACACTTTATTGCCGAAATTGGAGACGCCATTTTATTTCAAGCACCTGCTGTCCAAATTTAGGGGAGAAATCAGTATTTTAAACTATGGCCGAAGCATGAAATACATAACAAAAAAAATTAAACTTCCGGAAAGACCGATGAAAAAAAGTAAATTAAGTGAAAGAGAACAAAGATCCGTAATTTTTTAATTGGAAATGTTTACATTTAATTAATGAGAACAGGAAAGTTTTTCATGAAACATTTTTTTTTATTAAAAACAGAAAATGAAAATGACACATTCATAATGGTTTAAACTGGGCGAGCGCCATTTGGAAACCCAAACAAAAGCAAAACATTTATTGTATAAACATTTATCAAAATATAATTGGAAAAACATCTATTGAAAAGTTTGCGTAAGAAATATAATTTTAATAAAACGATTTTGTAACGAAAGCAACATTGGATTTTTGTAAAATAGTTTTTTATTTGTTTATTTTTTGTTTGTGTGTTTTTTTTTGCTTTTGTTTTTTTTTTTTTCAAACAAATAAATAATTTTATACATTTTTTTCTATTAGAGCAACTTTGAAGGGTCAATATAATAAATGTTAATTTTAAGTAAATTTATTCCTTCCCTTTCCAGAAGCAATCGTTTCCCAGTTTTTTTTTTGTTATTTATTTCATGCTTCGGCCATAGATTATAATTTGATTTCTCCCCTAGATTTGGACAGCAGGTGTGCGAAATAAAATAGCGTCTCGAATTTCGGCAATAAAGTGTAAAAGCACCCAAACCACTTATAAGTCAATGGCTGTAATTTTTTTAATCAAAAATAAACAATTATCAAGAGAACGATGAAAATTATATCGGCGTAAAACTACTGAATACAATGAAAGAAACGGATAACTCAACAATAACATATAAAAAACGTTACTTAAAAATTAAGAATAAGCGAAAATAAAAATTATATCCGAATTAAAAATAATAATTCAACTCTGAAGAATATTTCGAAATGAAAACAAATCTATTGCAGAAAATATTTAATAAACTATTACAGTTATTCCCCTTGGTTTTCTCGTTTGAAAATTATTTACAATAATAATAAGTAAATTTAAGTTAAATCAAATATAAATTGAAATGAAAATAAACTAAACAATTAAATTTCAAATTATATTTTTAAATAGTACAGTATTAACGAGGCTATTATGTCGAATAAGTAATATAATCGAGTTAATTATTTAAAATGATTTAATTTAATGTGATATGCTAATGAGCATAACTGAGTCGATGTAAATGTGGTGTGAATAATGCTATATCTAGAAGTTACGTATAAAATAAAGGTTCTTGACCAGGAGAGTTGTACACACACTTTATATTTCTTTGATCATAGGGAGTTGTACACACAGACAAACATACACACGAACGCTACTACTTGTATATATATATATATATATATATATATATATATATATATATATATATATATATATATAAGTAGTAGCGTTCGTGTGTATGTTATATATAAAGTGAAATTTGCTGTGTGTGTACCTTTCCTTGCCAAACAACTTTGTCAATTTTCAGTCTATAGACTCGATATTTGACATAAGGGGTATTGAGGTTTAGGAAAATCTTTTTAATCGTTTTTCGACCAGAAATTAGATTGTCAAAGAATCAACGCTCAATGATTTTACCTTTGATAACTCTACCAAACTTCTCCGCCAATTTTGTGTCTAAACATTTGAAATTTTAGATGTAGGTTACTTGGACATGAGTCAAAATTTTTTAATATATGTATACATATGCACATAAAGTTATGAACAGTATATAGGGCCAGAGCAAAGCCGGGCTGAACTGCTAGTATATATATATATATATATATATATATATATATATATATATATATATATGGGGGGTAAGAGTCATTTGTATCTCTTTGAAAAGAAAACAATGAGTATGATTATGGATGTCTGATATTTGAATAAAGATGAACTTTCTTGGCCAATGACAGTAATTGGTGTATTGTTATTCGATCCAAACCACTGGTTTCTGAAATTACCCTGGCCAGTACAATAGACGTCGAAGGTAATAAATCTTGGACGCGACTACCTGCCAGACATTCATCATAAGACAGACTAAGTCAAGAAAAAAGTACACAATATATTTGTTAATAAGACATTTTCTTCCTAAATAGCAAAGGTTTTTTGTTGTTCGTTTGCCAATAATTATTAAAGAACACAGTCTACTCGCTGGAGGCAAAGTTCACAAAGAGCAAATAAATAGAAAAATGTAATCAAACAAGAATGGAATGGGAATAGTGAAGGATTTCCAATTTGAAAACCTTACTCTATAAAAATTAGTTTTGATTGTTAATTGTTTGGGATTACAAATCACATTTTTATTTGTCGATTTCTTTCATACAATTTAATAATATTCGTCTTCTGCAACTGTAGATCATCTTTAGGTTAAGTTGCTAGGGAATGACATGGAATCGACACTCACATAGCCTAGTTTCTAGCCCACGTATGTAAGGAAATATATTATTATTATTATCATTATTATTATTATTGTAGTAGTAGTAATAGTAATAGTAGTATTATTATTGGTAGTAATAGTAGCAGTAGATCAAGCCGTAACCTTAAAAGCTTTGAAGTAAAGAATTATAATTAAAATTGTGTGTAGTGGGGTGTCGTTATTATGCTAACTAATATTGTACCATGGCGATACTTGTACCAGGCTTGGCAAGCAGATGACTAATGTTCACGATTGGGGAGCAGGTAAAACGAAACTTTCGACTACTAATAATTACCGAGAAATTTCCAGTAATATATATATAACCTTTTGAATTTTATAAATAGCTCTCGTATATTTTCTTTTATCATTGAGCTAACGTTATACATTTAGTATATTGAACACTTGATCAATATGTGCGTATATATATATATATATATATATATATATATATATATATATATATATATATATATATGCATGTGTGTGTGTGTAGCAGGAGATATTCTTTAATTTCGTTATTTTTATTTTCAAAGAATATATTCCCTACCACTAATTTTATTTTGCATCAATAAATTATTTTATTTCTAATTTATTTTTGTGAAATTTTCGTGTCTTATTTTTTGTCTAAGATGATCAACTTTCTTCCATAAACTTTCACCGCCAATTTTTCTTTTATCTTAGCACATCAATAGATTCAATAGTTGGCGTTTTGACAATAATTACCGCCAATCTATTTACATAGATCTACCCATCCTTGCACACACACGCGTGCGCGTACGCCAGACTTAAGTTAACCTAAATTATTTATTTTGTTTTCTAAAACAAAATATCAAAAATAAATAAATCATGAAAAAAATAATGGAATGTATTCAACCTTTAAAAAGAATCCATTCTTGTTTTCTTTTCCTCTTCAGGAAGAAAACACTTGGCCTCTTCATCTTTTCAAAAGATCACATTTAAATTTTGGATATCTCTGTTCAACTCAATTTTGACTTATTAGTATAACATAATGGTAGAACGTCATATTCATATATATATATATATATATATATATATATATATTATAATAAAGCTGTATTTCTGTCTGTTTGTTCTCACTATGGTAGCTTTCTTTCATCTTCACAGACTATGGATACCCACTGTAAGGGTGTTTGCACATGGAATTTTTATGGTAAGAATTGCGTAATCTCCAACACACCTCTCCAGAGTTGGCAGCGTTATATTCCAGTGGCAAGTGGAGGTTCAGAACGACTGGAAGCAATGCCGAGATAAGTGGAGAGCACATACAGCGTCTAGAACTCCCAAGTGGTCATCCATCTGGTACTAGCTAGGCTCAACGTTGCTTAACTTCAGTGATCTGACGGGAACTGGTATATCAACATGATTATGCCATTCACAGTATAAAACATATGATGGCATAGTGTATATTGTTTTGTTACTAGATTAGCAATTAACTCAAGTCAGGGTTGAAACTCGACTGCCTATGCAGGAGACAGTGCTTTAAACCGTTACGCTATTTTGCTGCTGCTATGATGGATATGTGAAATTACAATCACCAAAAATTGTCCAAACGCTTAAGCTCCATTTGTTTACACACAAATAACATTTCATTATATACTAGCAGTAGTTTTGTTATTTCACTCCCCAATATGCTCAACCCAAGATAAGAACTATTTATATCGATATATAACACTTTGGAACTAAATGAAGAACAACTGGCAGATAAACAGCTTTAATTTGTAAGGGCACGCATATATTGATCAAGTGTTCAATATACTAAATGTATTACGTTAGCTCAATGATAAAAGAAAATATATGAGAGCTATTTATAAAATTCCAAAGGTTATATGATTTATTGAAAAATTATTTACGTGGTTACTAGAATTGAACATCAATAACAAATCAGTACACGATCGTTTCTAGTTCGATACAATTGATTTAAATAAAATCCCATTGTCAGCATAGGGATTAGAAATCAAATTTAAAAATTAAATAGATGATTAACAGTCAAGTGAGCATATCACAATATTATTCAGGGAATCACGATTATAGGCTAAAAAAGCAAATATAATCTATCAAGAGATATCTTTTTAATGACATATCAGACAAATAAAAATACTATTTAAAAAAGTGGTACAAAATTTTATAAGTGACATATATTTCAAGCATCATAAACAAGGTTGAAAACAAAATGACAAATAAATAATTAAATAAATAAATCTATTATATTCATGTGAATAAATCAACTTAACTCAGAATCCAAAATTCCTTAAAAAGTCAAAATGAATTATAAATAGAATCATCTTGCCACAAATTTGACCTTCCATTCGCAAGTAAAAAGATCGTGTCGATAATTCAACTGTGGATTTAAAACTATGTGTCCGACATTCTTGCAGTTTTTTTATGACAGAGTACATTAGTTGTAATATTCTTCAGATAGGTCCATTCAATTAACAGTTATAATGGTGAAAATGCTATTTCAAACTAAAGTATAACAACCCAACAAAAATTCTATTTAAACCTTAAGTTTAATATGCTATTTGAAATGTAAGCATAATAGTATAATAACAATGCCATTTCACTTATGCGCGATAGTCCAATGTAAATGTTATTTCAAAATTACACGTAATAGTCCAACGTAAATGTTATTTCTAACTTAAGCATGATAGTTCAACACAAATTTTATTTCAAACTTATACGTGATAGTCCAACGAAAATTCTATTTAAAACTTAAATGTGATAGTCCAGTAAAAAAAAAACGGTGTTAAACTTGAGCACCATCGCCTAATAAAAATGCTATTTAAAAATGAAACCTAAGAGAGCAAGTAAATGCTATTTCACACTGATGCATGACAAGCCAATGGAAATATTACTTCACAATTAAGTGTAATCGGCTAAATCCTAATAAAAATCCTATTTTAAACTGAAACGTAACATACTAACGAAAAATGCTATTTCAAACTTAAGCATAACATCTCATTGAAAATGCTATTTCAAACTGAAACATGTCCCCATTGAAAATTGATGCTTGGATACTTTTAAAATAAATTTCTTTTATTGAATGTTCCCGTTAAAATATGATTGAAAAAGAATCTACTTTTGTGTTGTACTTTATAAGAAACTTTGTATTCTTTTATAAGAAACTTTGTATTCTTGTCAAAGGACACTTTCAGCTCTCAATCTATTCAAAACTTTGAAGGCCACATCTTTTAAGTTAACTCTTTACAAAAAACAAAACAAAAAAAAGAACTGTACATCCTTTGTAAAAAATGACGGGGAAAAGTGTGTTTGGCTAGTGTTCGTACTAACATTCATATATATATATATATATATATATATATATATATATATATATATATATATATAAAAGATGACGTGTGATTAAAAAAGAAAGAAGAACGAAAAGTTTCAAAGTAGAAATTACAAAAAAAATTGTCTGAATCAGAATAGAAAACAGAAAAAAAGATCTAAAAACTTTCCTTATGAAAATAAATTTGATTTCTCAATTCCTCTGAATACTTGAAATGGATTTGTCATGTAGTTTTGTACCCTATAACATTTCAATATTGTAATTACGAATAGAAGCCTTATTTTCTGGATATTCATGAGTAAAAGAGAAACAAAATAATAGTTTACTGCTCCAGAACTGAATTAAGTGATTTTTTTTATTAAAAGGTGGAAAAACTTTAGGAAAACTGTACATACTGTACATGTTCTCACTATGGTAGCTTTCTTTCGTCTAAAAAAAAAACGGTGTTAAACTTGAGCACCATCGCCTAATAAAAATGCTATTTAAAAATGAAAAAGTAATGTAGGAATATCTTAGAGGCTGATACATTTCTTCTGTTTACAAAGAAAGGGTCTCTTCAAACGAACGTGAACAGTCTCCAAGATCTTCAAATGGTGTTCTTCATGTGCACGACTAAGAATGGAACGTGAGTATGCTGAAATCTGTTGCAAATGGCGGGGTTTTAAGTAAATGGTTCCTTATAGAAGACCCGGATGTATTCCTTAGAACATCCGGTGGTCGTTAGGACCACTTTGATTTTGCTAGTACAGATTCTTGGAATCTACTATCCAATCTCAACATAATTTAAACCACGTAGTCGGCACTGCAACTTTATTTAAATCGATAACTTACATTATTATTATGGTAGGCGTGGATAGCACATCTTTTCGAAAGGATGCCTTTTACGACTTCGTACAGAACGCACCACATACATTGACAAAAATTATTTTTTAACCGTTGCGCTGATTTGCTTAGTGAATTTCTCAGTTACTGTTCCTATCCCAGGCAAACAAATGTAAACTGGACATTTAGCCATCTATTTAGTTTTATTTGGGAAAAATGATATATTTTCCTTTCGATGACCGACCTATTCACATCAAGAGGGTTCTCGTTATTGCAGAAAAGATTGGTAACCGTTCTCAGTCCATAATCTAATATTGTTTGTGAACAGATTATAAGGGCACAATGTGTTACGGTTAAAAAAAAAATTACAGTTTCATTTGTGAGGGTATCTAGCCATATAAACGTAGATTTATGGTAAATTGGTGTAAGGTAATTCAATCAAGCGTTTGTTAGAAATAGAGCGAGGAAAGCTAAAGGAGAATTACACTTTACTTCGTATAATTTAACGTGGGATGCATGTTATTAATTATTCATTGGTCATTGCAAAAGCAAAACGTGTCGTCTACATAATGAACGTAGATTAAACGTTTTAGCTGTTCAGATAATATATGTGTGTGTGTGTATAAAGGAAAAACTATATATTTATATATTCATCAAACATTTTTGCAGATTATTAATATGAACAAAAACAAAAAAAGTGCTATTTATTAATTTTGCATCAGAGAATATTATTTTCATACTGTTCATATATATATATATATATATATATATATATATATATATATATATATATATATATATATATATATATATATATAGATATATACTCGGTTTTTTTTATATTCAAAAGTAATGGACTAATGAATTCAACGAGGTTGTTAGATAGTGCTCAATAAAAAGAGCTGATAATACTTGTTTATTGTTATATAAACATGCTCACATCCCGCTGCTACAAATAGCCACTTGTTTCAATCAAACAACAGATATCATCAGGCAGCGACTTGACTATTCAAAAGTTCAATGAATAATGGATTTTTATTTTAGATAGGAACTCTTTAAAAGTTGGAGTTAAAAAACTTAAAACACAGAACTTTAATTATAAAATGTAAAGAGGGAGGGGCAATTTAAATAAAGTGAAAAGATTACAATGGAGAGAGAGTGATTGAGAAGAAAAAAAAGGAATAGAGAAAGAAATAGAGAAAGAAAATAGAGAGAAAAAAAATATATATATACACACACACACACCCATATATATATATATATATATACATACACACACATATATATACATATATATATATAATATGGAGAAGAAAAGAAAAAAGATATAAATGGTTATTATAAAGAGAATAAGGACAAGAAGGGAATGGAAAGGAAAGGAAAGAATGATGAGATCTAGTTAAAGAGAGAAAGAGAGAAAGTAAGAATTTGACAGTATATAGAAAAAGGAAAAAGAAAAAGATCTGCGTGTCAACCAATTTATGAACAATTATACAATTCAGTAATGAAACATATTATTACAAATACAAACAGAAGATACAATCCAAGCGTCAGAAATGAACATGTCAAAAAAGACAGCGAATGTATCCAGCCAGCATATTTATCTTCTCATATACGTCCACGAGTAATATCAACGCAGTTCAAACATACGTCTACAATTAATTAGGCCCTTTATGCTCAATGATATAAGTTTAAAGTTTTCGCGTTTTAATTAGATAAATATATAAATAAAAAAATAATGATAAAACCATATTAAAATTATTATTATTAATAATAATAAACATAATAGTAATGATAATAATAATAATAATAATAATAATAATAATAATAATAATAATAATAAAAACAGAATAAAATTAATATTTATTATCTTTTTAATATAACATATTTAGCCATACGAGGGGATTAAATAAATTAAATAGGGCCAATAATTATAAATAAAAATCTAATATTTATGTATATAAAAAGAATACAATACATATATGTATATATACACATACACACATATATATACACACACATACACATATATATACATGCACATAGGTAAAGGTGTAACTATACTATTAAGTTGAAAGTTTAAGCTATTTATTTTAAACAGTCATATATTATGCTTAAAGACCATAAGATAAATTTTGAAAATAAACCTACAACTAGTTTAATTAATCCTACGAAACCCGAAATTGGTAAATTAAGTAAAAATATACTAGAAAGAGTTAACTATCAAATTAAATCAACATATAAACTAAATCTATGGATTAATACAGCGGATACCATTAAATGGTTTTCCAATATACATAATAAAAAGAATTGTACTTTCTTACAATTCGATATTGTAAATTACTATCCCTCCATATCTAAGGAACTATTCGAAGAGGTGATGGAGTTTTCTAAACTCCTTTCTGATATAAAAGACACTGAAATTGAAATTATACGGACATGTAGAAATACTACATTGATTAGTGGAAATGATCAGTGGTTGAAAAAAGATCAAAATGACCTGTTTGACATTTCCATGGGGTCTTTGGATTCTGCTGAAATGACAGACTTAGTAGGTCTATTCATACTATACAACTTAACCAAAGACATCAATGTCATGGATATAGGCTTGTATCGTGATGATGGACTGATGATCATCAAGGAATCCAACGGCCCTAAATGTGAAAGAACCAAAAAGATTATCTTAAATGAATTCCGTAGAATTAAATTAAAAGTGGATATTATATCAGATGTTAAAACTGTAAATTTTTTGGATGTGAATTTTGATTTAAGGAAAGGCATCTACCAACCATATAGGAAGGAAAACTCAAACCCAATTTATGTACACCCCCTATCAAATCACCCAAAATCTATCATTAGGCATATCCCCAAATCCATTAGTAAAAGAATCAGTGACAATTCTTCCAATCTTGAAACATTTAATAAACATAAATATTTCTATAACAGGGCCCTTAAGGATAGTGGATACAAAAACACCCAAATTGAGTTCATAGAACCAACACACCCAAACACAAATACAAATAGAAACCGTAAGAGAAAAATCCTGTGGTACAATCCCCCTTTTAATCTGAAACTTAAAACAAATCTAGGAATGAAATTCTTAAACTTAATTAAAAAGCACTTTCCTATGAATAACATACTACATAAAATTTTCAATAAAAATACAATAAAACTTAGTTATAGCTGTAATGAAAACCTTGAAAAAATAATTAAAAAACATAATAACAAAATATTAAACAAAAATAGCACACCCATTGCTACCGAAAGTTGTACCTGTAGAATTAAATCAAAATGCCCTCTTAAAGGAAATTGTCAAATTACTTCTGTAGTATACCAAGCAACTATTTCTACTAAGGAAAATCCGAATGAAAAAAATATTACATAGGAATGACAAATAACAATTTTAAAGAAAGATTTACCGGTCACAAGTGCTCTTTTGAAAATAATGAGTACAAAAATACAACTTCCTTGTCTAAATATTACAATGAACTAATAGAGCAAGGTTACTCCCCAATAGTAAATTGGAAAATTTTAAAGAAAGCGAAAACCTGTTCATCTTTAAACTCGCCTTGCTACCTATGTCTTTATGAGAAATTATTTATACTTACTTTTAGAGAAAGAGATAAATTATTAAATAAGAAGCACGAAAATTCAATTAATTGCAAACATTATAAAAAACATCATTTAAGTAATTTAGTTTAGATATAAAATTTAAATAAATTTAAAATTGGCATTGATTTCTATAATTTATTAAAATACTATTAATATACTTTCTCCTCGCCTAATTTCATTCTTTACTTTTCCTATCTTATATACCTGTGTGTCTATGTGTATATATATGTGTCTATGTATTTACTTTATGACCGTGTGTACTTAGATTTATATATTTCTATATTATTTGGTATACCCTCCCATGTTTATTCATTCCATTTGTATGTTTCTATGTGTGTATGCATCTAAATTATTTGTATTCTTATGTATTCCTATATATATAGTTTATGTAAATTATACATATTTATGTGTGCGTATATATATGTGTATGTGCGTTGTTGTATATTAGTATATGATTGTGTGCATATATTTGTGTATTTTTTGTATGTATGTGTATACATAAATATATATATATATATATATATATATATATGTGTGTGTGTGTGTGTGCTTATTTGTATGTCTGTTGGTTCTCTGTGGGTATATACATATGTATTTTATTATTTTTAATTTGGGTACTATCTACCTGTGTGTCGCTATTTTTGAGTATTTCGTTGATTTAATTACTTCTTTTGCCTGAATATATTTATATATTTATAGGTAAGTGTACTTGTATCTGTGTTACTAGTAATCTGGTCTTGAATGCATTAATCTGTGATTTAATATGACTTAATATCTATACTTAAATAGCTTAAACTTTCAACTTAATAGTATAGTTACACCTTTACTTATGTGCATGTATGTATATATATATGTGTGTGTGTATGTGTGTGTATATGCATATATATGTGTGTGTGTGTGTATGTGTATATATACATATATGTATTGTATTCTTTTTATATACATAAATATTAGTAGATTTTTATTTATAATTATTGGCCCTATTTAATTTATTTAATCCCCTCGTATGGCTAAATATGTTATATTAAAAAGATAATAAATATTAATTTTATTCTGTTATTATTATTATTATTATTATTATTATTATTATCATCATTACTATTTATTATTACTATTATTATTATTAATGATAATAATTTTAATATGGTTTTATCATTATTTTTTTTATTTATATATTTATCTAATAAAAACGCGAAAACTTTAAACTTATATCATTGAGCATAAAGGGCCTAATTAATTGTAGACGTATGTTTGAACTGCGTTGATATTACTCGTGGACGTATGTGAGAAGATAAATATGCTGGCTGGATACATTCGCTGTCTTTTTTGACATGTTCATTTCTGACGCTTGGATTGTATCTTCTGTTTGTATTTGTAATAATATGTTTCATTACTGAATTGTATAATTGTTCATAAATTGGTTGACACGCAAATCTTTTTCTTTTTCCTTTTTCTATATACTGTCAAATTCTTACTTTCTCTCTTTCTCTCTTTAACTAGATCTCATCATTCTTTCCTTTCCTTTCCTTTCCCTTCTAGTCCTTATTCTCTTATAATAACCATTTATATCTTTTTTCTTTTCTTCTCCATATTATATATATATATATATATATATATATATATATATATATATATATATATATATATATGGGTGCGTGTGTATATATATATTTTTTTTTCTCTCTCTATTTTCTTTCTCTATTTCTTTCTCTATTCCTTTTTTTTCTTCTCAATCACTCTCTCTCCATTGTAATCTTTTCACTTTATTTAAATTGCCCCTCCCTCTTTACATTTTATAATTAAAGTTCTGTGTTTTAAGTTTTTTAACTCCAACTTTTAAAGAGTTCCTACCTAAAATAAAAATCCATTATTCATTGAACTTTTGAATAGTCAAGTCGCTGCCTGATGATATCTGTTGTTTGATTGAAACAAGTGGCTATTTGTAGCAGCGGGATGTGAGCATGTTTATATAACAATAAACAAGTATATATATATATATATATATATATATATATACACACAGAGTAAAACTTCTTTTAATTTGAACTTCCTCTAAATTTGGACTTCTTCTAAACTTGAACTGTCTTGTCATTGATGCAATAAAACTGTTTACATGGTTTAGTCAGATATTGCGCAGAAATGTTAATATTGGTACGATGTAATTAATGTTGATTAACTATTGATAATTAATTTACACTAACTGCAATTTTTTTTCTTTTCAGATTGCTATATTTAAAATAGTGTAAAACAACCCATCACAATGGCTTGCAACTCTAAAAGAAAACAAGTGGCACTGTCTTTACTCGAAAAACGTCAAATTATAGAAAGATTAGATGCTGGAGTTGAAAATAGCGTTTTATTGAGAGATAATAAGATTGGAAGAAGTACACTGTTACATCAAAATGAGAAAGGAGGAAATATTGAAGGCTACTCCTTTCTCTTCAAATAAAAGACATGTCAAAGAAGGACTCTTCGCAGACCAAAGCAAGTTGAATTAGATCGAATATTGCAGGAGTTGAACTTTGACCCCTTAACAGCCAATTTCTGGCCGAATACCGATTACATAGATTTTCCCAAATCTCAGTACCCTGTATATCAAATTTCGAGTCTGTAGACTAAAACTTGACAGAGTTATTGCGTAGGGAAATGTACACAAACAGACAGACACACACACGTGGACACGTTCACTTATATATATACATATATATATACTAGCAGTTCAGCCCGGCTTTGCTCGGGCCATATGTACTGTTCATAACTTTATATGCATATGTATATATTAAAAATGTGCATATGTACGGTAATGCCTTTCTATATAATAAACTTTCTTAACTACTATAAAGAAAAGTTAGATAGAATTGCAGAGGTAATTTTTTTTTAAACTTTGACCCCAATTTAGCCCCCTTAACATTTATTGTTTTGAGCTCAAATTAAATTAAAACGATTGACCCATGACTAGGAAACCTACATCTAAAATTTCAAGTGTTTACACCCCAAATTGGGGGAGGAGTTTTGTAGAGTCTGCAAAGGTCAACTATTTCAACCTTGACTTCTTGGGAGAAGAAACTTTAACCCAAAAACTGATTAAAAAGCTTCCTTAATATCTGAGTAACCTTTATGTAAAATTTCAAATGTTTAGACACAAAATTGGCTTAATAGTTTGCTAGAGAGTGCAAATGTAAAATCTTTTTAACTTTTACCCCTTGACAGACAAATTCTCAGCTAAAAACAAATTTAAAAGTTTGCCCTATGTCTGAATACACTATGTAAAATTTCAAATATTTAAACCCAAAATTGACTGAGTTATTTGGTAGAGATCTCCCGCAGAGGTACATTTTTTAAAAACGTTGATTCCGATTTTGATCCCTTAGCATGTGTTTTGGGCTTAAATCAAATTATACAGTTTGATACATGTCCAAAGAACCTACATCTAAAATTTCAAGTGTTTAGACACAAAATTAGCAGAGGAGTTGGGTAGAGTTCTTAAAGGTCAAATCGTTTAACTTTGACTCCTTTAAAGCCAAATTTCTGGCCGAAAACCGGTGAAAACAATTTTCCCAAACTTCAATATCTCTTATATCAAATATCGAGTCTGTAGACTGAAAATTGATAAAATTATTGTGTAGGGAAAGGTAGACAGACAGACAGAGAGACACACACTCATATTTTCACTTTTATAGACCAGCATGGGTAACCGGCGTTGCCCGGGTGTTTGGAGGTGTATGCTGAGCCAAAAAAACAAAAACAGAAACAAAAACAAAAAACCAAAAACGGTCCATTTTTTTTTAAATTGACCCCTATTATGACCCCTTAACATTTATTATTTTAGGCTCAAATCAAGTTACATCCATATCCAAGGAACCTATATCTAAAATTTCAAGTGTTTAGACCCCAAATTGTCGGAGGAGTTTGGTAGAGTTCTCAAAGGTCAGATCGTTGAACTTTGACCCCTAAACAGCCATATTTCCGGCCGAAATTCTATCACATAGATTTTCCCAAATCTCAATACCCTGTATATTAAATTTCGAGTCTGTAGACTACAAATTGACAGAGTTAATGCATAGGGAAATGTACACAGACAGACACACAGACATGTTCACTTTTATAGATATACTAGCATTTCAGCCCGGCGTTGCACGAGTGTTTGGATGTGTCTGTTGAGCAAAAAAAAAAGTGGTAGTAGGAAGGCAGGCTCGAACCCATACCGTGGAGGAGGAAAAGAATGGGGTAAAAACGTGACATCTATGCTGTTACAACCACTGCCAAACCGGAAGTGACATTTTTTAGAATTAAGGCTAGACTATCGAAAGGAGAGGATGACTTTCAAAAATATTGGCCAAAAAAAGCGACCCCTCCATGTAGGAAATGGTCCAGTTCAAGGTGAAGACAATATTTTTAGCCAATTTTTCAATACTTGTCATCTGAAAGTTCGAACTTCAAAACGATACTGCTTTTGAGAAAATCCGTCGCTTCTGTCAAACGTTTTAGGCTGACATGCAAACATACATACATTTATATATTGGTAACTAAAAATTTTCTATAGAAATCGATTAAAAAGCTTGCCCTTTCCCTGAATACCCTTTATGTAAAATTTCAAATGTTTAGACTAGAAATTGTCTAAGTAATTTGGTAGAGACCGCAGAGGTCAATTTTTATAAAAATTTGACCCCTATTATGACCCCATAACATTTGTTTTGGGCTCAAATTAAGTAATTAAGTTGGATCCATGTCCAATGAACCTATATCTAAAATTTCAAGTGTTTAGACTGAAAATTGTCGGAGGAGATTGGTAGAGTTCTCAAAGGTCAAATCGTTGAACTTTGACCCCTTAACCGAAAAAATTTCTGGTCGAAAACCGATGAAATCAATTTTCCCAAATCTCAGTACCCTGTATATCAAATTTCGAGTCTGTAGACTTAAAATTGACAGAGTTATTGCGTAGGGAAATGTACACACACAGACAGACAGACACTTTCACTTTATATGTATATATATATATATATTAGTGACGGGACGATTTCAATAGTTTACCTTTGATTCTGATTCTTTTATCTCAAAATATTTAGCTCTGGTGTTGCTGTTTTTTTGTAGTTATTTTCGGATTACCGAAAAACCCATTTGATTTATGCATACAAGTTCACAAAGAGAAATGAGGAGATTTGTGGGTTGAACAATAGATTATAAGTTTGTAGTTTAAAATAAATTTTTATTATTTTATCATTAAATACAAGCCATGAAAAATTAAGTTTGCTAATTAAACAAGCAAAAATATCAAAAGAATCGTTTTTAACATCGCAAAAGAGGCACATTTTTTCTGATTCCAATGCCAATTATAATTCCGATCCCACCCCCGAAAATTATCCAACATTTACAATAGTGATTGTTTGTACCAAAAACTAATTATATATATATATATATATATATATATAAAGAACTTTGTCTGTGTGTTTGAGTGCATAAGTTCGTTCCCTATAGACTCCGAAACGACTAGGCTGATTTTTATAAAATTTCACACGAAGGTACTTTATGTACCTGGCAGTGTTCTTAGGTTTTGTATAAGAATGTCTTCCATAAATATCGATAATCGAAATAATCTAAAGAAAGGAAACAGGTGATTCGACCAAAGTTAACAGCTTATACAGCCTAACATCACAAATGCATATGAGAAGTTTTATTATCACACAACCAGAAAGGTCCGGTATATAAAATCAACAGTAGATTCTTTGATATAACAGGGGCGCGTTCAACATTGCTGTTTATATAGCAAGCACAACTAGACCATGATGCTTGATTTTTTCATTTTAAACTTTAATCCAAACCATTATCAGCACACAAACAGAAAAGTCAGGCATATAAAATAAACAATAGTTTTATTGATATTACAGGAGCTCGTTCTGCCATTTCTTATTTTGAGCAGAGAAATTATTTTATTTTCATTTTGAGCTCTTTTTCCAATCCGGCGTTACCTTTTATAGGTACTCCTGCAGTTTACGACCCGAGCTATTTTTTAATGCTATTATTTAGAAACCTATTATTTAACATGGGGGAGGGAGGGTGTATTGCAACTATTCTGTACTTTCACCTAACAATTCAATTAAAAAAAAAGGTAAATATGAAGAATTACTCCACCCTCGAAAACTCCTTTAAAATTACCACTCTTAATGGTTTTCGGGGTCGCTGAAAAAAAAATAACGTTTAAAATTACGGCAAACGAGTAGTTTCCAAGATATGAAGAAATGTTAGTTTTAAAAAGTGGGGGATCACTTTTCTATAATAATTTAACGTAAAATGATCACCCACTTTATTTTTTTTTGGGGGGGGGCTTCCTTTCTACCATCGGAAAATTCTTTAAAATTACCTGTTTACATTTGGTGGGAAGCAGTTTAAAATAATAAACAGTTCTTCTGCTGGGTTAATGTCGGCACGTTACTTATGTTAAAACGGTTAATTAAACTGCATAAGTACCTGTTGAAAAACTATACAAGTAAAACAAATTATTTTTTACTTGTAAACTGGTTTATTAATTGTAGAAAACAAAACAAACGGGAGAAAAAGGAGCTCAAAATGAAAGAAAAATAAAACAAATTATTTTTACAATTGTAGCCATCCGTATTATAAGATTTGTGTGACGTCACTTCCAAGGTAAACAAAGAAGTGCGGAGCGTCAGGATAACCAAATAATTTTATAAAATCAACAGTATGTTATCTACAGTGCAATGCAGACTTCAACGTATTGTGGACGAAAATTTGGCTGCTAAGAGGTCAACGTTGAAAGTGTTGACCTTTGCAAACTCTACCAAACTTTTTCGTCAATTTTGGGTCTAAACACTTGAAATTTTAGATGTAGGTTACCTGGACATGAATCAAACTTTTTAATATATATATATATATATATATATATATATATATATATAGGCATATATCCACATAATGGTATAAACAGTAGATAGGGTCCGAGCAAAGCCGGGCTGAACTGCTAGTGTGTGTGTGTGTGTGTGTATATATATATATATATATATATATATATTATATATATGGAGAGTTCGTATGTAAAACGCTTTAAAGGCCATTTTCAAGATGGTTAACCTACACTTATGAAAATTGTTGCATTTCACCCTAACAGACAATAAACCATTTGCATAAAATAATGTGATATATTCCTGCTTTTAATTAAAATAATCTCTTATGGTCTAATTTCAGATTAAGATTCGGCTAATTTCCCAATTTTGAAGAAATTGGATGTATTGCATTTTGCATCCAAACTCTTCAAATACACACTGCTCTTCATTATAGAATCCAAGACTATGTTAAAAACATTCACGCCCAATTCAGAAATGTCTTCTAGCTTGTTTTTCTTTTCAAAATTATAATCATCAAATTTAAACTGCAAATTCCAATACCCAGAGCAGAAAAAGAATTTCAACACAAATGCTTAATATTAGATCATATTTTCATCAGCCAGCGATCGTTTTCGTTTGCTGTTGAGGATGTAGCTTTTCAGTTCAGTGATGATGTTTGCATATAAAAATAGGATTAGATTTAAATCCAAATTATTTGGATTCTTCAGACTACTGTTTTCATCTTAACTTATTTTCACGACGTTTTGGCCGGTGTAACCTCAAACCATCTTCAGGTGTAATTTGCCAACTCGGGAATCGTTTTGCTAAACGTAGGAATCTTGCCTGACCCGTGGCATAGTAGATAGAGCGTTTGGTAAAAGAGAAAGAATGGTTCTCTTTTTTAAGTAATGCTATTAAATTTACATGTGTATGTCATGACACATTACAAACCTCTTCTGGAGATTGATGGTTCAATCCTCAGCATGGACGACATTCAAAATTGAACTGCGAATTACTTTGAACTTCTACCCAGTCATGGCTGACGAAATAAGAGCATGCTATCCCTGTAGAATAAATTAATTCAAAACTTTTAGCAGATTTTCGTGTTCGTGTATTGAGCACTCAACCTCGTTAAACTTCATTGGTTATTTTACCTCAAAAATATTACCTCGTATCATAAATATATATCATAATTTAGTAATTTAAATTTTATGAGTTGAAACGGTTAAATTTCAAATCTAGAATTTTTATTATATGCAAAACAAAGAACATATTTTATTAAGTATATTTCCTTAACTCATGAGTTTTCGCTAATATTTGCTAATGTTTTTTCTCTGAGGAGATGAATAAACATCGAAAAGTGATGGATTAAGGAAATATATATATATAATTTATGTTTTTGAAGTTTGAGTTTCTTCAAAAAGTTTGTACATATTTAAAATGTAGAATAGCGGTTTGCTTGCCCCTTTTGGTGATAGATGTTCCCAAGAAGTGGTAAGATTTCTAAATGTTATATATTTTCTATGCGTGCATTTCTCCCCTTCCCTTGTTTATTGGGGTTAGTACATAGTCACTGAATGCTGTTGTTCTTTGCTTTTTACATCTTTCCCTTTTTTCTTTATTTTTCTTGCTCTTGACGAGGTGTGGGTGCATTGGTGCTTGTTAATATAACTGTGTCTGTGTGCGTGTATTCGTGTGTGGGAGACGGGGCGAAGTGCCTGTATTCGTGTGTGTGTGTGTGTGTGTGTGTGTGTGTTTCCTTGTATTGGCTTGTGGAATGTGAGTTCTGTCTTATAGTTTTAATAAGCTTTGTCTAATGTTCGTTTTTTTTTGTTTTTTTTGGTAAGGGGCTGTCATTCAATTTTGATTTTTAAATTTTATTTTATTTCTATTCTGATATTCGTTTTAGTCTTATACCGTAGGTGCATTCATAATATTTATAATCTGATGATTACGTTTGTTGATATAAACGTGCAATATTTATGAATAAACATAAACTTAGTGTTTCCATTAATGTGTCTACTCACGTGGTAAAATTTAGAAGCAGAATTGGTTTTTAGTTTGGGGAAAATCCCATTCCCTGAAAGGAGGCACTCTGGGTAGGCATAAGAATAAGATTTTTCTCAGTTACGAAGGATTTCTAAAAAACATTTAGAAATCTTCTCACTTCTTGGGAACATCGATTATTAAAATGGTGAAAAAAACGCTGTTCTACATCTTAAATATTTTACCTTGTAATCATTTTACAAATTTTCTGAGAAGGATGCTTTAAAAAAACATGAGTGTCCGAAACGCATTAAACCTATTTCCAAAATTATCTGAATCACTTAAAAAAATATTTTGATGATCTAAAAAATGAAGAAATGAAAATATGAAATAAAATAAGTATAAAAATCATAATTGTTGGTGACCCCAGTCATATAACATTTTTAACATATTGGTAATATTTTAAATAGAATGGTCCTAGAGTAAATGTGGTATTGTGTGATCGAAATGATTCTAGCTAAGAGTAAAATACATAGTGAAAGGTAGAAAACAACCAACGTTTCCCACGTTCTCACACTTTAGATTACTGTGTTTCATTTGTAGCAAATAAATAATTCAAATGTAGTATCAGAAATATCTCAGAACTAAAGTACATCTAATTATGTATTTTATGTTAGCTATGATATAAAGAGCAGTTTGTGTATGTATGTCTGGGTAAAACTAAGAATCGACAAAACAAACACCCACAAAGTTGGCATTTTCTCGATCGACAATTATACGTATATAGTTAGTATAGCATTTGAAGCTGAATTGAAGCAAAACATACGGATAGAAAAATGACTATTATTTTGTACAAATTCTTGAAACTATTTATGCATTATTTGAACGGAAAAGTTCAATAGAGCTGACATTATTCCAATAAAGCAGCTCCTAAAATTTATTGTCTGCTATGTCTTGGGACAACCAGAAAGGTGGGCAGACAAATAAATAAATGACCAATATTTTTCTATAAATGGATGACATATGCTTGAGGTGAAATGTTCACACACTGCGAATATTTTCATCGTATTTTTAAAAAAAATATTTCTTATTTAGAAAAGTCAAAAAAGCAAGACAAAAGAAAAATTTAAATAGTAACTTAATTTTCGCCATTGAAGTAATTCTCATGCCTTCGTTGCTTGTTTCATTACCAATATTTCCCAAGAGTCAAATACGTCTTTCTCGTTGCACATTTTAATGACATTTCACAGCAATAACACTTTATCAAAAAGATACGAAGTCTGAATGTCTACATATTATCTAGATCAGTAGTTATTCATCTTTTAATCTTCCGCCCCCTCAGAATAGAAATCCACCTACAGTGGAATCCCGGGATACGTTTTTTTTTTTTTCATATTACAATGTGGAATACAACGTTTTTCCGGCCCCTGATTAAAATATTTGTCCTGCCTTACGGTGTTATTTCTAATGTTATTTGATTGTATGTTTGTGTATTATATACTGTACTGTATTTTGTTGCTAATTTTTAATGCCGTATCCCGGAGTTCTACTGTACTTCTCTCCATATCTCATTGTACTTATGAGAGACAATGGATATACCATGTAAGAGAGTGCCTGTTCATGGAAGGATCTGTATGTAAAAGAGCATTGACAGTGCAAAAACCTAATGTCATCGTCACTGATGGAGATAGACAAGTGACTGCTTGTGAATCTTTCTTCTTTGGAGAAAACTGGTTTAACACGCTTAGGGTAAGTGTTGTTTTAGATTCAGATCGCATTAATGAATTAAATTGCCTTCTAGATTTTAAATAAAATCTAAAACGTTTTAACATTTTTATGTACTACTAGAGAGAACATGTTAATTTCACTCTTGAAGTTTCTACAGGTGTTGCATTCGTACGAACATGAAATGCCTTAACTTATTATTTTATAGATAATAACACTATTATTACTTATTGTTTTACGAGTAATAGGATCTCTACTTACGTTTTCATTCTTAGTTTTTCATTTCTATAAATTTCAATATCAAACTAAAACTCAAAATACAATTGTGAATTACCAAATCAAACTAAAGTTAAATTTCATTTATATAGGCAAGACTGACGCCTATAATAAAACTTATTGGCACAAAATTGAAACAACTGTTAAATTCTTTGTAAAATTATATTTTACAAAAGTTGCTTGATCTTCGGATAGGGTTTTGCTTGAAATCTCTTGACAAAGCTATAAACAATATAGTTTACACTCTTCAGAAAAAAATGAGTTCGGTGAATTTTGAATATTCCTTTTTTTAAAGAGGTTGCAAAAGTATTGATTTAGCTGATTTTGAACATTTATTTTGAAAATAATTTGTTGGTAAACAAATATATATTTAAATTATTCTAAATAGCTCTTTTATAAGTCTTCCGTAAGAAGACTTAGTTTGGGGAAGTTGTTCATCAGTTTCTTATATTGTTCTTAAGTGAATCTTAACTACATAATTCTACATAAAGCAAAAAGTAAAAACAACTTTTGACTTATTAGAACTAATCCCTTTTTTATAATATAAATGTATTCTTTGATATCATACCACCCAATACCAACTGATGATAATGCACCCAACACCATAATTCCTCTATTTACCATGCTTAAATGTTGTTTGAAAACAATCAATCATGAATTTCTCATTTGATCTTCGAAGGGAAAACTGACTCATCTGAATAAATCTCTCTATAATAATTCCGAGAAGAAAGTCTTATATTCAGTAGCTAAAACCGTCCTTATTATTTTGTGATAACAAAGTCTTTTGTTCACATCATTTGGATATGTCATTTTTTCTCAATTGCCTGGCTAATAATTTTCAAGAGAGTTTTTAAACTTTTTGATCAAATTTGTTAGGATGTTAATTCTGTTGTGAAGAACTTATGTTAAGGCTTGAGTCGCCTTTTTGATGATTTTGGAACGGTCTTGACATGTCTTCCTTTCCACATTACTTATATTATTTACTAGTTCCTCTTAATGTGGAAAAGGAAATATCAAGTTATTCCTTGTTCAAGAAGGTAACAATTTTTTCTCATCTTTTCAATTATGACTCATGCAATTTAATAGAAATTTTTAATGTTCTTCTTACGTAACATTTTACATAAAACTATAAAATAAATGAGCATCAACACTGAAAAGAAAGAATACGTTATATCAATAAGAATTACATGAAAACACAATATTAACAAAATTATTGAAAAATTACGCAGGCTCATTTTTTTTTGTTATGCTTTATCACTATTTTCAAAACGGCATTCACCTAAGGCGGGTTAAATCGGCTTTATCTAAAGTAGGAAGTTTCTAGGGAATATCAAATTCGCAAGTGATCCCAAAATCGCATGTATATCCAAATCAAGAAGATGATAATGTAAATTTTTTTAAGACGTTCTTGTGTCAAAATCCCCGGACATAAAGCTCTTGGTATTACCAAAATGGTCACCCATCTGCTAATAACCAGACTCAACGTTGCTTTACTTCAGTGATCTAACTTTAAATTTAGTTCGTTAAAATTGGATTTGAAGACAATAAAGTTGTAATCAATAGAAGAACAGTCCCACAGTAATGTGTTCTACAAACAAGAAAGTCCTGAAAAGAAACTGTCCACGTGTGATGTTTTAGCATTTAAGAGTTATTGTTATCACAATAATTATTACTAGCAGAGCCCGTGGAATTCCACGGTAGTTGAAATATTTTAAAACACATTATAAATAAAATGAATAAAAAATATAATAAAACAAATAACGACGAGTCTAAACAATATCACAACTGTGCTGCTGGCAATGTGGAGAAGTTACCTCTAGAGCAACTTTGTTATAAGGTGCAAATAGTTCATTAAAGTGTATTCCTACGCCCTCTAGAATTTTTATTAGCTGACAAGTTACGAAATCATATCAATATGATATCCATTAGCTGAAGGAAGGTAGTTCATTACTTTTATGAAAAATGAACTAAAATGCAATTTAGAACATTAGTATGACCGACTGAAACGAAGTACTATTTTTAACTTAAAGATGACGAACCGACTGATGGATAGATCATATTCTTTTTTAACCTTTTAAAGCTAAAAAAATGATTTAAAAGTTTAGATTTTTTAAATTAGGATTCAAAATTTTGTATTTATTTCTGAATATTTTTTTATATAAATTATAAAGGAACAGATATCAATCAACTTGCACATATAAAAAAAAATTAAAAAGCACTTATAGTCTCCCCTCAACGTAACTTTTTTTAAAATTATAAAATGAAATAGTCAATTTAAAACCGTAAACAACATTTTGAGAGGGAATGGTTTTAATGATTTTTAACTGATAAAGACCGACTATAAATGGAAGTAATTCATTTCTCATTAATATTTGTGATGATGATGTTTTTGACACTGGACGTACGGACAAGTAAATTAATCTTTAGATTAATACTACTAATACTACTTTGACTACAATTAGCTTTATTACTACTACTCTTACTAAGTAAAATACATTTTCATAAATCAACATGGTTCATTTTTTTCGACCAGTTTGATTCTTTTTCTCTTGTTGATTTCTCAGATTCTTTCAGGTAAGTACAGAAGGGACCCTGTGAATGTAAGCAGCATTCATATGTGAAAGCGATATTATGGAAGTGACTGGATTCGAACTTGGCACACCCAAGTCTTTAGTCTACCGTATTATCCATTTCACTACCGCTAGCATCGACTAAGTGAAGACAAGCAATTCAATTTGGACCACAACTGTATGCTCACATATTTTTCCCATGATAATAAATTGAAATGTTGAACAAATTTTTCAACACCTTCCGTTCTAATTATCTTGGAGATTATTTCAATTGATTGCCCAACAGATTTCAAAACTTCAATCAACAGTTATGCATCTTTGAATTATTTATTTGGGAAATGATGAAAGCGTGTTCGTCGGAATTTTTTGTTTCACCGGAACAATTAAAAAAAATGGTTTCTTGAAATATTTTAATTTATTCATAAGAATGAATTCACATGGGAAGAAAAAATGGAGGTGAGAAAATGTTATATATTATGTGCCACAGCCGTTGGTTTGGTTTTTGTTTGCTTGTTTTGTTGTATGGCATATCAAACCTTTTTGAGTTATTTAATGACGAATATGGTAATTTTGAAAACAAGTTTATATGCTATGTTCCTGGATTTCTTTATATGAGAATCGGTTATTCGTATTATTTGATTCTTTAGATTACTGTTCTCATCCTGCATGTTATTTTCACTACGTTTTGGTCGATGTAACCTCCGACCTTCTTCAGGTGTATCTTGTTGAACTCCGGAGTGTTTTTGTCGAACTTGGGGATTTATTATTATATATTTTGAACGGAAACCTTTACTTACACCACGGGGATAGCATGCGCTTGTTCCCTCAGCCATGACTGGATAGAGCTCCTAATAAATTCACAATTGTATTTTTTCGTTCGCTCACACTGAGAATTGAACCTTCAATCTTCAGGAGAATTACTTCAGACATCTCTCCAATGGCTTCAAATTATCAAATCAAATGAAAAATTTTGTGTCGATTGGCCTCATGTTTGAGTTAATATATGAGAAAGACGGATGTTCAGTCCGTTCAGATAAGTCAGTAATCTTGTTACTCAAAGTGGGTTTAGAGTAACAGAAGATTATATTTCCCAACTGTGCAGCTGGCAATGTAAAGAAGTTATTGTGAAGAAGTTACCTCTAGAGCGAGTTTGCTATAAAGTGTAAATAGTCAATTTAAAGAGTATTCCTACGTCCTCTAGAATTTTTATTAGCTGACAAATTATGAAATCATATCAATGTGATATCCATCAGCTGGAGGAAAGTAGTTCATTCCTGTTACGAAAAATGAACTAAAATGCAGTTTATGACCGACTGAAACGAAATACTATTTTAGACTTAAAGATGACGAATCGACTGATGGATAGAGCGTCTTTGGACGATTTTTAAGTGAAATTCATTTGCTCAATATGTATGATTAGCAAAGGAAATGCCTGAAAATTAACCTCTCGACAAACTGATAAACGAAGCCTCTCAAAGGGATAAGAGGACGCAATAAACAAAAAAAACAAAAAAAAAAAAAAAAACTGATTTAATTCAGATTGCAGGAGAACAATGTCCCAATGTAATCTCCAAAGTTGTTTTACTGCTTCTTGGTCGGTAGTGGGTGAGGGCAGAATTCTTTCATTGGATTCTTCACAAAATTCTCCTTTTTTGTTGCGATTCTCTTAAATCAACATATTTTGAAATCTGAAATGATTGGATATTTATCTGATCGAGGGCCCAGGAGCTGAGCGATATTATTCATAGAATTAAAATACAAAACAAGTTTAAAAAAAAAATTAAGAAAGAATAACAATGAAAAACATTTTTAAATTACATAATGAAAAAAAAATGATATATGGAAATATCTATCTATTCATCTGTTTCTCCTTCCCTCTCACTATCTCTCTCGCTCCCACCCCTTTCTCTCTCTCGAATCCCTGTCCTCTCTGTCCCTTTCCTCTCTCTATCTCGACCTACGTTTGAAGAAATACAGTCAACAGTAAATAATGACTGGTAGTCTCACGTCTTGCATTCTTCAGTATCACAATCTGAAGAGCTCACGTTAAGAAACTCCCAGTCGACATTCGTACGATTTTTAAACATAGATCCGTATAAGACGTGAAGACTTTTTTCCGTAAAAATAGGAAACAAATCTAACTATATTAATTAATATGAGATAAAATATACAATATGTCATAAAATGGAATGGAAGGAGACAAAATGTAGTGAAAGACAGGCAGAAAAAATACACGATTTAACATTTTATGACATATCGCATATTTTTTTCCTCATACTGTCTTTAACTACTCACGGAGAGAGAGAACTTGAATGTCTATTAGACGCTGTATTCGAGTGTCAAAATCCTCTCTGTATAATGGTTTGTCAAAACAATCTGGCATAAAGATACTTCTCCCAACAAATAAACCGTGACTAAAAAGTCAAAATAGGGATAGTCAGAGTCCAAATAAGATCTCGGTATGGCTATTCCAAACTGGCTTTTACGATGAATGGTGGACCTTCTTCTAGTGATAGCGCATATAGTAATAGCACGAAGTTGCATGCTCTATAAGATTAGATGACTAAGAGACCACAAAAAGAGTATATTATAGCACAGGTAACAGATCAATTAGTTAAGAAGAAGTTAATATTCTTTACTAACTCCACATTTAAAAATAAATCTCCAAGAAATAGCTCATTGATTTCTGAGAACTATGTTTGAAGAAAAAGAAACGATCAAGTAATAAAAATCCTATCTAGCCCCCACTAGTGGCAAAAAGTCACTAAAATTAAATACAACAGCCGATAGCAACGTAATTATCCTGACTTTGATAACACCGAAATAACTCGATACAAACTTTATTATCTCAGACATTCCGTACTCTAATCAATACTAATTAAAAACGGAAATGAAAATAGTTTGGTCTTCTCCAATGTTTTCATTTTCAAGTCCTTAATTTTTAGCAACTTGCCAGCTTAAGATTTTTCAGTAACCGTTTATTTTGAGGGTCTGTGCTCTGTTAACATAATTACTTGTGGCGAAGGCAATGAAAGTTGAGCACATTCTATAGAAATAAAGATATAGAAAAAAGTAATCATAGCTTTGACAAGCTAGAATTTCTCAGGCTGGCAAAATATAAGTATCTCTTTATTTTTTACTAGCCTGGGTGCCCGGCGTTGCCTGAGTGTTTGGAGGCGTGTGTTGATCAAAAAGAGTTGTAGTAGGCAGGGAGCCTCGAACCCGTGGCGCGAAGGCGGAAAAGAAAGTGAAAGTGTGTGTAAGGGTGTTGGTTGAGCCAAAAAGAAAAAAAGGAAAATCTCGCGAAGCAGGCTCAAATCCCTACTGAGAAGGAGAGAAAGAATGTGAAAAAAAAACCCCAAAAAACTGACGTCTTTACTGTTGCGCCTATCGCCAAACCGGAAGTGATGTAGGTTTAAATTAAGGCTAGACAATCGAAAAGAGGGAATGACTTTCGAAAATATCGGCGAAAAAAGCGACCCCTCCCTGTAGAAAAGTGCCCGGCTAAGGATGAAGGAATTAATGTTTTTGGCCAATTTCTCGATATTTGTCGTCTGAAGGTTCAAGCTTTAAAATGATACAGATTTCATGAAAATCCGTCGCCTCTCTCGAAAGTTTTATATATATATATATATATATATATATATATATATATATATATATATATATATAGTAATTAAGATAAAGTGTGTATCGACGGGGTAAAAATCCGAAATATCTTTATTGGGTTTATATAAAATTGGGCAATAGTAAATAGAACTATTTATTTCTAATGAAACTTTAATTTTTACAAACTTAACATGGCTAAACATTCATGGAAATGTTTCAGTTATAGCTTTAATAAGCAAAAAATATACCCGTTCTCCAAGTTTCACACATTTCAGAATACAAAAACTTTAAGAACGTATATATGTATTTAGTCTGAGGAAGTCTTTGCTCATTGCACCTACGACTGAAAAGTTTTTCTTGGGGTGTTGCCATATGTTTGTATAAATAAATCGTTTATATATATTATATTCTTACATATATAGTCATATTTATTTTTTTTACAAAAAATGTCTTATATTGTTTCACGTTGATTAATTTGATTCAAAAGTACCTTTAACTATGGGAACATTCTTCTTTTTACCATTAAATGAAAAAGAGAAAAACAGTATATAAATTATTCAACACCAGTTAGATTAATTTATCCCTGAAGATGAATCGTGAAGAATTGAAGAGTACTCGAACTTATAAATATGGTAATTACCTCAGCCAGTTCTTGCCAGAAGTAAAGACTGTTATTCGGAATAACGACTAATGACTAATGTTATTTATTTTATTATTAATATTAATATTATGACTAATATGTTATTTTATCATTATTATTATTATTATTATGACTAATATGTTATTTTATCATTATTATTATTATTATTATGACTAATATGTTATTTATTTTATTATTATTATTATTATTATTATTATTATGACTAATGTTATTTATTTTATTATTATTATTACTAATATGTTATTTTATTATTATTACTAATATGTTATTTATTTTATTATTATTATTATTATTATTATGACTAATATGTTATTTATTTTATTATTATGACTAATATGTTATTTTATTATTATTATTATTATGACTAACATGTTATTTATTTTATTATTATTATTATGACTAATATGTTATTTATTTTATTATTATTATTATTATTATGACTAATGTTATTCATTTTATTATTATTATTATGACTAATATTTATTTTATTATTATTATGACTAATATGTTATTTTATTATTATTATTATTATGACTAATGTTATTTATTTTATTATTATTATTACTAATATGTTATTTTATTATTATTACTAATATGTTATTTTATTATTATTATTATTATGACTAATATGTTATTTATTTTATTATTATGACTAATATGTTATTTTATTATTATTATTATTATGACTAACATGTTATTTATTTTATTATTATTATTATGACTAATATGTTATTTATTTTATTATTATTATTATTATTATGACTAATGTTATTCATTTTATTATTATTATTATGACTAATATTTATTTTATTATTATTATGACTAATATGTTATTTATTTTATTATTATTATTACTAATATGTTATTTTATTATTATTATTATTATGACTAATATGTTATTTATTTTATTATTATTATGACTAATATGTTATTTATTTTATTATTATTATTATTATGACTAATATGTTATTTATTTTATTATTATTCTTATTATTATGACTAATATGTTATTTATGCTATTATTATTATTATTATTATTAGTAGTAGTAGTAGTATTTACCATGCCTCCACACGGGACAGAGTTATACACCGGGGTCAATTTTAAATGTGGAGAAAAGGATCAAAAAGTATAAATGGTCTCAGTCGTGAAGGATTTTTCTTAATTCATAATAGTATAGTAGTACCCTCATATGAAAAATTATTAAATTGCCTTATAATAAGAATTATTAAATTGCTAGGTGTAAGTACAGAAGATTTAAAAAAGATCCCCTCCCAATATTAAGAATGGCTTTCTAAATAGCAACGTTTTTATTTCCCCACGGTCCGTAATCTGTATTGGTATAATAGTACCCACGTCAGAATAAGAAGTAATGAAATGCCTTATAATACGAATTATTAAATTGTTAGTTTTAAGTCCAGAAGAATGAAGAAAGATCCCCTCCCAATGTTAATAATTGCTTTCGAAATAAGAACGTGTGTATATCGGCACGGTACGTAATCCATAATAGTTGAACACTATCCTTCGTCCCCATAGTAAGAATTAAAGTAGTGACGTCATCATTTGAGTTTAACACGTAAGACTATAATCAGGCCCTACTCGAAAATAAAGAGTAGTTTGTGTTTGCGCTCTAATAAAGAACTCACCAAATCCATTCACATTTCGTATAATAATAAAATCTCGTAAATAAAGTCTATATAAAAACATACATTGATTAAGTGATATGATGCCTCCGCTGTTTACTCCGTAATGTATGTTTTTACGAATGGGACGTTCAGAATGTAATATAGAAATGCATTGTTTACATATAAAAATAGAGTAATTTCGATCCGTGTCGTTAAAAATCAGTCATAACTTGAGTTGGTCCTGAACGATTTGCGTGAAAGTTTTATATTTTACAATTGGAAATGCGATAATCGCGATGCTACAAATATTTTGACTGGAAAAGTTATAATTAACTTTTGGACCCCCCCCCCCCCCAAACAAAAAACAACACAGTAACGATGTTAAGAATTCTTTCTTTTGGTTTTGTTACTGTAAAGAGGAACAGACGTTAATTAACTAATATGATGCACCCCCTTTCCTTCGTACGTTTATAGTGTCACGTAGAAATGCATTGTTTACTTTTTGTAATCGAGTAAATTTGATCCTCGCTGTTAAATAGTTTTAATCACTCATAAAATGAATCGGCCGTACTCGATTTACGTGTAAATTCGATATTTTTCATGTTGGAATGCGATAATCACGATGGTATAAGTATTTTGCGAAGAAAAGTAATATTTAACTGTGTAAAAAAATAAATAAATAAAATTTTAAAAAATCCCAAAAAAAGTAAATAACGATGGCGAGAAGAAAAAAAAAACGATGGAGAGCGTCCCAAATAAATCGGAAAAATGTAAGCAAAAAAAAAAAAAAAGAAAAAAAAGAAACGGGGAACGAAACGAAACGAAAGGAAATAAACCGGAAATGATGTATAGTATGTTTATGGGGAAAAAGAAAGAAAATGGAAAGAATCTGTATGTATTTATTTTTCTTAGTGTGAAAATATATTGAGGGAAATGATAATATAACAACGTAAAACTAAGCTTGGTGCGTTTCCCCCAATAGGAAGCATTTCAGTTTTTGTAAGCAACTACTTAAGCCGAAATTGGTGTGCGTTCGTAGCAGTCCCTCGTGAACGATCCAGCAGCGGTGTTAATGGGGAGCGGGGAAAGGAGAAATTTAATAGAGAGAAAATATTTTACAACTTCCATTGATTCTAACCGATTTTTGCAGTGTAATCTCATCAGAAAAAATATAGGAATGTACGATTATCGAGCAAGTGTATAGGTAATAGGCCTATAGCACACCTGATAATCTGCTGGAGTTTGTGCATATTACATTTGCATGAAATGTCTGGATTTTTTTATCCTATTAAGGTCAAACTCAGAAAGGAAAAATGAGTTAATTTTATTTATTAAGCTAAAGAATATAGAGTCAATTTTCTACCAGTTCTTATATATTATAAAGTTGTGATTTCAAAAATAAAGAAAATATATATCCATATGACTTGGGCGCATTAGCTTGAATCGCAACCGAAACCATAATTTATATATAGATAGATAGATAGATAGATAGATAGATAACTTGAGTTTCTTCAGCTATTTTCGAAACCGAAACCAAAACTTATGAAGAATTCAAGAAATAGAAAGGTCATAGCAATTAAAGGACAGTCTCTCGAAAGAAAAAAAATGTAAACGTAACACACAAAATAACACACACGCTATTGTATTAATATATAGATAATCCCAATAGTAGTAATTATTTATTTATAGAATGATAGAACAAAAGATAAAGTTCGGGGCTTGAGACATTAGTTTATTTAAGTATTGATTAATTTGATTCTTAAAGCAACTTAAACTTTGGTTGAGAAATCTTCAAATCGTGCAAAGATAACAGATTTTTATTATCGGTTTTCGTAGACATTTTTGGTTTCAGGGTATGTCTCTGAAACTTCCCGTGGGGACTCAGTTTACATACATTTTTCCTCCGTTGTTTATCTATCAGAATAAACACAAAGTTTGTCTGGTCCAAATGAAGATGAAATAAAAAATAAAGTTATTAGTTTAACACTGTATCTGACGTCACTAAACATTATGACTTTCCAAACGTAAGCAAAGCATACGCAAATATTTGCAAATTCACTTGGTTTCAGAATAGAAATATTTCTTTTCTGAATTTTAGAAATGAGGACTGATTATCTATATATTAATACGATAACGTGTGTGTTTTGTGTCCCACGCTTACATCTTTTTCTTCCAAGTGACTGTCGTTATGACCTTCCATATTTTTGTAATAATTTTACTAAGAATTCTTCATAAGTTTTGGTTCAATTATAGCTGATGGCACTTAAGTTATCTATTTTTTATAAATAATTTTACCAAGAATTCTTCATAAGTTTTGGTTTCGAATATAGCTGAAGGAACTCAAGTTTATATATATATATATATATATATATATATATATATATATATATATATATATATATACACTTTCTTCATAAGTTTTGCTTTCGGTTTAGATTCAAGCTGATGCACCCAAGTAATATGGATATATTTTTAAATCTGCATTAATAAAAAAAAATATCATATCTAAGAGTATTTTACAACCGGACTACGCCAGAAGCCCCTGCTAGTTCATATTATTTGGATTCTTCGGACTACTATTACCATCTTAAGTATGATTTTCAAAACGTTTCAGTCGATGTAACCCCTAACCTTCTTCAGATATGTTGTGTAACTCAGGAATCTGGATGGAATTTCAAACAAAACTGTTTATTTAATCTAAAAGTATAGCATGTTCTTGTTCCGTCAGCTATGATTAGGTAAGTGTCCAAAGTAACTTGCAATCGTATTTTGAGTGTTGCCTGCACTGAGAATGAACCCGTCAACCTTCACAAGTGGATTATACCAAATACTTTATCCACTACAATACGGGTTCGCATAAATTCCTGAACTCGTCAGAAAGATTCCAAAGTTCGACAAGATACACCTGAAGAATGTCTGAGGTTACATCGACCGAAATATTGTGAAAATATGAGAAAAGTAATCCAAAGACTCCAAATAATATGAAAAATATTTCTATATAATGAAACACTTTATCAAAAGTTTGTTGGAATCATTGTGTATAGGGTGTAAAAAATGGTTATTAAAAAGCGACAATAAAATATGGGTTAAAGAAGCTTTTGATAGGAAATCATACGAGACGCACGTAAATAAAGCAACAATATTAAGGAATTCAATAATTATATATTGTATTGAATCAAAAATCGTATAGTGTGTGATTGATATATATTTTTATTTGCATTCTAATTTCTGAAATATACAAAAATACTCTCCAAGCATAATGGACATTTCAAACTTTTAGGAAAAGAGGTTTACTTCGAAATATTAAAAAGAAAAAAAAACTCAGAAAAATTGATAATTATTGAATCCTCGAATATCGTCGTTCTGTCTACATGTGTTTCATATGCTTTTCTATCAAACAGTATCTTCAATGTTTATCACATTGCTACTGTTTATTACATTTCTGGAAAAAATTTATATCTACTTCTTACAAATATTGATAAAAAACATAAAAACATTGTTAAAAACATAAAAAGCATAACTATTACCCCTTCAATTAAAGATAAATCCTAGTTAATAACACTAAAACAATAGGTTCTGAAACCAATATTATAAAAATTAAACATACTCGAAGCTATATTCATAAATATTCAGCAACCAGTAAATAATATTTTTAAATGCTAACGTTCTTTCATTCTGTAACATCAATTCTGACATCCCAGAATTTTAATTGTTAACACATTTGCTGGGGCAGTGTGAAAACGTACCTTTGACATCTAATTAACTAAATACGCTTTTCCGCAGCTAGCTTTTGAAATTCTTTGTGTCATCGGCTTTTTTTTGTTCATTTGCTTTTTTGCCTGATGATTTGATGCAGAATCTAAAACTTTCGTGGCACATATGGAACGTATATATTTAACACAAAACGATTTTAAAAAAAATAAAAAGATATAATTAAGCAAAAGCTCTCTTAATTTTTAACTTTATTGAATGAAAAAAAAATGCTGCCTTAATCTATCTCTCTCTCTCTCTATATATATATATATTTATATATATACACACACACACACACAAACCGCGCATAATATTATGCGTCGTTTGTTTTTATATTATTTTTTTTTTTACATATTCAACATTTTTTTACTTCTTTTTTTTATTTGACAATTTATAACTACACTAAATTTCGGGTTGACTTAATGCCAAACTAGCAAATTCTAGCATTGCTACAAATATAATTTGCTGATTTCTTTATGTCCTCTAAAGAAAAGAATAACAAGAATAGCCTTCTTTGAAACTCCGTGGAATAAGGACTTTGTAAATTGTTTTTAGAATATTCAGTCGAAAAATAAATTTTGATTGTAAAGTTCAACTTACAGTTTTAATTTTCTTTCTCTTATAATAAGCTCTACTCTCTGTTGCATATTGACCTATTTTATTCGGTTGGGATTAAATTTTCTATATATAAATACTGTTATTTATATTTGTTTGAAGTTCACCATTGCGTATATCAGGTGAACACTACGTCCCTTTGATTTTATTAATATATATATATATATATATATATATATATATATATATATATATATATATATATATATTCCATGTAGAGAAATATCCAAAAATTAAGAATAACTGAATTTTAACAAAGGTTGTTGATAGTGCTCAATCAAGGAGAGCAAATTATATATATATGTTTTATTATTCTTTATGTAAATGCAGTCATATGTTACTACAATGTGCAGACCATTTCGATCATAATAGATCTCATCAGACAGGAAAAATTAAAAATGGTTAAAGACCATTTTCAGTTTTAAAGGAGATGTACTTTGCCATGACTGCCGGTGAGCGAGGTTAAAGATCTTATGGATTTAAAATAATTACAAAAATCATATTTTATTTGAAGAATGTGAGGTAAAAAGGTGTTCTTTGGAAAGAATTAGAGAGGGTAATAAGAGGGGAAGTATAACATAAATATATAGAGGGGGAGTATGAATTCCCTAAGAGATAGAAATTAAGAAGGGAGGAGTGAGAATAGTTGATAGGTAATGGACGATTTCATTAATCAAGAGATTGAACCTATCTAAACTATGGAACTGAATTGGGTCAAAAGATCTATCTATGAAACATGACGTTTGTCGTTCAATTATTTATTTATTTTATATCTTTTAATTTGAAATTATCGACTTTTTCCAGTTATATCAAATTGAATATTTATTTCTCTAATTTATATCTTTATAAGTTAAAATATTAAGCTTATTGAATACTTGTAATGCTAGGTTTTATTTAGTTTCTATATATACACGCATACATATGCACACACACAAATACATATGTGTACAAACACAGATATACTCGCACAAACACACGCTCACAGGCATACGTAAACGTATAAATTGTGTTTTAAGTTATTAATTTATATAAGTACCAGCTGTACCCTGTCACGCGTTGCTGTGGTTCAAATTGGCACAATGGAAAAAGTTCCAAAATGAGAAAAAGCATGTTTCTTATAGGTTTAATTTTCCATTTTGCATGAGTACACAGTTTTTGTTGTTCCATTTTCTTAGCTGATATAGAGATTTTCCGGTTTGGTGACTCTTGATTACGTAATATAAATTGTCCATGTGAAAAAACAGTCAGTGTGTAGCTGTAAGGCCCACAATTGTAAAGATTGTTCCCTGTGCTTTGTTGATGGTTATTGCAAATGACAATAAAATTGGAAAGTGCAATTTCCTAAAGTGTAATGATGTATCCGGTAGAATCATAGGAATGCATGGAATGAAGATATATTCATCTGTGAAAGGTCCTGTTAAGATTGTTGTTTCTATGATATTGTTTGTTAATTTTTTTTTACTGCAAGCTATGTGCCATTCCAAAGGTTGGATTGGTTTATATTTCACAACATGATAATTAGTACACCAAATTTCAGTTGCAATACATGCGGTGGCATCCCTGGCAAATATAGCTGTTGGATAATTAACCACTTTATCTGCTTTCACAACAGTGTCGATGGATTTGTATTTGACTACCTCACTTGGAATTTTACATTGAATAATAGCATTAAGTTCATGGGCATCTTTGTATTGACCTACAAGAATAGCTCATTCACTCAGTCAAATGGAATTCTTATAATTTGAATATCTGCAAAAACCTTTTAAACTAACTATTCGTTTGATGAAATAACATTACAGAAATTACAGAAGTTAAAAGTCAAAGAATTTTGCCCTTAACTCTGATCAGCTGGCACTTTTTCGTACCCAATTTCCCACAAGTGATGCAAAAGTTTTTGTGTGGATCGAACAGTCTGCAACTGGACATGCATATTTTGAGTTAAGTTTAATGTCTTCACATGGAACAAAAAAGTAGAGTATTTGAGGCAAGCATTTATTTCATCTGCTGGTGTTGTTATTGTGAAGAATAACAGGTAACATTTGTCTGAAATCTCCTGCAAGCAATATTACTGCATTCCCAAATGGTCTGACATTGCCACGCAAATCTTGCAAGGATCGACCAAGAGCCTCAAGTGATTTTTTGCGTACCATTGTGCATTCATCCTAAACAATAAGTTTGCATTTCTGCAATATTTTTCCCCATATTGGATGTTTTGGAGATGTTGAACATGAGATTTTTGAAAAATTGAATGTTTTAAAGTAGAATAAATAATTCTTCTACTTGGCAGCAAGGTCGCAGGTATTCCTCATGCAGCAAGGGCTAAGGCTATGTCATTTTGTTACCAAATGGCTGCCAAAATCAATTTAATTAGAAAGGTTTTACCAGTTACTTCTGGTGCTGTTCAAGGTAGCAGTAATTTCCAAATAACTTCTATTCTCACAGTCAGTAAATTAGGTGACTAAAATAGGATTTATCCATGTTTTGACAATGCCTTATTCACTGTAATTAATTTAGGAGACTAAAATAGGATGAGGGATTAGAGATGGACAGACAGAGAGGAAGATATATAGATAGAAAAGAGAAAGTGAGAGGAAAATAGAGAAAGAGAAGGAGATAGAGAGATAAAGGGATTGATAAACAGAGAGAGGGGGAGAGTTAGAAACAGAGAGGGATGAGACAGAGGAAAGGAGAGAGATAGAGGGAGTTAGAGAGAGAAAGGGGCTCAAAGAGAGATGGAGAGGGTGATATAGAGAGAAAGATAGATTGAGAGAGGGAAAGGGAGAGATTGATAGAGAGAGATATTGAGAGGGGGAGAAAAACAGAAGGTGAACTGCACTTCACCGTTTGTTTCCTCGTTCAGTAGAGAAGAAATCTTTCGAGACTGAGGCAATTTTAATGTTTGGTTATTATCCAGAGTACCCCTTTTTTTTGGGGGGGGGGAGGGGGGCTAGATTTTCCTCACATTAGAAACCGACCGGGTTATCTGTACTTTCACTTAAATTAATAAAAGAAAAACATTGTAAAATTTTAATTTAACATGAAAATACTATTTTAAAAAATAGCACGATAACATAAGTGCCACTTTAGGTACTCCTTGGGCGTTGAGTTCCATGGCGACCAGCATAATTATTTAATGGTCGCTCCCTTAGACCCCCCCTAGTCAAGGCTAATGCATGCGCACATAACATTTTTTTATTTACTGACGTTGGCTTAGTAACTAAACGATTTATTGATAATTTCGTAACCCTTAAACGCATGCCGGAAGATTTAAATTGGTTCATTATTGTTGTAATGAAAAAAAAAAGTTTCATTCAACACAAAACCAAAAACACATATTAATGATAAATGATTTATTATTCTCTTCATTGAAATTTACTAATTTTTAATAAAAAAGTTTTAAAAAATTAATAAAAAAAAATAGTTGCTTATGTGCGCATAAAAAACTTGTTTTTTTTTAATTATTTTTTTTTAGATAAGGTCCACTTTATAATCACCCCCCACCCCAACCTCCTCATATTAAGAACAGCTTCCGGAATAAACACCACTTTTGGAGGAGGGGGGTATTTGCAAAATTTAACTGATATTTGTTGTCAGCATACCCACCCGAAAATATTATTAAAAAAAAAAAAGGAGGGGTTCAGTGCCCGTGGCAGAGAAGTAGATTTATTTATCAATAAAAGTTGCGGAGAAGTAAATTTATTTATCAATAAAAGTCGTCATTTAAAAAAGAAAATTGTGGGGGTGGGCCTAAATGTAAATATTTACCCAAAAAATTATCCCGAAGTTTATTACAACAACGTTTTGTTTTCGCACTATTCAACAATTTGTTCATCCGCGCATGTAAATTAAAAAATATTTGTAAAAGTGAGAAGTTATCAGTAAATGATTTAGTTTTTCTTTTTAATTAATTAATTTATTTTTTTACATTAGGTTCACCTCCACAAATGTTAAGAACGGCTTTCAGAATAAAGACCCTCAACCTCTCCATGTTAACAACGGATTTCGGAATAAACACCATTTGGGGGGATATTTAAAAAAAAGTCGATAAAAGTCGTCATTTAAAAAGAAATTTAAAATCAAATGTTTGTAAAAGTGAGAATTTATTAATAAATGTTTAGTAACATTTTTCGGTGCTAATGCAGAGAGTGATCCGCGCTATTTTTAAAATCGTATTTCCACGTTTAATTAAAGTTTTATATGTTTTTTTTATTCAATTGCAAGGTTAAAGTACAGAATAGGTACAAAACACCCTCCCCTGCCCATGTTAAGAATGGCTTTTTAAATAATAACGTTATTATTTCAGCATGGATCACTCTCTGCATGAGTACCCATTTTTCTTTTAATATTCATAAAAAGTAAAACTTTTTTCAAAATAAATAAATAAATGTTTGTAAATGTGACAAATAATCGTTTAGTTACGGCAACGTCAGTAAATAAAATATGTTACGTGCGGGGTGGGGTGGGGGACTAAGGGAGCAACTATTATTTTTTTCTGCTGGTCGCCATGGAACTCAACGCCCAACGAGTATCAAATTGTAATTTGTTTTTGTTAAATAAATAAATTTCAAGCAATTTTTGCAATAATTAATAGATAGCAACTTCGTTAATTTTACGACTCGCCCCAGCATATTATAAACACCCTAACTTCCCAATGTTAAAACGGCTTTCGGAATGAACACCTCCAACCTCCCCATATTAAGAACGGCTTCGGAGGTTTATGGAAGGGCGTTTTTTTAACATGGGGATGTTAGGGTGTTTATAATACGTTGAGGCATGTCGTAAAAATGAAACAGTTTAGAAAAAGTTAAAACAAACTTTTTTATGTAAACAATGCCGTGAAAAGAAACTAAACAATTAAAACTTAATGTTTCATGAGTGAAAAGCCTTAACATAAAGGAATTTAAAATTAAAAAATTGGTAAGTACATAAATTAATTTAAATTTTTAAAATATGGGATTATTTTTTTTGTGTGTGTGTGTGCTAATGCAGAGAGTGACCCGCGCTATTTTTTAAAAATCGTATTTGCACGTTTAATTAAAGTTTTATGATATGTTTTTATTCAATTGTAAGGTTAAAGTACAGAATAGGTACAAAACACCCTCCCTTCCCCATGTTAAGAATGGCTCTTTAAATAATAACGTTATTATTTCAGCACGGATCACTCTCTGCATGAGTAAGTTTTTTTGTTTTTTTTTACTCATCTGGTAATTCGAGAGTAGTTGAATCGGAAGTTACCAGAAATAAAACCGGGCAAGTCTCGCAGAAACGACTTCGAAAAATATTTATATTTTATTTAATATTTTAATAATTCGCGAGGTAAATTTATTTTAATGACAGAAAAACCATCCCTCGACTCTAAAGATGGTTGTCTGAAAATTTCAAATAAATTGGTAACGTAGAAATATGGTTTTATTCACTTTTAACGAACCAAATTTACATTTATATATATATAGATTGATGTATTTGTTTTTTTGTATTATTTTTATAATATTTAAACATTTTTTTTTAGGGATTCCTGCGATCTATTATGATCAAAACGGTCTGCACATCGTAGCAAGATATCACTGTATTTACATAAAGATAATATATATATATATATATATATATATATATATATATATATATATACACACACACACACAAGGCTTCTCTCAGTCTTGACAGACTATGGCTACTTACTGTAAGGGTGCCTGTGCATGGAATTTTTGTGGCAAGAGTTGCACAATCTCCAACCATACCTCTCCTGAGTCGATATTGTTGAATATCAGTGCCAAGTGGAGATTTAGGACGACTGGAAACAATGCCGAGACTAGCAGAAAGCACATACAGTGCCTAGAATTCCCAAATGGTCACCCATATGGTACTAACCAGGCTCAACGTTGCTTAACTTCGGTGATCTGACGAGAACCGGTGTGTAACCTGATTATGTCGTGTGTGTATATATATATATCTTACAAAAAATTAATATATTGTTTCAAGGTGACAACATTAATTTTATCAAAACTACTTTTAACTATGGTGGACATTATTGCTATTCAACCTGAATAATTATTGTCAAGGCAGATTTCATAAATTAGATTCTGATTGGATATTTTTCTAACATTTGTTAAAAACCAGTTACGAAATCAGATTAACTGCAGCAATCGATTAGAACAATTAAAGATAAAATTACTTTAATTAAAAAAATAATGGTAGAAACGGAATTAATAGAGCTCTTTTTGGAATTATCAGATGAAATTGTTAATAACATTTTATTTATATTAATATTGTTTTTATATTTCATGTAGAATTTTTGTAAAGGTTGAACTTTGAAGATAGTTAAATAAGAAAACGCGAAAAGCAGTATGCCAAGTAATAATAATAATAATAATATGAACAATAGAATGAAGTAAACTAGCTCCAAAATATTATCAGAATAGACACAATCAAGTTGAGAAGGCAGCAAACAACTGCATCTTAGACAAATGGTACAAGCACAAATCTGCAACAGTACTTGAAAATGAAAATCACAAAATCCTATCGAACATGGACGTACAAATAAATATACCCATCCAAGCAAGAAGACCAGGTTATAATAGTTAATCAGGAAATGTCCTGCCAGATCGTAGATTTCGCTATTCAATCAGACCATAGAGTGAATATCAAGGCCACGAAGAAGTGGAATAAATACACAAAGAGATCAAAGGAATATGGAAGACGAAAACAGTCAAGATAAAACCAATCTAGGAATAATCCCGAAAAACTAGGGAAAAAAACTGGAGAGATTAGAATCAGGAATGGCTGAAAAGATACAATAATAATGAAAACGGCTGAATTATTAAGGAAACTCCTTGTGGAGACTAATATACATGAACTACAGGCGCTAGCTGGACATATAGAAATCGATAAGGAAGTAAATGCAAAGTAACAACATGTGGAATGAAGAAAACTGAAATTGTATACTTGCAAGTCACCTCCCATTCCATCCTCCTCTCCAAAAAAATCAACCGATATCGCACCAAATAATCGAGGACGGCCAAGGAGGATAGAAAGACCACGGAAGAAGATCACTAGCCAGACCTCCACTGGATGAGTATGAAGAGAACTGCGACCTTGAGGTTTATTGCCACACAAATTCTATTGAAGACAAATAGGTGCTACCAACGAAAAATCAATGGTAGACGGTTGCTGCAATAACGCAAATTAATTTGCAAAAGTTATCAAAAGAGGTCGAGACTTCAGGGAACACCATAGGTTTTCTAAAAGGAATCTCTTTGATGGCCTGTGTGAAAAACTCTTAATGATTAATAGTATTATGAAGAATGGAAAGAAATTAGTGAGGAATCCATAAAGACAACCCTAGGTATTATTTAGGTTCAGCTTTTAAAGTTCGGCTGCCATTATTTTATATATAGCTATGGTGGGGTACATCTCTATAATACATTCCTCTGAAAAGGGCACTTTTAAAACTGGAGTAAAAGGGGCAAGTGCTTTGACACCCCTAGGACCCTCCCTCTGCACGTCCCTGATATTTCACATCAAAAGTTTTACAAGTAAGGGTCGTTAACAGAGGGAATCATATTATAGAGAGCGAAGATCGTTATTGTTACGAATATAGATTTTCCCAAACACAGTTTTTCATTTTCAAGATAAAATTGTTAATCAACAAAAAACTTTGGCATCAGCGTTATATTTACAGGTATGAATATTAGTTGAAATAAATGGTGCTTAAATGGACACAGTATACATATGAAAGTAAATAAATGACAAAATTGCAGTTTTACTTATAGATTTTACTTAATATTCACATATTGTGTTGGTAAATAAAAATAGGTTAAAATAATTTACTTTTCAGTTTGATAAACTTCAAAAATTACAATGGCTTCTTAACAAAGTTTTGAATATCTGCAATAAGCCGCGAGGATGTGACGTATGAACTTGGGAATAGTTGGATTCCATTTTTGCCGGAAGCTATGAATACAGATGCATTAGAAACCATATCAATGTAAGGTATTGTGATTTTCAAAAAAGAAACTGCATTACTTACCCTAAGGAAAAGCTATGTAGAGACACTTCCCTGCAGCTTTGGATAAAAAACCGCATATATTTATCTTAAAGAGATTTTGTGCTCGAAAACAAACTACATTATTTACGGTCGACCATTAGCTTCAGCATTTATGTATGCACTCTCTGACCTTTTGAAACCTAAAGTATTAGTGAATAAGAACTGGTTTTAGACTAAAAAAAAGCTGATGAAAACGAAGGCAGAAAATGTGTTTACTACAGAATCGTATTAAAAATGAGCAAAAGACAAAAAAAACAAAAAACAAAAAAAAAAAAACTGTATTTGTTTAAAATTAAAATGTCTCTTATTTGTATTGATCGGACTACTGTTCTCATCTTGAGTGTGATTTTCACAACGTTTCTGTTGATGTAACCTCCAACCTTCTTCAGGTGTATCTTGTTGAACTGGAGAATGTTTCTGTCAAACTCAGTAATTTGGTCGATATGTTGAACAGAACCCTTTATTTACTTCAAAGGAGTAGCATGCTCTCGTTCCGTCAGCCATAACTGGATAGAGGTCCTAAGTAATTCGCAATTGTATTTTTAGGTCGCCCACATTGAGGATTGAACCTTCAACTCTCAGGAGAATATCACTTTTTATCATTGATTTTTCCAAGTACTTTAACACATGCGGACAGTTCTAGTACGAATTTTAGTAGCCTTAAACCTAGTTTCATTTCTAGTTGTAAAAATCACTATTTATTAATTATTATTAATATGTATTAACGTATACCTATATATATTAATGTTTTTATTTATTACTTGTATATATTATCTATTGTTTATAATTATTGGTTCCGATATAGTATTGAATTCTATACTAGGTCTACAGGACGACTGGAAACAATGCCGAGAGAAGCGGAGAGCACACAAACCACCTGGAAATCCCAAATGGTTACCCATTTAGCACTGACCAGGTTAAACGTTGCTTAACTTCTGTGATACAGTGGGGACTGGTGTTTCAACGTGATTATGACGTATATCTTGGTCTATAGTGGTAACAATAACAATCCTACTCTTAAATAGAATCATCCTAGTCACCACAATACCACATTTACTCTAGGAGACGTCCAACTAAAAATATCCCCAAATTGATTGGGAATTTATTGTCCATAACTATAAATATACACAAGAGAAAAAAAAAAACCAAAAGATTTGTTTAGGAACAGCCTCTCAATTCTGTAAATAATAAACTGTCTATTGTTTTCCGGTTTGTTTAGAACCGAAAACAAATAGATCAGTCTCTAAATGTGAATGTGATCTAAGTGGGAGAAAAAACAGTGATGCAGTTTGGAGTGGTGATGTCCTTTATTATGGAGTGTTTCTATTACCATGGGGACGGTAACTCATTCACTTAACTAGCTAAGAAGCTAAATTTACTTGAAGGGTTGGGGTCCGACAAGATTATGAACCGCATGCGCCATGTCCGGTTCGAGAACACATACTTGTACGCGATTCCTTTTCATTCACACAAGCTCTCTACTACATTTTGAAATATTTATTTGCACAAAATATAAAAATACATCATTTACAAATTAGGCACAAGACCATTCAAAAGTGTGGGGATAATTGGTGTCTTTGGTCATCCTTAGTCTGAAATACTTAAAATTGTCTATCCTACTCTTAACTAGAAATATCTCAGTCACCACAATGCTACATTCACTCCAGGGGCTGTCTTAATTAAGATTAACCCAGATTTGAAAAGTTTTCTTAAATTTAATCAAATGGCCAACTGAGAATAATGTTAACTAATGTGTTACTTCATATTTCTAAAGGTTTCCAAATTCTTTCCTCACTACTGGATGTAGTTTGAGTATATAATCGAAACCCAATCAAACATAGAATCAACTGGTTCAGGTAAATATTATGAGGCAAACAGATCTAACTATATTACGAATAAATGGACTAACTCAGAGATAATACAGTTACTTCTTAATGTTGTTGCTGTGATTTGTGGTAATTATGACCTAGCTCTAGGAGTATGATGTGTACTTCTGTATTATACTTTTTTTAATACACATTTTTGTTAATCATACCACTGTGTGCTTGCTTTTTTATTATTATTATTGCTAGCCTGCATGGTCAGAACAATAAACAACTTATTTAGATTAATAAAACATATTTCAACTTGCTCGTCCACTGCATAGAATATACAAGACAGATCAAACAGTATGTGGAGTCAATAGGTCAACCGAGTCCAACTGGCCTGGTCTTCCGTGGATGAGACAAAACGGATCCTTTACAAATGGATAAATGCTACGAATTTTTGAGGAAATTTCTCAGAACCATTTCGGATGAAATATCAAAGGTAGTTATTATCTCAGACACTGCATCTGTTTACTTGGATTTGGTAAAGGTAATCCAAGAGGAAGAATTTACTGGCGCCACCGTTATTCGCAGTGCCGCATACAGCCAGCCTTTAAATCTGATTGAAGAATGCCGGAGCGTCATGAAGCTGCCATGAAATGTCAACTGGCTGAAACGCTTCAAACCAGAATGGCTACACTGCCAGCTGGTAATACTCAGACACGGTATAGATTGCACTAGGGAGAAGAAGAAGAAGAAGAAGTAGAAATCAATAAAGTTATATCTACAATTACACATCTCCTTTGCACAAAAACCTACACCAATCTACAAAAACATTTGCCCCAACTTTAGCACAACGATATTCCCAAGTTGGGGACAAGGTGTAGTAGCAAAAAAATAAAAAATAAATAAAAAATACCAATTACGGGGAATAACTGTTCTGTTGTTGAAACCATCCTTCATCCTTTTATTTTGAGGGTGGGATAGAAGTGCAGTATCTGTTCTGTTGTCAAGAGACTATCATCCCTCCATTAACTGTCTTGGTTATAGTGTAATATGTTTGTTCATCGTCCATTGGAGGGATAGCATAGCTAATATATTGTGGATAGTCTCATTTTTTTTACTCACGTTCACCCCTAAGAGAGCATATCGCCACTTGGATGTAAGGGGCTACTATTTGGAACCATGCCTAGCAAAGATTAACAAGATGTTGGTTTACGTTACATTTAAACTTCTGCACATCAGTACAGTCGGGGAAGCAGGTAGCAGGAAAGGAATTCCAAAGTCTAGCTCTTTAAGGAAAGAAACTATTAGAGTAGAAAGCTTTCTGGCATTGAAGGACCTCAACATGGAAGGGGTGCGATTTTGTTGTTAAGTGGATTGTCAGGGATATATACATCGAGGGGCACGAGTGCAACAAGTTCATCAAAGCACATTCCATTAAAATACTTGTAAAGCAGGCAAAGAGATGCAACACTGTGGCAATACGAGAGGGATTGGAGCTTAGCTTACAAATTGGGACCCATTGGACCTTATTCAAGAGGGAGAGATTAGAAGAAGATGCACCAGCAAAAATGTGGCAATAATACTCCATGCATGGGCGAATGGTATTTCGTAGATTGTACAGGATACTCTCAGGTGTGAGTAGTCTTCTGCCACAATAGTGAGAAGCCACATTCTTGCAGCAGCCTTTGCAATGTCCTCAATGCATTTGTTTCAACTCATATATCCTGAACAGTTTGAAGAAAGAATTCTCTGGCAGGGTGTTATTGGTTATGGGTGTTTGTGGCTGAAGAGGCCTCTTATAATTGTTAAAGCAGAGTAGCATAGTCTTATTAGCATTAAAAGTTACCATCCATTTACGGCCCCATTCCACTACTGTTTGGGGGTTATCTTCTAAGGATTCTGCTGTTGAGTAAGATTTGTATATATTCATTCTTCCCTCATGCATGTTATAGAGCATTGCATCAGCAGCAAATAAACTCATCTCGAACACACTATTATCAGGGAAGTCGTTAATGAATATCAGGAATAATAGTAGTTCAAGGATTGACCCCCTGACGCCCTCCCGCATTAATATGCTGTTTGAATGTACATCCATCAATGCCAACCTGGATGGTCCTATTATTTAAGAAGGATCTAATTATATTTAGTATACATCCAGTTATACCGTACGATTTAATTTTTATTAGCAGTTTTTCATGTCAGACTTTGTCAAAGGCCTTGGATAGTCTCATGACAATAGAAGAATACTACTTTACCCTCCCTCCTGAACAAAAAACAAAACAAAACCTATGTTAATGCCTGGAAGAATAAAATAATGACAACAATACAGATGCAATATTACTCCCCCCCCCAAAGGAAATAGATAATGGCTGGGACGATGTTGTCTTGAAAACGAACATGTATTACAATTCCATTCAAGAAGGAGATAATGTAACGCTGTCCAAAGACTAACACAAAGAATAGGAAATAACTCCAACTCGCTTGTTCTTTGTAGCAACAACATTTATTTCCTCATCATTACAGACATGACGTCACGCACGTGATCTAGAAAATTCTCCACGTCTCTAACGAGATCTTGAACATTATTTCGTCTCCCACAATATCTCAAATGTTATCTCATTACACCACTAGATCATTCTCTCTTTCGTACAGTGCTTCCCCACCCCCACTAGTGACGTCACTTCGCATGCTTCTATGTTATGTAACAATAATGCCTGGGAGAATTGTCTCATGACAAAAGAATAGAAAGTACATAAAACGTGCCCCCCCCTCATATAAAAAAGGAAAATGGAAACGGTAATTCTTGGGAAGATTGTATCATATCATTCAAATAACTACCTGCTGAATTGGTCATTGAAAGATAATACATTACTCTGAAATAGTTTAGTAAATTGAATTGAGCATTAATAGGTAGTACAATAGTTCAATTAATCGAAGTAATAGTATAGTTTCGGTTCAGGCAGATACAAAATCTCCATTAGGAAAGATGTGATTATAATAGTCCAAATGTTAGCTTAACTGCAAATTAACATTAAATAATTTGATACTAATACAATTTTAATTTAAAATTTGAGTTCTTTTAGTTTGAATTTAAACATTTTACATTTAAAGTTGGACTTACTTTTATTTCACGCTGTTCATTTTTATTGTTGGAGGGTCTCCAATGCAAATAAATTTTCTTCATGAACATTTGTGAACAACTGATAAAGGCCTTGATAGAAACCGATTTGCAGCAGACTTGGCACTATCTTCCATGTATTTATTTTATGTTGGGCATTAGTTATTTCTATGCCATAGATTTTGGTGTATATTAGATGCTTACACAGGTTAGCAATAGATATGAGAGATATTTTACAAAGATCTATTTATGAAAGATATCTGTGGAAGAAGAAAAAGATTGGAATTATTCGGCCACAAGAATCAAAGATTAATATAGTTTGCTTGAAACATTGTCGAATGTGTACATAAAGGAAATTTATAGAAGACAATGCAATGAAGCTGTGTAACAGATAAACACAAACTGAAGTAAATTATGACACAGAGAAATAAGCAATGCATACACTTTTTATCTGTGCCTAAACCTAAGCGCAGTTTCCATGAACAAAACACAGGGGAAATCATTCCTAGACCAGAATAGCATTACACCAGTTTTATGTCCCCCAACAAAGATAAAAATCAAGATACTATGATACTTAAACCTAAAGTTGAGAATCCTTTTTCTAATTTTGACGCCTGTGGAACTCTCTACCGTTTGCCTTCTTTCCAGCTGACTATAATTTGATTGTCTTCAAGTCCAACATAAACAAATTCTTGATGAATCATCCTCCTAAGTAATCCAATTTGCAAAATTTCCACTACTTATGTATACTCATTAACCCTTGGCCTCGGGGCCTTGATAAGTGGTGACTCCTTTGTAAAAAAAAAAAAAAAAAAAAAAAAAAAAATTCACCTTTATTAATACAATATAAACATGTATTTTTAATTATATTTTATACTTACATCAGCATGGTCAAATGAAAGTTTCGTATTGTATAATACAAGGTGGATCGATATAATTGTCACTCGAGAAAAGAAGACATGATTCCATTTCCATTTGATGGAAACCGATTTTCTTCTTTTTTTTACAGACCATCTATTAGTTGGCCAGTGTGTACAAATCGCAAGAGCGATAGGAGCCTTCAATCATGCCTGAAAGTGATACAATGTTCAATGAGCAAGATCGAAAATGCACTGCTGTACAACTCATGCTCTCTACCGATCCAAGTTATAACAACAGAACCATTAGCAGCATCCTCAAAATGCAAATCCAGACGGTTCAACGCTTGAAAGCATAGCTTAATGAAGTTTCTGGCCATGGTTATGGCCTTTGGTATCGTTTCAAGTGAGAGCCACACCATGCCACCGCACATTTTTGAAGTTGGTTTGAAAGTCAACACCAAAGTGAACCTGGATGTGTTGAAGAGTGTGGTGATTCCCTGGTGCAATCAGATGGCCGCTGGCAGACCCTGGGTGTGGCAGCAGGACTCTACTCCAGCCCATAAGTCCAAAGAGACCCAGGCTTGACTTCAGGAGTGTTACTACTTTCTACCCTCCTCTCACTGTCTCATCTCCTTCCCCGACGTGAACCTTCTGGACTACTTTGTTTAGTCATACGTCAAGAACATCATTAACATAACCTCCCACAGCGCCAAAGCCAGCCTGATCGCTGCCATTCGCCATGTATTCGCCGAGTTTCTGCCGGCATTTGTAAGAAAGGCATGCTCCCAGTTCCAGACCCGTATAGAGGCAATGATTGAGGCTGAAGGCGGCTACGTTGAATAGATGTTAGCTCTACTACAGAATCAAGTTACCTGAATTGATATTTGTAATAAAAATTTTGAAATAAAGCTGTAGTGTTGTTTTCTTTAGGGCAATAAATTTAACGTTCTACCCTGCATTTTAGGAATTTTCTTTCATCAGATATCTATTTTAAATGTATTTTAGTTTCTTTTCATTAGATAAAGTTTCTGCCATTCACCTTGTTGCAGTGATGGTTCAGGCATGCAACTTATCACCCAGAAAGGGGATCAGTTTGCAACATAATCTTCCCTGCCTCTGTTTGTATGTCACAAGCATTACGATGGGTAGCTGAGAACGTGAGTGACAACTATGAGGTAAAACTTTGCTTTGCTTTCAGGTTCACAGATGGTCTGTCTTTAAATCTGGAATCCCGATCGGTTAACCATTTCTTTGACCTCGTTAAGAACTACAGTTTATCGTCTGTTAAGGCAAATAAGAAACTGAATCAATCTGATGTGGGGGAACATCGCTGCAGCAGCATCGTTATAGTTTGTTGATGTATAAAAACAATGCCAATAAACCGAAGCGTTCCATTTTTCATTTCTTATCTTTTATTCGAAAGGTAAAGTGCATAAACAGCTAAAATGCATTAAAAATAAGGTTCTCTAAAACTAGAACAGCATTTAAAATGCAATCGTTGAACGATGTACATTTTAATGCTTTTTTATGGTAATTCTCATATTTTTTCTGCCATCAGAAAAGAAATGACGCCTGATTCATCTGGCTAATAGAAAATCTACACGTTTTGCTAAAAGGCTATGTAAAAGAGTTATTGTATATAATTAATTGAACGACAAGTTGATTATATATATATATATATATATATATATATTCTAGAAGAATATCCGTTTTCGCACAGGGGAAATCATTCCTAGACCAGAATAGCATTGCACCACTTTTATGTTGATAAAAATCAAGATACTATGATACTTAAACCTAAAGTAGAGAATCCTTTTTCTAATTTTGATCAAAATCCATTCGATAAGTTAGATTCTAGAAAATATCTTAAATACTAGGTTTAATTCAAAAGCTTAAATGGACCTTAAGAAGAAATTGAAATTCAGGGAATTTTGCTAATTGGTGTACAATGACTATAGATAAAATACAAAGCAATTTTGAAGTATATTTTTAACTGGGATATCATTGGCTCTAAACCCCATTTAAATATCCCAGAAGAACTAAAATTTGAGATATTTATTAATTAATTATTGAACTCAAGTCTGCCATTTGTTTTAATTTTCGTGAGTCGCTTATGATTTACCAGAGTGTTGTAACGACCTTTTTGAAACAGTAAAAGGTCAATCCATGTTAATGAAACTAGATTATGTCTCTGAAATATGTAAACGTATACATTGTAAATAAATAATTTGTATATATATATATATATATATATATATATATATATACATATATATAAACTTTATTAAGCATTCCAAAATCGCAGGAATGTGCGCTGGATTTACATTCATATTGTTTTAATTACTGCGTCTTACAAGTGTTTCAGAGATTTTTCATGAGTTCATTAAAGAATAAAATGGACAGTTTTTTGTCTTTACTATTTTTATCCTTATTCCTTTTTTTCACCTTCCAATAATATAAATAGCAATGTTGAAAACTCAGTATGAATTCAAATATGGCGTTAAAAAATATTTCACTCTTCTTTCTTTCTTCTCCATATATCGGTATGTTTTCAATGTTTTATTTATAACAAGTAGATATTTTTACTGTTTTTATTCGATTTCTAATTTTTGTCCTTTAAACTTTTCGAATTCGTTTTAAAATTATCTTTCTTTTTTAAACCAAAGAAAAAAAAACTGTACATTTTCTTCTTTGGTGAAATAATATAATTCTCTGATGATTTGTCTGGTTTATGCCATTTAATGAAAAACGTATAATACGCAGTAATTCAAACAATACGAATGTGAATTAAGTATATATAGTCCTCTTATTTCGAAATGTTTAATAAAGTTACATATACTCTGAAAGTGTAAATTCATTTTCATTGAGCTTAATAAACCTTTGCAATTTAAAGTTAGCCTTATTGAATATATATATCATGAACGCCTATTTGTTTTAAGAAAAACACACACACACGTACATATATAGTCTTGGAAATTTTTCAATTTTTAAAACAATAATATTCTTTTAAAAATTGATCTGAAGCCATTTATTGGGAAATTCATTTGTTTGTACGAAGTAATCTATTTTATTCCGAAAATTTTCTCTTGTTCTATTTTCGAAATTAAAAAAAGGAGTATTTTATATACTTGCACATCAGCAGTGTTGACTAAACGCTACCTCCCTGTAAAAACAAGAACAAGAAGTTTCTGGATATACACATATTTTTTGGCTCCAAGTTATTATTTTCATATAACAACAATATTTGTAAATTTTAGAAGCGATCTGGCCTTCGAACCTAGATCACAGTGTAGTATCTGTTCTGATGCTGCATTTCACCTTTCCTGTCCTCGGTCAGTGGAGGAGAAATCGTCCATGACTGAGATAATTTTTTTTTTGTTACTATCCAAAGTGCTCCTTTTCATGGAGCTGGATTTTCCCCACATTAAAAACTAATCTCGTGTCTAACTTTGCTCTCCTGGGAAGGTAAGTAAATAGAAACACCGGGATGAACAGGATTTTCTTCTGAAGTATAGATCGTAATTGTGACCTTATTACGGCTTCATATGTTCCTTATAGATGAATTATCAGATCGGATAAAACATTTTTGCCTGTTATAAAAGGCGTATTCAAACCCAATGTAATTTATTTTATACATATTGTTATTGCTTAAACACGTCGTTATGATTATTCGTATTATTTGGATTTTTCGGACTACTGTTCTCATCTTGATTGCCATTTTTCACAACGTTTCGGTCGATGTAATCTCTAACCTTCTTTAGGTGTCTCTTGTCGAACTCGCGAATGTTTCTGTTTAGCTCTGGACTTTGGACGGGATTTCAGACAAGACTATTTATTTACTTCACGGGGTAGCATGCTTTCGTTCCGTCAGCCATGATGGGATAGAAGTCCTAAATAATTCGCAATTGTATTTTCAGTCGGTCACACTGAGAAGTGAATCTTCAACCTTCAGGTGAATACCATTTTTGTTTAACCACTGCACTATGGATCCTTGTGGAGAGTTTTATTATGCATTTTGGAAGCCTTACGCCTATTTTATATCTAGCTGTAAATATCATGTTCGACAGAAACAATCCCAAGTCTGACAAGATACACCTGAAAAAGGTTGGAGTTTACATCGACCGAAATGTTGTGAAAATGACACTCAATATGAGAACAGTAGTTGAAAGAATGCAAATATGAATAACCAATCCTCATCTAAAAAAATTCAGAAACATATCATCATGATAAATTTATCACTTTTTTAAAAGCACCCTCCATTTTTTTCTGCAATATTCTCACCCTTGTTGATCTGAAAACTACCTTCTTTAGTCAACAGAAATAAAGTCATCTTCCATTGATCATATTGATCGTCCTCACACAGTATTACTAAGCAAAAATCTTTTAGGAGAATTTGGTTGTGAAATCTTGTCCATCCTGCATATTCTCCTAACATAGATTCCTATGAATATCATTTATTTTGAGTATTACAAAATTATGTAAATGGGTTTAAGTTAACATCACGAGAAGAGATTGGACAGGAGTTGGAGTCATATTTCTATGAAAACAAAGAATTTTACAAGCTAGGCATTTATAAACTCGTTGACAAATGGAATAAAGTTATAGAGAGCAAAGATCGTTATTGTTATGAATAAACATTTTCAAAAATACATAATTTTTTTCATTTCTAAGAAGAAATTTTAAATCGGCACAAACTTTCGCACCGACCTGATACTTCCTAATACTGCTAAGAAAGCTGTGAACTCACTTTTCCCGCATATAAAATAGATACACATGTTCAATTAATTGCAATTCTAGTTCAACAGAAATAATGTGTTTTTTTGTAAGCTAGTAAATTCTCAGTTTTATGATTAGAGTATAAAATTAGTATAAAATTCATGAAAACCGCATGAGAAAAACGATTTAAAGTTTACTCTTACTTACGTTTTTGTTTTTAATGTTTTTTAATCCAAAAAGAAAGAGAAAATTGAAGGTAAAAATTTTATTGACAAAATAGAATTTATTTCATCATTCGTATTAAAATTTGCAAAGCAAATGTTTTACAATGTTTGCATTTGTTCAAATATCCGAAGACGAAGTAAAACAAGAATTTAGCCAAAAAATAAAATCATAACCCTAAAGCTATTTTAGATAAAATATTTAGCAATCCAAATTTAATTTATTTAACAGAGAAATATGATTAAACATCAAATGATATTATCATTTTATTTATTTATAAATTATTAGCAATAAAACTCCAAAGGGCCAAATTTTAGTTTGGGTTCTGTGGACAGTTGTTAATAACATTTTTCCAAATAATTTTGAAAATAATGATTATTATTTCTGTTATATTTTGTGTCTGGCTGTCGATATTGCTACTTTTATGCTGATCGGCGGATCATAACTGTTATGTTTGCAAATAACGTATAAGGCAATACAAATGAAGACTCAACAAACAGAGGTAGAGCAATAACAAGTGTATTAGGAAAAGCATATTTACAGTATATTTACATAATGGTTGTCAAGTACGAGAGTCTTGGCTGGAGAACATATCTGCTCTCGGCTCGGCCTTTGGTGGCTTCTGGTTAACACACACACAGACTAACCGAGTCTTGTTATTTATGTGTAATATTATCCACATATATAAATGAGTGGATGCTACCACAACAATTACAAACGCCGTTTCTATTAAATATTTAAACTATTTTAGCTTTTATGCATTTCTTTCTTGGTTTCTTATTTTTATGCGATGAAGATGAAACTGTATATATGTTCCTATTTACAATGCCTCCCCACGGGACAGAGTTAGACACCAGTCTCGTTTTTTAACGTGGAAAAAAGGAACAAAAATAAAAATTGTCTCAGTCGTGAAGGATTTCTCCTCCACTGACAGAACAAGAAATTGAAGTGCAGCATCTGAAGAACAGATACTAAACTTTGATCTTGTCGCGAAGGCCACATGTTATCAGCTTCTTTTTTCAGTCTTCTAGCATTTTCTAAAAGTTCCCAACATTGCAATGGATACCAATATTCTCAATCTGCTTGTCACACATCACAAGTATTTCAACCTTATTAAACTTCCACAATCTTTTATCTTCTTTTTCAAGCCTTGATACTTTTTGACTTTTTCATTTTCTTTTTCCTACATATTTACATCAGCTGGCACTGCTATATTAATGATTATTGCCTTGTGTTCATTTTTTTTTTCCAATAAGATTAAATTCAGTCTCCTTTCCTGTCCTAACAAGCATACTTAGCTGGTCTTCGTTCTTTGCATACAACTTTGTCACCCACAAATAATAAATGGTTTACCTCATACTCCTTCTTTCCCTACTCAAAATCGCATTTACTTGTCGTAATATGAACGACAAGTGTGCTATACTCAAAACAAACAACAATGGCGACCAGCTATCCACATAAAAAATCCCTCTCGTCACTTGAACTTTTCCAAGTTCTTCTCCATTTAATGTGAATGACACCTTTCATTGTTTCATACTTCTTTCTAAGAAATATCGCTCATTCACCACTATTCCAAATATTTCCTTACATTCCTTAGACTATCTGTGTAAAATTACATCATATACTTAGCGGTAATCTATCCATGCATAGATTTGTGGATCTTCTCTTACAATCCCAAACGGTCATAGCCTTGAGCCCCTAAGGGGCATAGGCCATCTACAATTTTGTAGATGCTTTTGTAGCGACTGAGTTCTGTTTAGGGGGTGAGGGTGCTGGCCCCACGCCCAACCTTCCCAGAAGGTACATACAGCACCTAGTCTTTCCAATTGACCACCCATCTGGTACTGGCCAGGCTCAACGTTGCTTAACTTCGGTGATCTGGCGAGAACCGGTGTGTCACCGTGATTGTGCCGTACATTTACAATCCAAAATATTGTCCTAATTATTAATAATTATTAATATTAATAACCACAGCCACAACAACAACAGTAATAAAACTAATTATTGTTGTACCAAATTTCACAGAATTTTGGCCAACAGTTTTAATTTGATAGTCTTCATTGTTATATCTGCTATAGCTTGCTGTAATTAACAAATGATGCTCCCTGAAATCTGTGTGACAATAAGTTTCCTCAGATATCAAGCACTCTCTGCCCTTTTTAATAATCATTGCAAATCAATTGCATTATCGCAACAGCCGTTTACTATACTTATTTATAGATTTATCACTGACGAAAACCATTAGCTTTCTATAGAATTTTGAATGGCAATAAGCCTTACCAAGTCCAGTACATTCTACCTCATTCCAGTGGTGGTTTGGATAATGCACTACTGTCGATGCTACCAGACCCGACTTCTCTGGAGATACTGACGTCCTGAGCTAAAGTGCGCCAAACATTCATATTATTTTTCCTTTGCAAAACTCAATCATGTTCTGCACAATCACAAACAACAATTTTCATCTACAAAACAACCAAACGAAATAACATGAATAAATATTTGAAGATATAAAAAATTTGAAGCATAAAAATACTTTTCAAGATTACTGGATTCGCATTAAATAACCGGAAAATAATTGATACGCCAGAAAACAAAATAAACCTCTTCGTTTTTTTTTAATATCCCATGACTCTTTATCACTATTTTGTGTGATGCCAATAGCTACTCATGTCTGTATCTGTACGTGTTAGTGTCATGTGTAATAATCATTCTCATCAGTAGTAATATAATTATTTTGACTCTTCTATAAAAAATGTATCTTTAGCCCTAACTGTTGTGGTTGAGAAGGTTTCTTGTAATTATTAAAGAAAATAAGCTAAATCTTGGCAGTATTGAATGTGACCATCCAATTTTCTTCCCCATTACACTACAGATTAAAGGTCTTCCTCCTGTGTTTTTGCCATTGCCTTAGATATGTGTTCATTGGCTTTCCACTCATGCCAGTTATAGAGTGTGGCGTTATCAGCAAATATACCCATCTCAGAGACAATTTTATCAGCCAGGTCATTTATGAATATTAGGAATAATAAAGGTCAAAGATTGACCCTTGAGGTCATATTGTTTAAATGTATGACCGTTGAGGACAACCTGATTTTTCTCTTATTACGGAATGATTTAATTATGTTAAGTATTCGTCCAGTTATACCGTATGATCTGATTTTCCTGAGAAGATTATTGTGTCATACCCTGTCAAGCTTGGAGCTTAAAATCAAGGTGTAGCATCTGTGTGTCTAAATACATTGCAATAAAATCCTTGATTTTGTATCAGATGTCAGAATGGAAATATTTTGAAGCATAGCAACAATCTGCAACAGATGAAGAATATAACCGTGAAATTTTCACGGGTTCATGCGTTATTAGTATCAACTCATTTTGAGTTTTCACATCAGCGATTACTCACTGACAATAACTGGTGATCTTGTCGGGAGTCTGGATAACAATACATCTTCCCAGATTTCTAATAATCTCCACCTCTTTCTGTCATCACTACAAATTAATTTGCATCATCGCAACAGCCATTTAACATTGCTTACTCTCATCTGTACTTTATGGGGTTTGCGTGGAAATAAGAATCCACAAGGTTTCAATAATTTTTGTACCTTTTCAGTTCGGTTCTGGTTTGTGCTCTGCCTCCTGGACCTTTCCATCCTCCTTAAATATACATGCCTATTTTCTGTCGCGTTAGCCAGGATTGGTGTTATAATGAGAAATAATTATTTACTCACTATGAGTTCTCACACAGGTCATCATCAGAGATAAATAACCGATGATGTTCCCTGGAGTTTGAGTGATAACAAGCCTCCCAAGATTTTCAGTACTTTCTTCGTTTTTGATAACCTTTGAAAATGATTTTACATTATCCAACAGACGCTTACCATTGATTTGTAACCCTCCTCAAGGTCCCTTATTATTATTACTATTATTACTATCATCATTAGTACTAGTAGTAGTAATAGCAGTAGTAGAAGTAGTAATAGTTGTAGTTACTAACAGAAACAAGACTTGGTAGCTATATATATATGTATATATATATTGTAGCTATATATATATATATATATTGTAGCTATATATATATATATATATATTGTAGCTATATATATATATATATATATTGTAGCTATATATATATATATATATTGTAGCTATATATATATATATATTGTAGCTATATATATATATATATATATATTGTAGCTATATATATATATATATATATATATTGTAGCTATATATATATATATATATTGTAGCTATATATATATATATATATTGTAGCTATATATATATATATATATTGTAGCTATATATATATATATATTGTAGCTATATATATATATATATTGTAGCTATATATATATATATTGTAGCTATATATATATATATATTGTAGCTATATATATATATATTGTAGCTATATATATATATATATTGTAGCTATATATATATATATATTGTAGCTATATATATATATATATATTGTAGCTATATATATATATATATTGTAGCTATATATATATATATATATATATATTGTAGCTATATATATATATATATATTGTAGCTATATATATATATATATTGTAGCTATATATATATATATATATATATTGTAGCTATATATATATATATATATATTGTAGCTATATATATATATATATATATTGTAGCTATATATATATATATATATATATTGTAGCTATATATATATATATATATATTGTAGCTATATATATATATATATATATTGTAGCTATATATATATATATATATATATATATATTGTATATATATATATATATGTATATATGTATATATATATATTGTTGCTATATATATATATATATATATATATATATATGTATATATATATATATATTGTTGCTATATATATATATATATATATGTATATATATATATTGTTGCTATATATATATATATATATATATATATATATATATTGTTGGAGTGTTCGAGTTATGAAAATACATGCACCATATTGTTCTGGGCAATAGTGTATTTTTTTTTAGCGAGGAAGAATATCCAAATTCCGCTGAGATATGATTATCGGTTTTGCAATATTTCTTGCTTCCACTAGGCTATGCATCGCTAGAATTTTTATTGCAAAAACGCCATGCTTCAACTGAAATTGTTGATAACTGAATGAAGAATTTGTTGATCTGAAAAAGTTTTCTAATTCGGTTATTCCGAGGCGTATTTTGCGAAGCAGTTCATTTGAAATTAAATTTTCGTTCTAAGCAGAGAGGAATCACGTGATGTACCAACTAAATTGTGCTAAAATCTATTGAGCAAAGAATTTGAAGAAAAACAAAGCAAATATTTCGTTTAATTCTTTGTTTTTCTTTTAGAAACAAAAATTGTTCATTCAAAATAAAGTTTCTGTTGTAAGCAAAGATATAATCAGTAAACACAACTTTATTGAGGGAAGGTGTTTTAAGAGCTATCAAAAACAAAGCAGACATCTTGTTTAACTTTTGTATGGTTTTTTTCTGCCCAGCTAACAAAGTAACATTGCTAGTTCATTCATTATATACATGTAAAAACATTACTAGTTCATTCGTTACATAAATATAAACATATTGCTAGTTCATTCGTTACATAGATGATATAAAAAACATTGCTAATTCATTTGTTACATATATGATACAAAAATAATGATTTATTTGTTACATAAATGATAAAAAACATTGCTAAATTTTTCCGCTATTTTCAATAAGATTCGTCACGTGACGTAAGCAACAAGACTTAATTATCTCCTCTGTCGACTTATCTCCTTTTTAGTAAGTCATATATTGATTTGTTACATAGATGATATAAAAACATTGCTAGTTCATTCCTTACATGTATCATATAAACACATTGCTAGTTCATTCGTCACATAGACAAATAATGCTAGTTCATTCGTCACATAGATAATATACAACTAATGATAGCTCATTCGTTACATAGATAATATACAACTAATGATAGCTCATTCGTTACATAGGTGCTATAAAATATTGTCAGTTTATTCGTTACATAGATGATATAGCAACCGAGTGAGAGGACTATTCGTCACTATGAAGAAGGTATGTGCTTTATCTGAGCCAGGTTTATTCGTTGTTTGTAAAGGACTCTACCGCGTACGTTCATTCGTTACGGCGTTATGAGTTGTGTGTGAAACACGCACACACGCTCCACTGAGGAAGTATTTAAGAAAAAAGAACATTACATATACATACAAACCGTAACGCTATATACACTGGACGATACGGCTCGGTAACATGCAGACATGTATATATACTTACAAACATTAATAATATATACAACAATGGCTTATGGATCGAGAGCAGACTAATTGCAGATTAAGTAAATGGTTCCTTTGGAAATTCTGTTCAGATTCCTGAGTTAAGCAAGATACTCCTGAAGAAAGTCGGAGATTATATCGACTGAAACGTTGTAAGAATAACACTCAATATGAGAACAGTAGTTCGAATAATCTAAATAAAAGTTGTCAATCATCGTCTGGAAAATTCAGAAATATATCATCTTAATTCATTTCTTAACTAAGGTCTAAGATATAAAAGCTTAATGTTCACATTTTTACTCATCCCCTCTTCCACAATTACTTGCACTTCAGAATCACCCAGATTCCAATTTGTTTTTATATCATATTTCTTTTTTTACAGTGATCACCACTTATCAAGGTCCGGAAGCCACTCAGGGATAAGGGTTATTGCAAGTACATTACGTTAGTGTGGAGATTTGACGAAGTGTTTAATTAAGGGGGCGGTTCATCAGAAATTTGTTAACATTGGACGTGAAGACAGCCAAGTTGTAGTCCGGTGGGAAGCAGGCACACGGAACAGAGTTCCACAGGCGTGCAGTTCTAAGAAAGAAGCTTTGTTCATGGAATCCGCGTTTTGATTTAGGCACAGATATAGAGTGGGGGAAATTTTTCACAGTGGATTCAGCTAGACGGGTGTTTTTCGTGAAAGATTGGCGAGGGGGGGACCAGAGATTGGAATTCAGACGAGCACCTGCCATGGAAATAACGATAAAACAAGGATAGGCTCGCAACGTCTCTTCTGTGGGAGAGAGGTTGCAGGGTAGAGAAAAGGGCATCCCCCCACTAAGCCACGAAGTCTATTTTGTACTCTGTCAAGGCAGGATAGGCTGTTTTTAGCAGCTCCTGCCCAGATATGGCAACAGTATTCCATCCTTGGACGTACTTGGCTTTTATATAGATAGAGAATTGCATCAGTAGTGAGATATCTTCTGGAGCGGTAGAAGGATCCCACCATTTTTCCAGCGACCTTGGCAACAGACTTGATGTACGTGTTCCATTTCAGATCAGGAGTAAAGGTCAAACCCAGAAGCTTGTCAAAACACGGGGCCTCACCCAGACGAGAGCCATCCATCACAATTGATGCCAGATGGGGATCAGAGCGTTGATGATGTAAGGATAGGAGTTTTGTTTTGGATGCATTAAAGGTAACATGACTACTCTGTCCAATTAAATACCTCTAAAATATGATCGAACGGCTGTGCAGGTGACTAACGTTCAACCCTTCTTTCTTTGATTGATCAGCCGATCAACGATTATTGGCCCTGCCTGCGAGCTGATAAAGTTTCAAATTTTTACCATTCTGAAAATGTCTACACACAACTTGCAGATATACTCGAGACTTACATATAATCTTTGCAGTGAATGTTTTTTGTTACGCATTATTACGTCTAAATAATTTGAACAACGTTACCCAGAATAGTAACGATGTCACGTATTCCTCGCCACAGTGATCAATTTAACTCCAACGAAAATTTCGGCGTTTCAAAGTTTATGAACAAAAATGACATCTTCCTCCTTACTTGTTAAAATGAGAATTATAATTTTTTGCACGTCTCACCCAAAAGTTCATTAGCTCCTCTGTATTTTATAACGTGTGATAGAAAGCAAACGAGATGATTATCATAAAACGTTAGACCAACAAAACAGACGCTTTTTAAACGGGGAAAACAAGATGAATCACTTAAAAATAAGTTGATATCCCGCCTGGGAACAAACGCTGCTGATAACCTCAGTGGTAGCAATATCATCGTAGCCAGCGGGATTGTGATATCACCTCTGCTTGGTAAGAAGCTTATAAATGTCACATTCCTCATGTTTTGATGTGAAATATGAATTTAATTCATGTTCCATCTCTTCTCATAATGGATCATCTAAGCGATTTTGTAATCCTTAAAATAAATGATAACCCGAGAGTTAGGTCAGAAGAATATACAAAATAGAATAAGATTTTTTTTTAAATTCTCTTAGGAGATTTTTTATTTGTAGTGTTGTACGAGGACGAGCATTATCATGGTGGAAGATGACCTCCTTTCCAAAGAATGTCGTTTTCGAGTCAGCATGGGTGAGAATAAAGCAGAGAAATGTGAACGATGCTTTAATAAACCACAAGTTATAAATTAATCATGATAATAACAATGTGTTTTATATGGAAGGGGACAGATCCCGGTAATTAGAGAAACAAAGTAAGTAAGATTGAAAATAATATTCATTAAAGGAAAAGGCTAAAATCGAACCCAGTAACCAAAAGTTGAAAATAATACATATTACAATCCTAGGAATGTGGAACATTGTCAATTATATTAGGAACTAGTTTAGGTGCCTAGCGTTTCCCGGGTGTTTGGAGATTTGTGTTGAGCAAAAAAAAAAAAAAGTGGTAGTAGGAATCAGATTCGAACCCGTATCGCAAAGGAGGAAAAGAACGTGAAAAAAATGTGAAGTCATTGCCGTTGTGTCCATCGCCAAACCGGAAGTAGCGGAGGTTTAAATTAAGGCTATTCAATCAAAAAGAGGGGGCGACTTTCGAAAATATCGGCGAAAAAAGCGACCCCTCCTTGTAGAAAACTGCCCAGATGAGGATGGAGGAATTAATGTTTTAGTAAATGTTTAGATATTTGTCGTCCGAAGGGGCGAGCTTCAAAACGATTCCAATCTTGTGAAAATTCGTCGCCTCTTTCGAAAGTATTGGGCCGACAATCATATATATATATATATATATATATATATAAACAGACAAGTGAGATTTATATAATAGATAATGATACAACTAGTTAGGTCAGAGATTGAACAATGTAAATTAAGTTTTAATGTTTTGCCAAAAGCCGTGTTGTAGACATGTGTATGTAAACCCATGTCTCAAAACATTCACGCGGTTAAGCACTTTCTGACGTCACAAAGAAAGATAAATTACAATATATTCAGAATTAGGAGTCAGTCAGAAGAGAGAAGTCCGAGGGGAGTTCAGTTGACAATTATAGTCGAAAGAGTGAGTTAGCCGAACCCCTTTTGGAAGAGAACCAGAAGGAGATACAAGACCATGTAATACTGCAAGGCAACGGAATCCCTGATCATCTCATCCAGTTGGAATAATAAATATCATCACGTAATAATAAGCCTTTGTCTTGTTTACCTCATCGTTTCAACCAAAAGGTAATGTTTTGTCTATCGTCTTTGTAAATGAACATTATAATAAACACCCTTCCAAAATGTTGAATTCCTTTCTCCGTGTTTATAAGAACTGTCCATTTCTCATCTTTATAAATATGAACTCTAAACAAAAATTGTCAACACCGTAGTTTCCGTGTACACCGTTAAAGAAATGTCTCATCTTCCGTTGTACGTCGTCCTCGAAAAGTACACCCCGCTACACACTATTTTATATACGTTGATTTGGTTCCATAATACATAAAATAAATTACAATGGTCTAAAATGCTATAAACCGGTGAAAACTTTTGTACCATCCAGATGGCACAAATATGTATGCGCTGTATGCAGGAAATTATCTATAATTATTTCAAGTAAATTTAAATTAACTAATATAATATCGTCAGTCAAACTTTAACAGGATTCACGGCGTCAGAGCACTGTGCCTTAATTTTGGGCATATAATCTTCCATCAGTGTACAGAATAAATTAACTTTTTTCTAGTAATTAGGATTCTGAGGTAGGTTTTTCACCCATGTTTTCACCGAAAACCAAAATATACACATTGTAAATTAATAGTGACATATGAAAGAGGTTGTATTTGTGGAATTCTATATAGAATTAGAAAAGTAGTCAATACTCATCCATTTCATTAAGAGTCAAATAATTAAATTACCAATAAATATTAGTATGCTAAACAGTATCCATACATCTTCAACTATAGTCGTCACAAGGGTATCAGATAACACTGCAAGGCAGGAAGAATATTTGTAAAGAAAAAAGAGAAATTAATTTTATACAAGATCTTAAAATTCTATTAGTAACTAGCAAGCCGCCCGGCGTTACCAGGTCGAAAAATGCACTTAATATGATATTTTAATTAATGTTTGTTATTATAGAAACAATTCTTTATCGAATACTAGCATTTCAGCCCGGTATTGCCCGGGTGTTTGGAGGTGTATGTTGATTTTAAAAAAAAGAAAACAAAAGCGGTCAATTTTTTTAAAATTTGACCCATATTCTGACCTCTTAGCATTTATTGTTTTGGGCTCAAATAAAGTCATTAAGTTAGATCCATGTCCAAGGAACCTATATCTAAAATTTCAAGTGTTTAGACTGAAAATTGTTGGAGGGATTTGGTAGAGTTTTAAAAGGTCAAATCATTGAACTTTGACCTCTTAACAGCCAAATTTCTGTCCGAAAACGAATCAAAAATATTTTCCCAAATCTCAGTACCCTGTATATCAAATTTCGAGTTTGAAGACTAAAAATTGACAGAGGTATTGCGTAGGAAAATGTACACAGACATACACAGAGACACACACATAGACACGTTCACTTTTATATACATACTAGATTTACGCCCGGCGTTGCCCGGATGTTTGGAGGGGTTATGTTGAACAAAAAAAAAGCGGTCAATTTTTTTCTTAATTTGACCCCTATTATGACCCCTTAACATTTATTGTTTTGGAGTCAAATCAAGTTATTAAGTTAGCTCAATGTCCAAGAAACCTATATCTAAAATTTCAAGTGTTTAGGCCAAAAATTGTCGGAGGAGATTGGTAGAGTTCTCAAAGGTCAAATCGTTGAACTTTGACCTCTTAACAGCCAAATTTCTGGCCAAAAACTGATTACAAAAATTTTCTCAAATCTCAGTACACTGTATATCATATGTCGAGTCTGTAGACTAAAAATTGACAGAGTTATTGCGTAGAGAAATATGCAGACACGTTCACTTTTATAGATATATAGATAGATTAAACAAAAATATATACGTATACATAAATATATATGGAAACAATTTTGTGTTTACTATAAACTTTTTACGCAAATATTATACAAGTATAAATCATGTAGAATATCTGCATGTAATAGTTAACTAAAGATGATCATCCTATAAGAAACCTGAAAAAAACTAATAGAGAATTAATTAAAATGAATGCTTAAAAGAATATGCAAATTAGCTAGATCATTTGCAGATGAATGCAATTTCACGATCCATATAGGAGAAAAATTTTCTTTTTAAATAAATAGAAAAGAGGGTTTTTAATATGAATATCAAGGCACAAAGATAAACGAATTTATAGGAGTATAGATAATAGATAGATCAAATTGAACCTCTTATGTAGTAGCGAGATCAAAACTAAAAATATATATGAATTGAGTGCCATCAACTAGAATCGAAACCAAATACAAAACTCTCCGAGCCACGCCTATATATATATATATATATATATATATAAGTTAGAAAAGCATTTCATCTGAGGCATGAAAATTGTTAAACAAAATGTTTTTACGATAGTCTTTAAAAACAACGGTACAAGATTCAATTTGAAATTTTATTATCTTCAAAGTGCAATTTTATACATTTTACAAAGTAAGGTATAAAAATTTAATTTAAATTGAATAAAAAATTACCTTGATTTATTTTATGTAATGTACATTTTGTTGCAATTTAAAAACATCATCTTTCATCTAGCAATTAATGATATAGATTAAAAAAATCATTGAAAATTTTATATCTATATCATTAATTGCTAGATGAAAGATGATGTTTTTAAATTGCAACAAAATGTACATTACATAAAATAAATCAAGGTAATTTTTTATTCAATTTAAATTAAATTTTTATACCTTACTTTGTAAAATTTATAAACGTGCACTTTGAAGGTAAATAAATTTCAAATTGAATCTTATACCTTTATTTTTAAAGCCTATAGTAAAAACATTTTGTTAAACAATTTTCATGCCTTGGCTGACTTGCTTTTCTTATGTGTATATACATAATTAAAAATTCCATATTGTATTAAATTATATACTATGTCTTTTTAGTAGGTGATCATCACCCAGCACATGCATTGCTTCTTTGAGTAGTTTTACTCTTCACCGCCCTTCCCTATCCTTAACTTTTACTTCGTTTCAGAAGGGTAGATCGTTTTGAAGAGCATAAATCTTTACTAACCTCCCACTCCGTGTATGTTCTCTTATATGACTTTGGCTCAGAATTAGATAATAGACACCCTGTCATATTAGGTACATTAAAAGAGAGAGGGTAATAGTCATCGTTTTTTTATTTCTTTTTCTTTTACATTTGTTCACTTAATGCAAGGCACATTGCCATTGATATGAAACTACTGGTCTACAGTAATTAGGGTCAGATTTATAGGAGACATCCTTGTGTAGCAAGATGTTTGTTTGCTTTATATTTTATTTTTTGTATATCGATACAGCCGGGAAATAGTGGCAATCATCTCGAGGAAATAACCTATAAGAGTAGCGATGGGACCAGGGTTGGAGCTTAGTAGACAGTGTGAGTTATATTAGGTTATAAACCTTTGCATTTCATTTGAGAAGGGGAGATTAGTAGTTGGTGTAATAGCCAAATATGACAACAACCTTTCATGCTTAGGTGAATGGTGGCTTTGTGAAAATAGACTATACTAGTAGGTGTGAGATGTTTCATAGCCCTATTGAGCAAGTTTACCTTCTTGTACAATATCTTTTATGCATTTTTTCTAATTCATGTTGCTTGCGAATATTAGGATGAAGAATTTAAACATTAATCTCTAAGGAATATTGCTATCAGTTTCTGATTAATATATGTAATATGCCAGTCTAAACAAGAGGCGTTTTGGTCTTGAGATATTCTTTCGTCTTGTAATATACAATGAAGGAAAAACATACACACACATAAAAAAAATAAAGCACAAGTTATTCTATGTTTTACTAGCAAAGCTATTCGGTTTTGAACCCCCCCATATGTTTGTAACATCTTTATATTAAAACTTCTATCTCTCTACCTATCTTAATCAGTCTCTCTACCTTTTTTCCAGTTTTTCCAGATCCTGCTTTCACCTCCACCCAATCCATTTCTCTCCCTTAAAACATGAAACGTTACACGGAAGCAAGAACAATGAAGCTGCATAGCTATAAGCTTACTATCTCCTCCCATTATCTAATCACCGCCCCCCCCCCCCCGAAATAGAATGATGTCAGATAGCCGAGAAGGGTCCTGGAGGATGGAAAGATCGAGGACAGAGAGCACTGACCAGACTTCCGGTGGACAAGTGCGAAGAGAACTGGGACCTTGGGGAGGCTTATTGCCACTCATGCAAGTGGAGACCAATGGCCGCTGCTAGCGAGAAATCAATGGTAAGCGGCTGTTGCAATAATGCAAATTCATTTGCACATGTTATTGAAAGCGGTGTAGAGTACTGGAAATCTGAGAGACTTGTTGGCACTCAGCTTCCAGGAAACAGGGTGTTCTCAAGGAGAGATCTTTTATGACCTGTATAAAGCTTGTTGTGTAGCCAATAATAATAATGTAAGTCATTTACCTCTTCTCTATGTAATAAACGTTGAAAATGACTGAAAAACCGACTTTTGGCTGGATACACACATATACATACATACACGCACATATAAACACAAACAACTGCTCTTTATATAATAGACTAGACCCTTCTGGCCAAGAGAGTTTGTGTAGACTCCACAATATTATTGACATGAATAAATTAAAAGTAAATTATTTATTGAAGAAGCTATATGAGGGCACACTATATATATATATATATATATATATATATATATATATATATATATATATATATATATATTTGTAGAACTTTTCATCTATTCTAAAAGTCATAGTCACAAAAACATTTTTTTTTAGCCTATTTGTAAAGTATAGTATCTATTCTCCACAACATCAGAGCTATTTGATGCTGGATGTTCATTAAAAAAAAAAAAAAAAAAAAACTATACGTTGGCGCAAGAGTAATTTGCAGGCCCATTTCTCTTTCTATGTATTCATTTTCTCAATCTCTCCCTCAATCCGTCTATTAATTACTCCATGACTGAATGTATCCGATTTCTTTTTTATCTTCATTTCCCTTATATTTTCTTTTAAAAATACCTTTGCACAATTCAATTGGAGATATGTATCTTATTAACTATGATGACAAGATGTCATCAACCCATTTACTTTTTGTGCCTCATGCCTTACTTACCTAAGTGTATTAACCATTTCAATAAACCGCATTTTTAACCAGTGTTTGATGGCTGTAGCATTAACGATAGTAAAAACATGTGCTGACAAGCAAATGAAGCAACCTTCAAGGGGAAATACATATTAAGATAGATGGGAAATCAAAACAACATCTAGATAGGGTGTTACATTTCGGTTATAAACAAGGAAGATTAGCACAAACAGTGTAACAAATTGTAAAGGGAATAAACGCTATGGATAGTAATTTAAAGTTTCTGTAGAAGATATACCTCTATTAACATAGATACGTTTATATAATTGTTTTTTATTTTTCTAGGTATAGCATTCACATTACACATATAAATAATATGTGTAGAAAATATATCTCTATAATTATGGAAAATTAAGGGGTTTTTTTTTTACAAAGGAATCCCCACTTATCAAGGCCTAGAGGCGACTCGAGAAAATGGGCTAAAGAGTGTATAGTGGTCAAAAGGACAATATAGTAATTGTGTAAAGTGTAAATTCGATAAATTGGATTACTTAAGGCGAACGGCTCATCCAGAACTTGTTTACATTGGACTTGAAGATGGCCATATTTTAGTTAGCTTGAAAGCAGGTAAACGGAAGAAAGTTCCACAGGTGTACAGTTCTTAGAAAGAAGCTTCGTTCATGAAATCTATGTTTAGGTTTAGGCACAGATAAAGAGTGGGGGAAATTATTGATAGTGTTTAAAGCCAAACGAGCATTTCTCGTGAATGTTTGGCGAGGGGGACATAGATTGGAGCTCAGACGAGCACTTGCTATGAAAATAGCGATAAAACAGAGACAGGCCCATCACGTCTCTACTATGATAAAGAGGTTGCAGGGAAGAGAGAAGAGGCATCTCCCATTCTATTCTGAACTCTGTCAAGGCAAGATAAGTGTTCTTAGCAGCTCCTGTCCAGATGTGACAGCAATTCTCCATCCTTGGATGTGTATATTTTTATGTGTTTCTACTTTCTGAGAATACATTCTTAGCATTTAGTCTGAAAGTGTTATCAAATCTTACTTTGTCAGTGAGAAGTATAGTTTTAGGAGGCACATTATTCCAGACAGTAAACCTTCACATTTAAAAAGAGGTTAGTTTATAGTCAGTTACTTGAGAAAGCCCCTACTAGAGAATGCTGCCAGGTCAGTTTTGACTATTCTTTTTTTTTACCCACCTACAGTAACCACTCAGGGGAACTATCTTCACTTATCGACCTTGTGTCACATCTATTCACTAATGAAGCTTTTTGAAAATATATGTTTATCAATTATCAAGAAATGGTAGGTTTAAGAATTGGGCAAAACAATGAATAGGTTTTTTTGTTTTTTTTAAGTTGAATCTTAACTTTTTTCTGAGATTTATGATTAGTTTGCTTAAAAAAAAATAATTAAAATGAAAAACTTAGGATTTAAAAAAAATCTTTTCAAGGTTTTGTTGTTTAGAGATAAGATATATCTTGTGTTTATCAATTATCAAGAAAAAATATGTTTTAGAATAAGGCAGAAACAATTGTATGGATAAAGATCTTTTTTAATTAGATATTGAGCATTTATGAAGTTATTATATAAACAGTGTATTTATATATAAAATTGCTGGAACTTTATAAAAGGGGCGATTATTTTATTCTGCTATAATTGATTATTGATAAAGTTTTATTTTTCTTTGGATCGTCTAATTGCAATTATATTGAGTTGCATTGTATTGCACTATTGATTGTAACCATGCCTTCTCTTCGAACTGTAAAATAAAGCATTTCATATTGACTGCATGCATATATATTGATAAAAGAATATGGTTACTCAACTAATTAGTAAGTACAAGCCAAATATAAGAAGAAATTGGACTCTAAAACAACCTCTATTATAATAGAGAATGAGCCAAACAAAAATGCAACTCATATAATCGTAAACGAAATCTACAATTCCTTCACCAATCAAACCGTATTTGGTATAAATAAAATTTAGTTGATGCCTGCTTTGTCCACCAAGTTTCAGTCATAACTGTCGAACAGTCTTTGTTTTATTGCCGTTCAAAGATATGTAGAGACACTTTGGTGGTCGTCTCTTTAGTAAAATTAATGATCCTGAAATGGCTTCACATTCATTGTATCTTAAATCCCCAGATGTGAGGTTATCTTAACGATCATGTCTGTTTTTATGCTAGACGTAAAGAGTGCTAGCATGATGTACCAGTATAGCTGGGTTATTCCCGGTGTATATTAAAACGAATTATCAAATTTGTAACTACCTATTGATGAATTCACTAGCAGTGATAAGTCATGTCCAGCAAAAAAATCTCCATGATACTCTTGCAGAGAGCCAAAATCATGGCAGTATTAAGAGCGAAGTAGGTCAGAGTTGTTGATAATCCTGCATGTCATATCTAGGTGTGATTGTTATGTAGTGATGATAAAATAAAGATGTTTAATAATATCTTGAACAGATAACATAAAAATATAAAAGGACTTATCATTGCTAGTGAACTTAACAATAGGTAGTTACAATTGATTGAGATTGTCGGACTGACTTCCTCATCTTGGTTGTTATAGTCACAACGTTTCGGCCGTTTTGCCCTCCGGCCTTCATCAGGTGTTTTGCATCGAACTAGGGAACCGTTTGTTAGGAGTCTCGAACCCAACCCTTTATTATTATTACCTAGTGACATATGGCCGAGTGGTCCTAGACGTTGTATCAAAGTTTACAGTTACCCAAAGGTGCTGAGTTCAATCCTGAACGAAGGCAGTGAAAAGTAACATTCAAAACAGAGAATCAGCAACTATGTCTCAGAGCCTAGCTGGAGTCCGAACACGGTACTCCCGTAATAATAATAATAATAAGATAAGGAAGTCAGTCCGACAATCTCAATCAATGAAAACACCTCATCTCAAAAATACAGACAATTACTAGGTAGTTAGAAATTTGATAATTGGTTTTTAATATCCACCGGGAATGACTCAGCTATACTGCAACATCATGCTAGCACTCATTATGTCTAGCATAAAAATATAGAAAATGTTATTACTAAAAAATGGAATCGTTGATAAATTTACAATCCTTTCTGCAATCAAAATCAATACAAACTAACTGCAATGTGTGCCAGAGTATGAATATCCCACAGTTTTTGTTTTATCGTCGTTCAATGATATGAGAAAAAATGTTGGTAATCATCTCATAAGTTGGTAATGGGATGCTCAATGAGCTTTACACTCATCAAACCACAACCCCCTTCAAATTTTTAGTTGTGCATGCATCACAAAGATAATCGATATCAAAACTATCCCTAGTCTATTCATGAACTGAAGAAAGCTATCACAGTTAAAATTATGGCAGTTAATTTTCTTAATGTTATATTCAAGTATGCTTATCATTAAACGTCAATAGAATGAAGACTGTTGGACATTCATAAGTCAAACTGTAGATGTCATAAATCTAATATGAAGATAACATATTCTCATGCTCAGGACACACTAGTAAGATGTTCAAACATTACTAGGCCTTGTGACTATCCGTCCAATCTATACACTTAATGATGGAAAACAAATTATCCTTCCTAGATGTGTTAATAACTTGCAATGATTAAGGGTTTAGGTTATTTGTATTCCGGAAGTCAACTTTTATTGGATAGAATTGAATTTCATCCCACCATCCATACAATGTAAAGAAAGGAATCATCCATTACTATAATATCAAGGAAAGGCAATACGTAGTAACAGCAATATATATCAAGAGGGGATGGACAGTTAAAGAGAAATCTTCCATGGAAAACACTATCCAAAAAGCATGACATCAGCTTAAAAATATGAACTAAACACAAAGGGAGATCCCTCTCAAAATTCATCACAGCTTGTATCTCACATAGGAAGGGTTTATCAGAAATATTTTTAAAATATTTAAGTCATATGATATCAGGACAGTATTCAGAAGCAAATTAATACTCCAAAAGCATTGTGTGAATCAAGCTCCCTACAGAAAAAAAAATCATGACTAAGAACTATGGGTATGTTGTTCTATACAGGTGTATAAAATATAGAAAAGTGACACATGTCACCCACTAAAAATAAGGTTAGAAGAACAGTGAAAATCCGTAATATGTGGAGATATTGAAAAATCAAGTATGGCTGACCTCATATGGAGAGAAAAGGGAAACCATCTACCTTTATCTAGCAAAGTAAAAATTATAGACAGAGAACAACGGTGGAAAGAAGATTTAAAGGAACAGCTCTGTACTGTGCAATAATGACCTACTAAGCAGACCTAATATAGTGACTTCTCGTCGCGCTATGGAGACATCGACTAAGACGTTAGACTTTTTATTTCCTCCCTCATGTTAAAGGTTTGAACCTGCCTGTCTACTACCACTTTTTTTTATAATATCTCTACCTACTGTTGTTTTGCTTCCTCCACCTCTCACTACAACCACATTTGTTTTTTTACACATGCTCCGGGGTTCCTTATTACACAACTCACACACACCCGAGCACCCCCCCCCCGCTACCAGTGTTTTGAGCCCATCCCCAGGGGTCCTAACTACACCATGTAAAAAACCAGGCAATGCCGAGCACCTCCGCTAGTTAATTATAAATAATAGATAAGGTCATCATTATATATATATATATATATATATATATATATATATATATAATAAATGTATCTATTATAAGTAATAGGATTGCAAACCTGAAAACAAGAACCGGTTAAAAGGTCCAAAAATTCATACCTGAATTTTCTTCAAAAAACGATTATCCTGTTCTAAGTGATAATCTTCTGGAGATTGTAAGTTTGATCTTCAGTGCAGGCGATACTAATAATACTAATAATACAATTGCAAATTACTAAAAGTCTTTTACTTGATCATGCCTGATAAACCGAGAGAATACTATTAACATAGATTAAATAAAATGGTTCTGTACGAAATTTCATGCAGATTCCTGAGTTTTACAAGATGCACCCGAAGAAAGTCCGAGGTTACATCGGCCAAAACATTTTGAAAATAATGCTCAAGATGAGAATCATAGTCTAAATTATCCAAAATAATACAAATCGTAAATCCTCATCTCAAAAATTTAAAAACAAACTCAATAGTATTTTTATATCCATATATATATATATATATATATATATATATATATATATATATATATATATCAGAGCCAATATAAATACTAGAGCTGAAATAAGAGAATCTTGCAGACAGTTATATCGTCTATATTAAATCGCCCTATATGTTTAATCGAAATCATAAGTGATTGTTATATGTTTATCAAATAAAAAAAAAAGAAATTTTATAAAATATTACATAAAACAATGAAACATGCACAGTGAAGTAGGTATAATGACTAAGTTCAGCATTTGCTCCCACCCCATTTAGCTCCGAAAGCCCCCATATTTTAATTTCAGTTCAAACTGCTAAATAGACATACACAAAAAATTTTGGACAAATATGGTAAAATAGTCCAAAAAATGGAGTATTTTTATTAGCCTTAAAAGAGTATCTGGGGCACACCCAAGAGTTATCGCGAAGTATAGACAAACAAAATTATATAGAAATAAGTTAGTTACAACTTTTCAGAAAGTTTTATAAAAATCCAAGGCATAAATTTCTTTTAATTAGCATAAAAGTGTCAATTTTAGCCGTTTTAACCCAAAGAGATAGAGAATAGCCTCGCATGTGAGAAAGTGTTTAGAGTGATAGGGAGAATCAGAGTTGGATTTGAACTTGGAACACTCAGGTTGTCAGTCCGTTTCGTTAACAACTAGAACACGGTCAACTCGCCTTCTATCAGTAACATTTTATTTCTATAGATTGCACTTATAAAATAACCCCCCCCAAAAAAAAACAAACAAAAAACACACATACACGCACACATACAGCAGCAAATTCTCTTTGCTTTTTTTTCCTCTAAACATCATCCACTGGTACCTTGCATCAAGTACATAGTGAATCACTCTTCCCTCATTACACTTTTTGCCAATTAGGTGCACCATTTTTTTTAATTTCACACATAGCATACATTTTAAAAAGAACAGGTTGCCTTATTGGGAAGAAATGCAAGGAGGATATATTTTCTCAAGTTCCTAGAATGACGCCTGGCATTAACAATTTGCCACGCTTTGTGATGATACTCTCGCAGCAGTTTGATCAATGCCAAGATCACTGGAAAAATAGTTGGATAATTCTACTGCTCCAGTAGATATCTCACTGCCGATGCACCCATCTACCTGTATAAGAGCTAACTTCGTCCTAGGATAGAGTATTGTTGACACATCTTGAGAGAAGCTGCTCGGAGCATTCTATCCTGCCTTGACAGAGTTCAAAAGCTAATTTGTAATCTAGTAGGTGATGCCTTTTCTCTTCCCTGCAATCTCTTTCCTACGGAAGAGATGTTTAGAACCTGCCTCTGCTCTATCGTTATTTTCATGGCAAGTGTTCAACTAAGCTCTAATCTATAGCCTCCCACACCAATCATTCACAAAAAACACTCGTCTAGACAAATCATTATCACTAATTTCCCCCACTCTGTCGATGCCTAAACATAAATGTGGATTCCATGAATAAAGATTAGTTCCTAGAACTGCCCACCTGTAGAACTATTCCGTTGGTCTGCTTTCCAGCTGACTAAAATATTGTTTTCATGTCCAATCTAAACAAGTTCTTATTGAACCGTCATCGCAAATAATCTAATTATAAAAAAAAATCTTCACCATCAAGGATTACTATACTATTGCCTCCATGACTACCGTATATTAACACTTATCCTCGAGTGGGTTCAGGGCCTTGATATGTAGTGACCCCTTTGTAAAAGAAGACATTTTCTGAAAATACCCTTATTAAAAAGCTATTGGGGTTTTCATTTGTTTGCTTTTAACTAAATGCAGAAACACTTTAAATGCTTTAAGTATAATTTGTTGTATATGATTAATAAAAGTCTGTATTACATTTTACAAAGATTTATTCACTTTTCAGTAGTTATGTATAAATATAGATTACTGTTTATAGTTATCAATAGACTAGAGAGTTCGTTTTCAAAGGAGATAATCTTCTTGAGGTAACTTAACTAAATGCCTTAAAATATTACTTCTTATACAACGCACATTAGTAATTAGTGTGATATATGCCTGGAAAGAATTGACGAAAGATAAAAGTCGTTATTTTATCCATAGTTAGACAAAAGTTGTGGGTTCATAAATTTTCCAACATTATTAACTTGTAAGTGAATATAATAGTATTAGGATGAGAATGCTTGGGATAGTAGATGTAAAATAGTTGAGTTAAGAGGGTCAGTTGGCAGAGGAAGGCCAAGGAAAACATACAAAGGAGTATAAATGTCTGATTTTAAGATAAAGAGGATTAAATAATGCCTCATCAGATAGTTATGTTCTGATTCAAGGTTTTAAAGCCGCTTACCAGATGCAATCATAAAAATGAATATGATGATGAAGTATTGGATAAGAATGCTTGGGTTAATAGATGTAGAACAGTTGATGTAAGAGGGTAAGTAAACTGAGGAAGGTCAAAGCAACACACAAAACGAAATAATAAGGATCGACTTGGGCGAAAGTAGAATAAATAAAAACAGACTATAGTAACTGCTATATTATATATATATATACCTAAAGTAATATATATATAAAGTAATATATATATATATATATATATATAAAGTAATATATATATATATATATATATATATATATATAAAGTAATATATATATATATATATATAAAGTAATAAATATATATATATAAAGTAATATATATATATAAAGTAATATATATATATAAAGTAATATATATATATATATAAAGTAATATATATATATATATAAAGTAATATATATATATATATAAAGTAATATATATATATATATAAAGTAATATATATATATATATAAAGTAATATATATATATATATATATATATAAAGTAATATATATATATATATATAAAGTAATATATATATATATAAAGTAATATATATATATATAAAGTAATATATATATATATAAAGTAATATATATATATATAAAGTAATATATATATATATAAAGTAATATATATATATATAAAGTAATATATATATATAAAGTAATATATATATATAAAGTAATATATATATATAAAGTAATATATATATATAAAGTAATATATATATATAATGTAATATATATATATATAAAGTAATATATATATATAAAGTAATATATATATATATAAAGTAATATATATATATATATAAAGTAATATATATATATATATATAAAGTAATATATATATATATATATAAAGTAATATATATATATATATAAATATATATATATATATAAAGTAATATATATATATATATATATATATATATAAAGTAATATATATATATATATATATATAAAGTAATATATATATATATATATATAAAGTAATATATATATATATATATATAAAGTAATATATATATATATATATATATATAAAGTAATATATATATATATAAAGTAATATATATATATATATATATATATAAAGTAATATATATATATATATATAAAGTAATATATATATATATATATAAAGTAATATATATATATATATATATAAAGTAATATATATATATATATATATATAAAGTAATATATATATATATATTCCTAATGAACCGCCCCCTTAAATAAACACTTCATCAAATCTCCACACTAACGTAATGTACTTTCAATTACCCTTATCCCTGAGTGGCTTCCGGGCCTTGATAAGTGGTGACAATCGAGTAAAAAATATATATCTAAAGTAATATATATATATATATATTAGGGTGTCCACAAATCTGGCTACATTATGTAACCAGACTTTGTGGAAGCATCATATAGATTATGTAGCCAGACTTTGTGAGCACTCTGTATATATATATATATATATATATATATATATATATATATATATATATATATATATATATATATACACACACATGTATATACACAGGGTGCCCAAAAAGTCTGGATACATAATCTATATGATGCTTCCACAAAGTCTGGATACATAATGTAGCCAGATTTTTGGACACCCTGTATATTATATATATATATATATATATATATATATAAACAAGCTCCTTCAGTTTTTGACAGACTATAGATACCCACGAAGGGGTGCCTGCGCATAAAATTTTATGGCAGGAGATGTGTAATCTCCAACCACACCTCTCCTGAGTCGACATTGTTAAATACAAATGGCAAGTGAAGTGTATGGACAGGACGGCTGGAAAACAAATACCGAGATAAATGGAAAGTACATACAGTGCCTAGAATTCCCAAATGGTCACCCATCTGGTACTAGCCAGGCTCAACGTTGCTCAACTTAGGTTATCTGGGTGATCTGACGAGAACCGGTGTGTCGACGCGATTTTGCTATATATATATATAAACAAAATTTTAAAATAGTATTTTATAAACATATTCTTATGTACGAAGAAAAATGTCCTAGATCCATTACATTTTTGCACGATATTGAGAATAGATCATTATTATAGTGTAAAACAGAGTGAAGATATTATTTTTCAAAACATTCAACAAAAATCATCAGACATGAGTCTAAGAAAGTCCGTTAAATCTGATTTTGAAAAGAAAGTGTTCTCTTATTCAGAAGATGATTATTTTCAAAATATTTCATCAACTTTAAACACAGGATTCCAACTCGTCATAGCTGCTTCCATAGTCTGAGACAGTAACCATTAGGCTAATCACACACACCCTACTATTGTAAAGAAGTTTCACTTTTAACATTGAATAGAAGTTACAATCCTTATAACTAACTTTCTTTATGTCCCGAAAATAAATATTATGTTTACTTTCTTCTTTTTTTTCTCTCTTCCTATCAACCTCAATGTCGAAAGTCGATATCACGCTTCATACCGTGTTCTGTCACATTTAAAGTTAATTCCCACATCGGCAACGGTAGATATCTCTGCTTAGGTGTGCGTGTGTGGCTCATCCTATCTCAAAAGACAATCGACCTCTTAAAGGATGTTTGAACTATGAAGACTATATAGTGAGGAAAGAGTAGCACAATCCCAAAACACACATTCTACAGAATCTAGCATGTAATTGAAAACAATGGTGCTGATAGGATTTGGGTTTGCCATAATTGATTCAATCGTCGGCCACGGAATTCACTTAGCTAACCCGGCATCTGCTATATGTAACATAATAGAAAGTATGTTTTCTAGTGTTTCTCTGATTATTTGGTTTGGTTTATTTTACAGTATATCAACCTCATTTGGGTCATTTAATGCCAAAACATTAGATGTATTTGGATTCCCGGGTCAACGCAGACACTACGACGAAAACGTCAGCAAGTACGCACTCAAATATCACCTCAATCTGTACAGTAAAAAACAAACAAACCCCAAAACCCGAACGTATTGTCACAAAGAGAGACAGAGTAAAAAGTGAATGTCAGTTCATAATAGGCTTAAGAGATAACAGCATGTGTAAAGAAGTACTTAAGATAATGAATTAAACAGGTACGGCCAATGATGGAGTACTGTTGCCACATCTGGGCAGCTTCTGCTGCTTTGACAGAGTTCAAAATAGACTTCGTAGTTTAGTGGGGGATGCCATTTTCTCTTCTCTGCAACCTCTTTCCCACATCGTTATTTTCATGGCAAGTGCTCGCCTCAGCTTCAATCTATGGTCCCCCCCTCGTCAAACTTTCATGAAAAACACCCGTCTAGCTAAAACCACTATCAATAATTCCCCCCACTCTTTATCTGTGCCTAATCCTAAACGTAGATTCCATGAACAAAGCTTCTTTCTTAAAAATGCACGCCTGCGGAACTCTCTTCCGATCGCTGTTTTCTAGCTGACTACAATCTGATTGTCTTCAAGTCCAACGTAAACAAGTTCTTTATGAACCATTCCCCTAAGTAATCCAATTTACAACATTTCCACTACTTATGTTTACTCATTAATCTTTATCTCCGAGTGGCCTTCGGGCCTTGATAAGTGGTGAATCCTTTGTAAAAAAACAAAAAAACAAAATAAAACCCCCAGTTTCCACTGCTAGCAGAAGACACGGCTAATGTCAACATTTTAATAGCAGGTTCTTGCTATAAATTCGGAAATATTTTTCTTTCTCTTTGGTTGCTGTGAAACTTTAATTGCAGTCGAGAACGCCCCTACCTCTAAAGAGGTAGGAGCGTTCTTGTGAATGATCGTGAATGAAATGCTTCAATTATGGGAGGTGCAGATGACACAGAATCAGATTTAACTATACTATTATTATTTGTCATTTATAACAAGGTATGCGAATCAACTGTCCTGTATTTTACTTGAGTGCGATTTTCGAGACGTTGGATCTTCCTTAGAAGGAATGTATGGGTAACATGTATATATGGGAAGATTTAAGCAATCAAATAGCAGATTTAAATTGGATAAATGTAACGACACAAAATCAAGTAATTCAAAAAGCAATTTAGCAAGGCTTAATAACAACATAAATGAACGTAAAATCTTACAAAATTCACAAAACCATACACATGATATCTTCTGATTTGTATACATGTCACCTTGCGTTCAAACTCAATGAGAAATATGTACTAATTAGCTAAAAATGTAAAACACGGGCTAAGCAGATGCCACATCTGGGGAAAAAGAATTACGATAATTTGTATTTGGATTATTGTTCTCATCTTAGATGCTATTCTCACAACGTTTTCAGAGATGTAACCTTCAAACCTTTTTCAAGTACATCTTGTTGAACTCACACATCTGTACAGAATGGCTTGGTGGGGGATGCCCTTTTCTCTATCCTGCAACCTCTTTCCCATAGAAGAGACGTAGCGAGCCTGTCGTTGTTCTATCGTTATTTCCATGGCAAGTGCTCGTCTGAGCTCCATTCTCTGGCCCCCCTCGCCAATCTTTTTCAAAAAAACACCCGACTGAAACCACCGTCAATAATTTCCCCCACTCCCTATCTGTGCCTAAATCAAAACGTACATTCCATGAACAAAGCTTCTTTCTTAGAACTGCACGCCTGTGGAACTCTGTTCCGCTTGCCTGTTTCCCTCCCGACTTCAACCTGGATGTCTTCAAGTCCAACACAAACAAATTCCTGATGAACCGCCCCCCCTAAGTAATGACACCTTACCAATTCTTCAATACTATTGCTACACTATCCCATTGATTACTGTACACACAATAACCCTTATCCCCGAGTGGGCCGGGGTGAACTCCATGTAAAAAAAAAAAAAAATTCAAAATTACGAATAGAATTTTTAATTTAATACAGATGGGTAGAACATCCAGGTTCTATACGCGCTGCCTTTGTAGAACTCTTAAATCATAATTGTATTCATAGCACCACCTGTACTAAGGATTGAAACTTTAACCTCCAGGAACATGCCAATTATTATGACTGATTAATAATTTGCACTTATATCCGTTACGTCACACGTCATGTAAAACTTTTCCAAACAACATTTGTTTCAATGGCAAAACAAGAGATTTTTTTATGGGAACTTTTACAGTATTTATAGCTATAGATCACATAAGGCCGACTGTATACTATCGACTTTCTGGACACACTGTTTAATTCGGGAAATAAGTTTAAGCTACGAAAATGAGACTTGGGCAATGACACTAATAAAAATGCGAGTATTTTAGGATTTGCAAAACATATGATTTTCATTTATAAAAACTAATATCAAGATAACATCTTAACTTGATAAATAAAGCCTTTAGATCAAAATCCAATAAGAATTCGATTTCTGGTAAATTTCAGAATTTTAATAATTCTGAAAGTATTTCTAATGCTCTTCGAATATGTTATCCATCAAATGATTTCTGATCGATTATGTGATCCACAGAGTTGTCAGGACTAGTTAATTAAAATAAGAGTTAATGGGTTAGGATTATGTAGAGGTCGACTTAATTAGTAGATCACGTATTGAAATGTAAACAGCTCGGTATATTTCATACTAGCAAAGATACCCGCGCTTCACATGAGACTTTGTTGTACACTTGGGTACCCACTTTGCAGGTACCCGACCGTACAGCAAAGTCCCGTACTTAATCTTTGACCTTGACCTTAAAAATTGTGTGCACCATTTCTAGGTCGGAGACCGTCATCATTTCAGGTTTAGTCATGATCGATCTAATGATGTGGGTGTCAGAGTATATATATATATATATATATATATATATACATAAGCTACCACCTTGACCTTTGATCTTTACCATGGGGAATGGTGTGCACCATCCCTAGATGGGGGACAATCATCCCAGGTTTGGTCATGATCGGTCCAGTGGTGTGGGCTGTAGGAGAGTTACAACCATACAAACGCTACTACTTTATACATATAGATCAGTAATATCTCGTGTTTTAGTTGTTTTGAACAATCTATAATTGATGTTTCACATTCTTGAAACCAAAATAAGTATACCTAGAATCAAAAATAATTTTAGGCTTTTCTGATGGCGCATCATATTTGGTTTAACATCTATTTTACATACCAGGATCAATTAAACAGCTTCTGAAAATTGACTTCTTATCTGACCTAATCTTTGAGCAGGTATTTATTTTATTCTTGTTATTTCAAGTCCATTCTTAACACTTTCTTACTCTGTGAACTGAACCTACTACATCTATTAACCCGAGAAATTCATTCTTTCAATGCGGCCAAATCATCAAAGTCTACTTATCTGTACATATCTGCAGATTTAATCTTATGTTCATGCCATCACATCTAAGGGTGTTTTTAAAACTTATATCGCACACCAGTTTGTCATTTTGATGTAGATTTTCTCCATGCAACGCATGTCTTTAACCATCACTGGCTAGGTTTAACTTCCATTAATCATTACACCGTGTACACATGCCTGATACACTCTTACCTCGGCGAAAGTGATAACCCTCTGCTTGTTAGTAATAGTAGAAGTTATCTGAACTTGCTTCATATTCTCCTAACTCACGCAATCACAATAGTACCTGCTCCACCCGGTGTTTCAATGATATCATACAGTTAACAAAACTTATTAACAACCTTAACAGCTTCACCATCGAATGGCATACATTTTCAAGGCCTGAATCCTCATAAATCTCCATTGTTCTATATTTAATTCACGAAACTTCAACTTACCAGTAATTCCACTGCACTTCTTAGCATATCCAATGCTTACAAGTTCTACAAAAGATTCAGTTGCAACCAACTTTTCTACAAATTGAGCAAGTAGACTTTACTCATTTGGGTCATTTAACTATGAATAATGTACTAGAATCAGCAACTCTTTATCTTGACATTGGTTATATTTTTAAGTGCGTTGTTGCAAAGCATATGAGCACCAAATCGGTTATCTCCATCTCTGCACACTCTCAATCCATCTTCATTTGTGCATTCCTTACAAATGTATTGATGGCATTATGTAATTAAAACGAGAAAGAAAAAATATCTAAGCTTCAGCCATGTGGAAAATAGTTATCAACGCGGTAAAACTAATGATTCATGTCAGACATCCAAACCAGCTTCGTATTAATGATGTTTACAAAACTTATCCTGGAATTGGGCCAAAAACGGATTCTCCACAGCAACCAGTTAACTTATGACAGTACCAAATATTCGAATATGTCTAACTTATAAATCATTGGAGTTAACCTGAGTTGATTGAGAAAGCTTACAAAGATATAACATTTTCACTAATGAAACAATGAATATTTTCAAAATATATTTCATTGAATTGTTAACGTAAAAAGTCTATTTGTTGATAGCTTCCGGTTCAGAAATAAAAAAAATGATAAGTAGTTATTATTAAAAATACAGTCCCTAAAAATTTTATATTGTTTTATTTGGGCGGAATTTTTAATTTAACTAGTTTGTAAATATTTTTCTGAAAGAAGTATATTTTAGCACTAACACTAAATCCTGTGGTCACATAATCGCCTAAAAAGTATCCCCCCCAAGTTTGATTTCATTACTTGTATTTAAAATTATAATAACCAGTTTGATTTTCTTATTTGTTAATAATTTTAAAAATGGTGCAAACAAATTAATAATTGCCTTCCCACTTTTACAAACATACATCCGACCTAAAATATAATGCACAACTCTTTTTTTTGATAAACACCGTTTGTTAGTTTTTGATTTTAAAACCAGAAGCTGTCACGAAGTAAGCATTTTTCCTTTAACCAATGAAATACAGGTACAGCATCCGTTTTCCTTCACATTGGTTTCCAAAGCCTTGACAAATTAAGTATTTTGTATGTCAATCTGGTCACACATTAATAATAATTCCATAACAGACCTTTAATCTACTAATTAGACAGCTATCATGTGTCTACATATACTACCGGGAATTGCTAAAAATATAAATAATCATTAAATGTAAATTAATAAATCTATGAGTATAATTTATTTTGAAGCCATTACTAGGATTTGTTATATTTGCAGTTGCAGATTTGTTTTTTACAAGGTAGTCACTACTTATCAAGACCTGGAAGCCACTCGGGGACAAGAGTTATTTCGTGTACAGTACGTTAGTATTGGAGATTTGATAAAGTGTCTTACTTAGAGGGGCGATTCATCAGGAATTTGTTTATGTTGGACTTGAAGACATCCAGGTTGTAGTCAGGTGAGAAACAGGCAACTGGAACAGAGTTCCACAGGCCTTCACTTCTAAGAAAGAAGCTTTGTTCAAGGAATCTACGTTTTGATTTAGGCACAGATAAAGAGTGGAGAAAGTTTTTGACAGTGGTTTCAGCTAGACGGGTGTTTATCGTGAAAGATTGGCGAGGGGGACCAGAGATTGGAGCTCAGACAAGCACTTGCCATGTTAGTAACGATAAAACAAAGGCAGGCTCGCAACGTCTCTCCTGTGGGAGAGAGGTTGCAGGGAAGAGAAAAGGGCATCACCCACTAAGCCACGAAGCCTATTTTGTACTCTGTCAAGGCAGGATAGGCTGTCTTTAGCAGCTCCTGCTCAGATGTGGCAGCAGTACTCCATCCTTGGATGTACTTGGCTTTTGTATAGATAGAGAATTGCGCGCATAAACCGATTATATCTTCCATATCCTCATTATCGTCAAAAAGAGGTTCTTGGTTGTCGATAAAATCACTCGGCCGCCGATGTTTAGTTTTGAATAAAGGTTTAATAAAAAGAGAAGATCAGTCAGAGAAAACATCAAAGAGACAGGTCAATTTTCTGTGCATGAGAGATAGATAGAGAAAGACATACAGATAGATGAATAGCTCGTCCTGCTAAACTCAGCTGCACTGGAGAAAACGCCCATGAAACGTCTTTACTGTTTGGGATGTCACCAGCCATGCGCAGGAAAATCTTTGCCTGGAAACCAAATGTTTTTTTTTGTGACGTCAGTTTCATGTAATCTCTGACCTTTAAAAAGGTTATTAAAAGTTTTCCATTGAAACACCGACTCTTGTGATGCAATTGGGTTAAATTTAAGCCAATTAAAGGGAGGCTATTAACAGCAGGTGCAATATAAATAAATCGGAGGGACATTACATGGAGCAATCTGCTGTCATACTGGTAAACTAGTTTAGTAGTGGAGAAACTATCAAGTTCTCTACTTGTGATTTTGTCAAGATTTTTCTGGGGAATCTGTGTTGTACGAGCAATCTGTATATGTAAAACTCAATGTCTGATATTCATATTTTCTCTGTAGAAAGAAAGTTTAGAGAATGTACATAAAATCTAAAAGGGAATTCTAATGTAAAATTTACTGGGGAAAACAATGGAAATGTCCTTGAAACCTTATTTCAAGTATATCCGATTTTTTATTAAATTCAAGTCATATGTATAATTTTTCTGGGGAAGACAATGGAATCGAATCTTTAGGTTATCTAAATCTAAGTGTGTATGTGATTCAAACCTCCTACAATACTTCAAATATATCCTATTTTGATAAATTTTTATAAAATTTTTGGGGAAGACAATGGAAGTGGTTCTGAATTTCTGTATTACCCTTTATATGCCAAAGATGTACGTACCTCAACTCTAAGTGACTCATGGGAACATAATCTCCTTAAAGCTTCAAATATGTATAATCGGTTTTATTGAAAATTAAAACCATATATATGACACTGATTTAGAGTTTTCTCAGCATTTCAACTTCTGAATTTATTAGGGGGCAAAACAAAAGGCGGAGAACATTAAAACCAAAGAAATTAACATGGTATTATGTGTATAGTAAAAGAGTACATAGTATTAGTAATCCTCATTTGTAATTTGGTCGTTACGCTCGAACGTGTTCGTTACAGTTCAAACCTCTCTCAGAACCCCACGCTGCCCGGCACCGTCGAAAAGGAACAAACAAAAATAAATAAATCTGACTTTTTTTTTTTTACTCAAGTCGTTTATTACCGTTGTTCTTTCTCTCCGTCTCGACACCAGCTTAAAAGTCTCGCGCTCCTGTTCCACTACATTCCAGCCATTTATTATACGCCCATCTCTTTATTCTACCGACGACATGGTGTTCTTTTTTTCCCCCCTTTTTCTTCTGTTACGAGCTCGCGCACATTCCCTAATTTGCATTTTTTTTTTCCGGCGGTTTCTGCTAATATCCTCGCAAGCCAGCTATCTTACAGCTCCTGTTGATATTTTCCCGCGCGTTCATACCCGCTCTGCTACACATTTAATGCCGAGCAACGTCAGGGCTTCCTGCTAGTATGAAATAATACTGAAGAATTCTAAAATGCCGTAAAAATCACAACAAAGAAAGGTTTACATGACAAAAGCAATATAATCGACAGCATTCTATTAAAGACCCTGGAAACTGATGCATGGGTAGGGTGGCGATGCACACCACCTGGCATTCCCCAGAAAAATGTGAAAAAATGTTAAGCGAGCTTAGATATAATAGATACTAAAGTTGTTTTATTACATTATAAATTGACTTTTGGCATCAGTATTCGTTAATTCGTTTATCATCTTTTTAATTAAACGTGGAATTCCTATAAGTCTTCGCAGCCGGTAGTATTAGCATAATGATTAAAAATGATAGAAAAATGAATGCGTTTTTAATAGAGAGTAAATTATTTACGATATCAACTGATTCATCTCCATTGTGCCTATACACATTGAGTGGATATTGTAATGTAAACAGTTTGCTGTGCCAGCCGCACTCTGCCCTACATGCAGACACTTGTAAAAACATCTTCTGCACATGTTGGTTCAAAACAAAACATGAGACGAGCAGCAATTACTGAAGCTGTAGCTTTCTTCACAGAAAAACAAGGAAACCATTTTCATTTCACAGTTTGGTTGGTTGATTGTTTGTTTTACGGCATATCAACCCTTTTTAGGTTATTTAATGCCGAATCCAAAGATTTTGAAGAAAATTTTTTTAATAGAATATATTTGTTGTTTTCAAGTCGGTTTCTATTCCACCCATAGTTGGGACCCTAACAGGTACTACCACTCCGGGTCAGAGTGAACCTGGGAGCAATGGTAATTAAAGGGTGACTCCACACTTTCCAAAGCCCGCAAGCTGGGGCCTCACTACTGGATATAGTTTAAGGTCATATCCAGGACCGACATTTCACAGTTTGGTAATTCGGAGAAGAACAACAACAAAAAAAATGGTCGTCGTGGTGTTATTTGATATATTACTCTGTTAAGGAAATTTACTGTGTTCAAATATAGTTACATGATATCAATTAAACAAAAAAAATGGTTATTTTATATGACGATTTTATCGATATTCAAAGTTGAGGGATTAGATTTTTTATAAGCATAATAATGTAAAATGATTTTCATATTAAAAACTAGTTATGTAATGAAATGATTAAACAAGAACGTTGATTGGTCAATTACAACACATATTCTTGACTAATTGCAAATGTTTACGTTGTGTTTATGACCTTTATTATTAAACTAAAAAATATAAACGATGTAAAAAATATGCATGTATTTTTTTAGTAATTTAAATGAGAATGTAACAGCCATACGCATCATAAACAACAGCAACAACAAAAAATAATTTACAAAATTAATATATCTATGTAACAGAGCGCGGACGCGCGTATGTAAGTGCACACGAAAAGAAAAAGAAAAATATAAAAAAGTGAACGAGTACGCGAGAGAAGATGATCGTGTTAGAGGCGTGGATGACGTTTAAAAGCATGTTAGAGACATGGGTGATATCACAGCTGTACCGAGAAGTCACGCGTGGCAGGAGAATAAGGAAATAAATGTCGTTCTGACAAAAAAAAAAAGGAGTCGAATTATTACTATGTTCCTTGCGACGTATTGGGCCTACGTGTGTAAACGTGTACAACGTTACATCTACTTGTGTAATAAAAAGAAAAAAAAAACTTTAAGTGCAGAGTTTATTTCTTTAAATTATTTAAAGGAAATCTAAGTTTTTTTTGTATGTGCATATACTTCGACTTAATCGCATGTTATCGTATCAATTCCAAAATAATCAAACGGAAGTTATCATTTAAAGTTTTAAACTTGTTTATTAAATCACTTTAATTAACATTATAACTGATAAAATAATAAAATTGATTAAAAAAAACCTCAAAACATCTGCGTTTCAATATGGTTTCTAATTTATTTGTAAACGTTCAGTTTATGTGATCGGTACATATTTAACAGAGTTCATATCTGTCGATTTACCTGGCTACAATAGTCCTTACAAAACAAGCAGTACATGTTCTAACAATGTGAGATTTAAAGTGTAATTACTTAGTATATAGATTTAAAAAAAAAAGAATAATATCAATCGGTTTGGATTGTTAATTTAATTCTAAATAACAAAATAATTTTTGCACTCCCCTTTATGGAGATTCAAATAAAGATAGTAGTAAACCTTATGTCTAGAATCCTTATTTAAATTTCGATCAAAATCATGTAATTTATTTCCAGAAAATATGTAAACTTTTAGGTTTCTGCTTAAGGAAATCTTAAAAAAAAATTGAAATTCAAGGAGTATTGCTTTATTGGTGGGCACGGATAAAATTAAATGCAAATAAATAGTTTTGAATATTAAAATGATTCATTGTGCCCATATTATACCCCCCCTTTTAGCTACTAAAAAGAAATTGCAACTTTTAGAATCATTATTAACTTAGGCTTGACACCAATTGTTAAAATTTCGTTTACATTTGATGTATCTGGATTTTTATAAATTTATTTTTATATATTTATGAATAAATAGCATTTCCTCTTTTCATAAAAGTAAATTACGCCCAGATACAGCCCACAACACGACCCTTTCGCCTAGCAGTTCTGTTCGAAAATTCATAATCATCATTTAATCAGTTTAGGAAGGGATCTTGTACATACAGATGTATAAAGATATGCACACACCTAACTTCATATAAATATGTCTGTTCATATAAAGTTAGCTGTGTGCATATCTTAATACATGTGTCTATTAATATAGAAAATATAATAAAAAATGTGACCATATTTTGATATAATTATGTTTGAAATTTTTGGAGATAATGATTGATAGCGTGGATTATTTGGATGACTTTCTAATGTTGACTGTTATTCTGACAACGTTTCGTCTGCAAGAACCAGTTACGTAACGGATAAAGTTTTAAGAACTAATCAGTTCTAAGTAAGAGTTTTCTGAAGATAAATATTCAATCCCCAGCATGGACGGTACGAAGAATACAATTATGAATCAAAACTTCTACTTAGTCAGACTAATACAAAAAACTACGGATTAAATAAAAATAATCTTTTTGAAATTCCATTTATATACCAGAGTTTGACAGAAACATTCTTGTATTTTACAAAATTCCATGAAAAAGATAAAAAAGTATATAGATCGAAACGTTGTGAGAATACAATCCAAGATTCGAACAGTAGTTTGAATAATTAAAATAATACATTGTTTTTTACACAGTGATCACCACTTATCAAGGCCCGGAAGCCACTCAGGGATAAGGGTTATTGTATATATTTTGACGCAGTTTGAGTTACAGACACACATCAACTCCCTCGTATAATTTTGTTTTTATTTTTATTACATTTTGTAATCAGTTCTCTTTAGATTACCTAGGTCGAAAACTGAGCCATAGTCAAATTGTTAGCTTGATGAGAAAATGATTTTCATTTTCCTAAAAAATATTATCACTCATTCTTAATTTAATAAGGAACTAACAATTTTTCGTTTAATTATTATTCATTTTTATATCAAATTTTTCATCTTCATTTTTTTTTTCTATCAGTGTTTTTCTTTATATTTCTGTTTTGTTAAGGAAATAATAATAATCATCTTCGTTTTCTTTTGGCAAAAGAAATGGCGGCTCTTGAATTTCCTGCTTTCCTGGGAAAACAAAGAATTGATTGTGAGCTATATAAGGATACTTTAATTTAACTAATTATAGAATTTAGAAAAAAAAATCTGATTAATTACAATAATTATAATATTAATACTATCTGTTGTAGATTACATATATAGAAGAAAAATGTGAGAATATTTTGACGTAGCTTCAATTACAGATAAGCATCTTAACTCTGCTTTTGTATTTGGAATTAGTTCTCTTTCTGTTTGCAATTGTCGAAAACAAAACCATAGTAAGTTCCTTGGCTTAATGAGAAAGAGACTTTCATTTTTATAAAAATATTATGACTCATTCTTAATTTAGTTAGTAAATAAAAATTTCCAAAATTTCATTTAATTGCATTTTCATTAATCGTAATATCAACATTTTCATGATTGCTTTATTTAATCGCTTTTCCCCATAATCTCATTTTTTGTAAGCAAAGGAATGACAAGTGGTAAACGATTCTCTTTATACGAGAGTCATTGTAATTAACGTAAAATTATAAAAAGTTTATGCTAAAACTGGCAGTTTTTAAAATAAAAATACATCGACTGAACATATTCCTTGCAAATTTGTGTTATTTGAATTATTTTTTATTACTACGAGCAATATTAAAAAAGTGCCAAAAATATATAATAAATATAAGCATATCACGTAAGTAATGTGTTGCACCTGAAAAAGTGTTCAGATCACACGAATAAACGTCCTAATAGATTACAATTCACGAAGGGTTTTCATAACTTTCATATCACGGGCGCCAAGCGTATTCTTCTAGCATTTCAAAATAACACCGCAGACGAAGAAAACATGGATTCTTTACGAACCTAATCGCGAGGAATATATAAAAAAAAAGAAAAGAAAAAGGAAAATTGTATGAAATACTGATGATAGAGTCTATCTACGAAATATTAATTTTAAACAAATAAATATTTGTTTATTTTCATAATATTGTGTTATAATTTGGCTTATAAACACATTTTATACGCATTTTATCATTAATTTAAGCGACCCTTCTATGTTGTTTGTTTTTAACGATATGAACGACTTCGAAATCTGTTATTTATTTTTAAATAATTTCGCTATCTTTGCGTTTTTAAAGAGCTATGGGCTCTTTATTATTCATATTCATTATATATATATATATATATATATATATATATATATATATAAGTGAACGTGTCTGTGTGTCTGTCTGTACATTTCCCTACGCAATAACTGTCAATTTTTAGTCTACAGACTCGAAATTTGATATACAGGGTATTGAGGGTTGAACAAATCTATGTGATCGGTTTTCGGCCAGAAATTTGGCTGTTAGGGGGTTTAAGTTCCACGATTTGACCTTTGAGAACTCTACCAAATTCCTCCGGAAATTTTGTGTCTAAACACTTGAAATTTTAGATATAAGTTCCTTGGACAAGGATCTAACTTAATAACTTGATTTGAGCCCAAAACAATAAATATTAAGTGGTCATAATAGGGGCCAAAGTTAAAAAAATTGACCGTTTTTGGGGCTTTTTTTTGCTTCACATACATCTCCAAAAACCCGGGCAACGCGGGGCACCCATGCTAATTATACATATATATATATATATATATATATAAATAAATAAATTAGTCGCTCCTTATTTTTATGGGACGTATTTCTATTTCTTTCTTTTATTATTTAATAATATAATACAGTGCAGGCAAAAACAAAGTCCACACTTGTAATTTTTTCAAAAACTGCAAATTTAAGCAAAATTTAATGTAACGGTTTAAACAACCTATACCTCATTTACTTCGCCTTTTATTCTTCTATAATTTTACCTGTTCATATTTGATTTTAATTGAAATATTCTAGTCAATTAAAAAAATAACTTCAAATTTAAGAGGCAAAAAGAAAGTCCGCAGCAACAAATTCGCTTAAAACCAGCTTCAATTATCGCCCCTAAAATTAGTTAAAAATAGCCACCAACAGGCAACAAAGCATCTCTAATCATATTTGTTGTTATTCTAGGTTATACAACGTAACATTTTGTCCATATGCCACGAATTTCTCTTAGAGATCGCCAGGAGCTCATTAATCTCCATCTTTCTGGTTTATCCAATCGAGAAATCGGCCGCAGATTGAAATGTAATGAGAAAACGGTACGAAAGACTATGCAAAAGCACTAAAACACCGGCAGTGTTCGTGATGCCCCTAAATCTGGTCGTATTAAATTTATTTCTAACAGCGAAGACAATGCTATCAAGATCCGTAGCCTAAGAAACAGATTTGAAACGGCTCCCCAAATCCAACAACAGTGCAATCTTGTTAAAATGTGCTCTCTTTCTAATTTCAAGAAAAGATTAAAGGAATTTAATTTACGAGGGTATGTTGCAAGACGCAAGCCAATGATCTCTGTAAAAAAACAGGAAGCGCTGTCTAGACTTCGTCAGATGCAATGAAGATCATGACTCTTCATATTGGTCAAAAGTGCTTTTTAGTGACGAAAGCAAATTCAATAGGCTATGCAGTGATGATAGGCAGTACGTCCGTCGGAGGAAAGATGAAGAATTTAATGCTAGGTGCTCAGTTTCAACGCTGCAAGGTGACGGAGGTTCAGTTTTGGTGTGGGGCATTATTAGTACCAATGGTCCAGGGTCTATAGTTCGCTTGCAAGGTCGAATTAATTCGACCTAGTACATTAATATGTTGATTAAGCATTTTCTATCCTACTTTGGTCGGAATTTGGATGATAATCCAATCTTCATGCAGGATAATGATCCCATTCACACAGATGGCAATGTCAAGAGATTCCTGGAAGAGCATGATATTCCGTGTTTGGATTGGCCTGCACAATCTCCAAACCTCAATCCTATCGAAAATGTATGGCATTACATCAAGCAAGAGCTGCACAATGATAAAATTCCAAATTTGGAAGAACTTTGGACAAAAATTAAAGAACGTGGGATGTCCTTTCCCCGGAGTATTGCAGCAGCCTAATTCAAGGAATTCCCAAAAGATTGCAGGCTGTCAAATTGCAGCAGGGCTATGCTACCAAATATTAACTATTTTATTGTGTTCCTGTTGTATTTGTGTTGCATTAATGTTCTAAAGTTACATTTTAATAACAATTTTCCATTGTGCGGATTCTTTTTGCCACCTCAATTTGAAGTTATTTTTTTAATTGACGTGAACACTAGAATATTTCAATTAAAAATAAAATATAAACAGGTAAAATTATAGAATAATAAAATGCCAATCAAATGGGGTATAGGTTGTTTAAACAGTTACATTAAATTTAGCTTAAGTTTGCAATTTTTGGAATAATTACAAGTGCAGACTTTCTTTTTGCCGCCTGTATATATATATATATATATATATATATATATATATATATATATATATATATATACACACACACACACACACACACATAAACTAAGCCTGACTAATATTTTCTGGAAATAAAATACAAACGTTTCTGTGTAGCTGACTTAACGGTAGGTATTTTTATAATACTACTAACGAGGTTGGTTGGTTATTTTTGTTTTACGGCATATAAACCTTTTTCAAGTTATTTAATGCCGAATCCAGTGATTTTAAAGAAAAGTTTTTTTAAATAGAATATTTGTTTTTTTTTTTCAAGTCGGTTTCTATTTAACCCATAGTTGGGACCCTAACAGGCACTACCACTCCGGGTCAGAGTGGACTTCGGAACAATGACAATTAAGGGGTGGCTCCACACTCCCCAAAGCCCACAAGCTGAGGCCTCACCATTGGACGTAGTTTAAGGGCATATCCAGGACCACTATTAACAAGGATACCCGACGTTGCCTGGGATTGAATGAGGAATAACGGATGTTCCACACCATACGTTTCTGGTAATCGAAATCAATTAAATCAGTGAAATTATCTGTTTTTTTTTTCTATCAAGTTGATTGTCTTCTCTAGTTGAGGACCCACTGTGGTGAACTGGGAGGAAATTTCACATATCTTCCCACAGTTACTTAGTCCATAATACATTGCAGTCTATACTCCATTGTAGAGAACGTACTGTTGAGAATGTACTATTTATAAGGTGTGGATTAAGGGTAAGCAGAGTAATCCAGGGAAAGGCATGACGTTATTCTCAGCATCCAATGTAAAACGTATCCTTTAGTTACCCTTGATCATGGTTGATTTATTTTTTTATATAAAGTTTGACGGTTGCTCAAAATTAATTGGTCTCCCGACAAAAGGAGGGTGGACCAGTAAATTCACCCTTGTCCGTTCGTCTGTCCGCACTTTTCTAAAAAATTACGCCTCGGAATTTTTTGAAATTTTGCAGAAACGTTAAACATGATATCAATAAAAAGTAACAGAACGGATTTTCCGGGAAAACACCGGTTACCCCCCCCTCCCCTCCTTCAGCTTAAAATTGCTTCCTGAAAAGTTGTAACTAACTGATTTCTATATAATTTTGTTTGTCTATACTTCGTGATAACTCTTGGGTGTGCCCCAGGAGCTCTTTTAGGGCTAATAAAAACACTCTATTTTTGGGATTATTTTACCATATCTGTCAAAAATTTTCTGTGTATGTCTATTTAGCAGTTTTGCATGGTGCTGAACTCAAATTTAAATATGTTAAGGCCATGGGGACTTTTGGGACTAAATGCGGGGGGGGGCAAATGATGGACTTAGCAATTTCTTTTTTTGCATGGTGTAGAACTTAAACTTATATTTGTTAAGGCCTAAAACTGCACTGTTTATTCATTTTCACCAGGATTTGACGTCCCCTGGGGACTTTTTGGGCTAAATAGAGGTTGGGGAACAAGTGCTGAACTTAGTCATGTTTTTTATGTCTCGTTCATTGTGTATTCACGCGCGACCATGCATACTTCACTTGTTTTGCTATAAATGCATAGTCTTTATCTCTGTATAGTATAATATCTATATAATAATTGCGCCTGTCACTCATTTCTTCTTGTAATGCTGCCAAAATGCCTGCACTAAACCAAATGAAAGTAATTCACCCAAACTTGAATTAGTAGTAGTAGTAATAGATTTTTTTGTATGTGTACGCAAAAAGAAGACAACAACTGATCTTTTTTTTTTCAAACTTAATTACAGTTGAGAAATCGAAAACAAAATTAAAATTACAAGTTTCACTAAAATCATTAAATTAATTTTCTACCAAGCCGTATATCCTTACAATGTGAAAACTGATCGTATTTTTTTTTAATCTCTGAATTTATTATCTTTAAGGCGATTTATCAAAACACAAAACCGAAAAAAAGTTGTCACTTTTCGGAAGTTTGGTTAAGTTTGGATAATTTCATGTTGAAAAAATATTAAGAAAAATGACTCGACCACTAAATCTAGGTGGGTGGGTGATTAGCGTGCGAACTTCGTATTGCTGGTACCAGTATTAATTCGTATTACTGGTACTAAGTTACTGGTCGTAAGTAAATGAAAGCCCACTAATAACAGATGTCCAAATACCCATGCTGTTTCTCATATGTTGAAAAAGAGAGCTTTGAATGAAATCTATTTTTAATATAAAAAATGAAAATATTACCAGAAGGTTTAAATTATACAGGTCGGTAAAAATAAACTATTTATGTATTTGGAAGAAGTTATTTATTAAAATTGTTTTTCTTTCGATTTCCCGGCTGTTAATTATATTGCAAGATTACAGAAAATGTGTAAAAACACAATACTAGAACGCAAATATAACGAAAGTGAAAATGCGTTATTCGTTTATAGATTAAGAGTCGCTCGAGCAAAGTGTAGTATCTGTTATGATGCAACGCTTCATCTTTTCTGTCCACGATGAGTGAAGAAGAAATTCTTCTAGATCGAATAATTTTTGCCCTCATTCAGTGATCCCTTTTAGGGAAACTGGATTTTCCCAAATTAAAAGACGACATCGTGTCTTACATTGCCTCCGTGGAGAGTCTAGTAAATAGAAACTTAGATATTTTTATAAATAGAAATATATATTTAGCAATTAAGCTAATCAGAATTTTCCGTGTTTCATCCATGTAAGAACCCGTCAGACTAAGAGGCACTTTAGATTGACGAGTCCTAACATAATATGAAACGCCGAGTTGTCCGCGTAGGTTACATAATTATTTCCAGATCCAAACAACGTCGCAGCTCACAAGAACCATGAGCTGCGACGTTGTTGGGGTGTGGAAATATCTATATAATCTCTCACATTCTAATATATATATATATATATATATATATATATATGTGTGTGTGTGTGTGTGTGTGTGTGTGTATGTATTTATAACTTCCTACCTTGCTTTACTCAAGTATTGAGCACTGTTGAAGTTAATACTGAAAATTGAAACAAAATATTATATGCATATAGAAATGTGCATCTCTCTCTCGCGCTGTATATATATATATATATATATATATATATATATATATATATATATATATATATATGGAGAGAGAGAGAGGGAGAGACATGCACATTCATGTATAAATAAATATTCATAAAATAGCTCTGTTCGTTAATGAACACTATTATATAAATCCAGTGAGCTTTCTTTAGATTTTATCCTACGAAAACCTTCTTAACCTCGACTATATTTATATTAGATGTTTATTATATTATGATGAACTACTAAGAACAAATTTTACTTTTTGTTACCATTTGAAATTCATACAAATAACCTTTTGCCGGTTTTGGAAACTGCTTATCCAACCTCCTCTGAGAATTGCTACAAATAGTACTATATATGAGATATATAGTACTATTTTCTTATACTCCAATAAAAAAAATAATAAAAAAATCTCAATGTAAATGTCCACCCTGACGGAAAAGGAAATCTTACCAGTTCTTGGAATTGATCTGTCGATCTTCCTGATTGGACATTTTTTATAAGGATTTTGCTCTCAACTTAATTTTCAGTACTTCACATGATTTCACAAGAATTTACCAAGATTTACCATGTCTATTTTTTTTTTGAGTTTTGCATTTTTAAACAGCCGCCACCTTCGTTGTTCTCAGAATTGATTATATAATGTTATAAATTGAATTTTCAAAAATTTTTAACGCTGCAATATTTTAAATTATAAATTTATTAGATTTTTACTAGAATATCTTGTCATGTTCTTTTCTAGTTTTAACTAGTCCTTAACTTTTCCATGTTTAAGCTTAACCATATTATTTTTCATGCTCGCATTTTCCTATTGTAATTCATGATTTTTCCAGGCTTCCAATAAATTCACCTGTTCTTTGTTTAATTTCAGTCTTATTTTTTTGCCTCCATAAACACCTATGTAATAACAATGTACGAAATCGTCTGCTTTCAATACCCCCCATCATCTCTTTCATGCTTTCATTCTCTCTGTATCACGTGTTACTTCTATTTTCACGGCAGCAGTGAATTAATGGCAACAGTAGTCGTTGAAGCGACGTGGTTGCTATGGAAACCAGTAATAAAAAGCGTCGCTCACCTTACATATTTTTACGATTTTGAACACCAGAAAATTCATCATAACTTGTTTTACAGAACGAAAATTGAAAAAAATAATTTCGCAATATAACTGAGAAAGTGATCTATAAACTGTAGACAGTTTGAAATTAGTGAGCGGTTAAGATTTAAACCAGATATAAATGACTAAAACTGCCACTTTAACATATATTCAAACACGACCTTGTTTGAATGATATACTTCATATCCAATCTAAATGTTCATAAACCAGTCTTTATCTATATATTTAACATTTTGTATGATTCCGGCCTTTCCTCTTCTGAACAGAAGCAATTAGCTTCGAAATGCTGTGGTCTACAGAGGTTTGTCTTTATTACTCTTTCCTTATTGTTCTGATGATATCATAAAGTTCTATTTCTAGTCTTTTATTATATACTAGCAGATGTACCCGGCGTTTCTTGGTATTAAACGTAACGTTATATTCCTAAAAATAAAAAATGAAGTATAAAAAGCAAAAGAAACTGAAACATGTGCATACGATTATTTTGTTTTTTTTCTAAAAAGTACACTTCTTGTAAGTAAGAAAATATTCGAGATTAGATCGAAACCGAAATCAAAACCTAAAGTCAGTGAATTAAGTACGATAACCATTAGGCCAGTTTGCCACGACTTTAAAATGTGTTTTCAAACCCACTTAATCTTAAAGAGGAAGCGGTCATGTGAACGATGCGTATTCGTGAAACAGTTGAGAAATAGATAAAAATCCGACTAGCCCCAAGTACAACATTTTTAATTTTGACCCCGTAGCAGCCTTTTTTTTTCTGGAGGAAAACCGATTAAAGTTTTTCACGTGTCTGAATACTATGTATATAAAATTTCAAATTCATGGATAAATAAATCCGTTGAGTCTATAGGTTGAGAAATGTCGTCACACACATATTCTCACTTATATATATATAACTACTTAATTTACTCACATAAAATTAATATACGAACGTATAGATTTATGCGTAAACTTTAAGTATTTACTTCAAAAGTGCTCAATACGTAGGTAGAGCTAGTTAGTAAGTTATAAAATGTATATGGAGATTAAGCTACACTGAATATTCCGCGTAGCTTAATCGCCATATACATTTTATAACTTACTATATATAGAAATATATATATATATATATATATATATATATATATATATATATATACACACACACACACACGCATGCATAATTTGTTCAAAAGTATTGTCATCAACTGATAACTACTTGTTGTCAAAGTAATACTATTTAAAAAATTAATGTAAATCATCTCCAAAGCGTCAATCTTTAAATACATGAAACATTTATAAGAATTTTAAACCAAACGTTTACATTCTAATCGACAATTTAAATGCTTCCAAATTTAAATTTCTTTTCCTATTTTAAAGGGTTACAAAGTAGTTCATTTTATCGACTGGCTAATGAATGGCTATTATGCTTATGAAGAAATCGACATGTATTATGATAGATTTAATTTTGTAAAGTAATTTTTTTAAATTGGATTATTAAAAAATTCGTGTGAATACGTTCGGCAGTTGACGTTTTTATTTCAATGACCGATTAATATAGAATAATAAAAATAATAATTAATAATAAAAATAATAATGCTTCAGGTATATAGACGCGAGAATCACACGAAGACAAGATGAAAATAACTTTGCGTTACTTTTATTTCACTATTAAATTGCACGATCATAAAAAAGTTTTAAATTTGGAAATACGTAGTCTTTCTGAAAAAAAATATTTACATGAAATAGCACCCGTGGAATTTCCATAGGGGTCTGCTCTCTCTTTGTCTGTCTGTCTGTCTGTCTGTCTGTCTGTCCGTCCCTCTCATTTCTTTTTTCTTCTTTCTCTCTCAATTCATCTACCCACGACGAGATGATATTACACAAGGGTAGGAAACTGAGTTTTAAAGGACCCGCACCCTAAATACAGAGCACTCCGATTTGCAAAAAAATGCCTAGCAAGCCCCGTCGGTATTTTCCCGTAAGAGCACCTGAGGATATTAGCAAAAAATAAAAAAAATAACTCCTCATCAAAGGCCGAAGGTAAAGCCTGTGATGGTGGATCTCCTTCCCCTACACAAAACCAGAAACATACCTTAGTCAACGGGAAATAATGACCTCAATAATATTCAGAAAATTACATGGAGAATACATTACTTTCTCATATCTTCAATTCCTTTGCTATTGCAGACAGTTTCAATTTACGAATATCCCAAACAAGTTGGTGGACAACTGATATTTTTCAACTATCTAATTTGGGTCTGGTCGTCCAGCATAGTTTATGTCTCTTCAGTCGTATTTAAAATAAACATACTACCTATTACCCATCCTTTCTGACAAAGCAAGATCTGAATAAAGCTTGTCGAACATTTGCTTTGCTTGCACAGTATTTATTACTATCAAAAAGCCATACTTCATCAAGTTTTCCTTTGTTTTTTAAAAAGAAATGTTAACAGCAGTTTC
>NC_136504.1:85131156-85141156 GCF_053919585.1 Euprymna scolopes
GTGCGCGCGAAAATTTTCTACCGAACTCCTCTCTCAATATTTGGTCTACAGGGTTGGAAAATGAACATCTAGCAAACTTTCGATTTAGTTTTTAGTCAGCAAAAATTGTTGCTAAGCGGTCCAAATTAAAAACAAAACAGTTTACCTTGGCGGGTGAAGTCGACTTTTTGCATACACACATCTATATTAATAGATTAAACAACGTTATTTTTTTTAACTATTTACATGCGTATGAGTGTGTGTGGCTCAGAAGCTAAGGAATGAAGCCGGAGAGTTGTATGTTTTAGTTTCAATTCTTGCGGATCGCATCCAAGTCATCTTCTTTTACTTTTCGATATCGCTACAATATATTGCATACAATATAATAATCGATAACAATTGACTCCATAATAATAAATATGGAATATATATATATATATATATATATATATATATATATATGTGTGTGTTTGTGTGTGTATTAAATAAGTTCTAATTTGTTGAAATAAAATATTTTTCAAACGTACAGTGCGCATACATATATATATATATATATATATATACACCTTCTAATATACAAAGTTGAGATTTTTACCGCACTTACATTGTTATTAAAAGACTACTTATTTAAAAATTGTTCAACCATGCTTTTTAATATACTTAGTCGTGAATATGTGAGTAATTAACTAATCTGCATATTCCTTTGAAAAATGGACTTTCATTATTTTTCATGGTTTTTTATTAGATGATTGTTCTATTTAACTATTACGCTATGTTCTATTTATGCATATTTTCAATATTGTGCATAGAACGCCTTCTATTAAACTCCTCTCATCTTTTCGTTTGTTTCCTGGTCTATTTTTCTTTTCTTTTTTTTTTAAGGAGTCATCATTAAGGTTAAATGACACTCCGTAAGTGTTAATTATATAGATATATTGCCGGTTGAATGATGAAGAATATTTTGAGAGGATTGAAAACGGCGAATTTGAGGGACACATTTTATTAGAACAGTTTATAAGTATTTATTGACATTAATTTTGAATACAATCCGTTATAACCTACAGGGAATCAGCTACATAATAATGTGTCCCAGATATGTAAAGTTTTGGGGAAAAAATTCTATTCATATAAATTCTGTTTGATTTTATGCAGAAGGAAGATGAAACGAGAAGTTCTTTTCAGTTATAGTAGAAAGACGAGTTCTTGCTGTAAATGTTTTACAACGAAAAACCAAAGATTAAAACTCAGTCGAGCACCTGGCATTGATATAACGATAGACACTTTGTTTCTTTTATATAAGACTCAAAGCTTTAATTATAGATAGACAAACACCACATCTGTTGATTTATGACGGAAATTGTGATTTTGCATTATTGAGATTATTAGGACTACTATCCTCATAAACGAGGTTATTTTCACAATGTTTCCGCCAATGTACACTTCAATCTATTTCAAGTGCATCTTTTCAGACATAGGAATTAAACATGCGTTTGCCTTTTAGAGATGTGCCTTGATTATTATTTGGGTTATTCGGGCTACTGTTCTCATCGAGTGTGTTATTTTCACAACGTTTCAACCGATGTAAACTCCGATCTTCTTTAGGTTTAAGGTTCAATCCTCAGTGCGGTCTATATTCAGACTACAATTGCAAAGTACTTAAGACTTCTACACAGTCATGGCTGATGGAAGGCGAGCACGCTACCCTGTAGATTAAATAAAAGGTTCCGTTCAAAATTCTATGCATATTTTTGAATTCGGCACAGAGATTCCCAAGTTCGACAACATACATCTCAAGAAGGTCAGAGGTTACATTAGCTGACACATTGTGAGAATAACACTCACGATGAGAACAGCAGTCTGAATAATCCAAATAATACACAGATCTAATCATCGAATATGCAAGTCTTTATATATTAACTTAGGAATCTATGCGAATTTTTAAACAGAGTCCATTATAATTAACTCTTGGGAGTAGATTGTTCTCATTCCTCCAGCCATGAACGGGTAAAAGTTAATTTTTATGCAATTCTTTGTTATTATTGCCTGAATACAACTTTTAACCTCCTAACAATTAGAAGTAATTGTTAAGCAACACCATCAACCATTATGCGACACGTCCAAGTTCAAAACGGTGCATTAAAAAAAAATAATTGGAGCGTAAATCAGCTAAAGCGTTGTAAATATGAGAATCCAGATGAGAATGGTAATTCAAATAATGCAAATTATTAATCCTTATCTAAAAACTTGTGTGACATAAAATTATTTCCATATAAAGTTAAGCATTTGTATATGCTTATGCATTCCTATATATAGGATTAACTCAAACTAATTAATTGACCATGATGGATATTTGGAAAGAGACACTAAACGTAAGTGTGCGTAATGTGGACTATATTTAGTTTATTTTAGTTTTATGCGAGGAAGATAAAGAGTAGGTGGAAAAGCTTTCTGAAATACAGAAATGCAATCGTAACGATAGGTTTTAAAGATCAATTAGTAATTATTCTTAAAACTTCAGCCTCTTTGGGATGCTTTAAAGGGTTTGGGGAGGGCAATGACCTTGGAACAAGCCCTATTTAAAAATTGACAGAGTTATTGCGTAGAGAAATGTACACACACAGATACCCAGACACTTTCACAGATATACATACATATACATGTATATACACATGTATATATACATGTATATATACATATACATGTATATATATACACACATGTATATATACATACACATGTATATATACATACATACACATGTATATATATACACACATACACATGTATATATATACACACATATATATATATACACACATACACATGTATATATATACACACATATATATATATACATACACATGTATATATACATACACATGTATATATACATACACATGTATATATACATACACATGTATATATACATACATACACATGTATATATACATACACATACAGATATGCATGTAATTATATATATATATATGTGTGTGTGTGTGTGTGTGTGTGTGTAAAACCAGTGTCATTAATTGATTTCAAATGCACCATTAAAAACTACAAAAATTACAGGGCTTAGAGTTTTCAATAAAAATCGGCAAAAATATTCTTCGGATATTAATTTAAACAAAATGTAAAATATTTTAGAAAAGACGGAAAACTTTTAAACTTTACATAATATATAGTAAATCAACTATTTTCACGCGATTTTTGCACATTTGCCTTGCTGAAAAATTTTGTTGTAGTGACATTTTGTCACCCATCTTCTGCTGTCACGCGGAGCGGACCGACCCCTCCCCACCCCCTCTAGCTATGCCACTGATCGTTGGCTAGTTTTTGATCTTAAAGTAATAGTTTCTTTTCAACTTCGTACATCAAATAGTTTCACGCTTTTTCCCCAAGAGATTTCCATAAAAAATTGAAATAAAATGTCCCAAAATAACCATAAATTTCTATTTGCAAACATCTACCATTCCGTTAGGCTTTGCTCCAAATCGACTAAAAGTTAGGATGAAAAGTTATTTATATGAAACCAGTTCGGGTGGTCCCACGTAAACCATTTTGTATCAAACAAGAATTTAAAAATGTCCCCAAAATTTGCAATTTTTTCGTGGATATCAAACAATACATCGAGTATTTTTTTCTCCGTAATACAACAAAAGTAATTATTGATTGCTATTTAAATCGTTTAAATTTTAATGATGAAAGAAGCACCCTTGTTGGCCCTAAGAGTGCTGGAAATGATCCGTCAAATGAAAATAAATAAAAAAGAAAAAACAAAAAAAAAACGTATTTTTCGCAAATATCAACAATATATTTATTTTCTTTTGTGTGGACTTATGCAGAATACGGATCGCGTTATTGTTGGAATATTTCGGGTCCGTTACGTAAACCACCGGAAGGTATAAAAGGAAAACTTTGTTTTTATTTAATTTTATTTATTAATATATTTTACCAAAAACCATGTTCAGTGTATGAACCGCTCGCAAACAAATATAATTAAAAAAAAAAATAATTAAAAAAACACTCATTGTATTAAACTTTAAACGAAACAAAATAGTACTTGTTGATGTAAAAATAACATTATTTAGAAATCCATTCTTAGTGTGATGTGAGACACTTGAATTATTTTGTACTTTCACTTTACAATTGAATAAAACAAAAATACTGTTTGCCAATTGTCAGCTGCTGCGATTTCACTGACCAAACGTTTGGGTACTTTCCGGTGGTTGACATAACCTACTCGGAATATGCAGACGATATAGCGGTTCGTATTCTGCATAAATATCTAAAAATCAACAAAAAATTGTGATCATATTATTCAAGGCTGCACGTTTTACTTTCTTATATAACTGATTTGTTTTCTGTGGAGAAGAGTACTTTGACTCAGATTGCAAACAATAAAAGTATAAACATAAACACCCAAAAATACACTTACACAAATATTTTAAAAATTTAAAAATAAGAAAAATTAAAATTTAAAAAAAAATTTTTTTTTTTTTATTGAATATTTTAACTGTAAATATACTTGAGTTTTTTTTTTTTTTTACTTCCCCGTTTGGTTTGGAGCAACGTGTATCAACTGTTTTGGTTGGTTGGTTGGGTGTTTTTGTTTTACGACATATCAACCCTTTTCAGGTTATGTAATGCTGAATCAAAAGATTTTTTAGTAGAATATATTTATTGTTTGCAAGTCGGTTTCTATTTAACCCATAGTTGGGACCCTAACAGGTACTACTATTCCGGTCAGAGCGGACCTGGGAGCAATAGCAATTAAAGGGTGGCTCCACACTCCCCAAAACCCGCAAGCTGGATATAGTTTAAGGTCATATTTTTGTCCTCGAGCAGGGAAAAGAAATCCTTCTATACTGAGGCAATTTAATTTTTGTCCCAACCTAGAGTGCTACTTTTTGTTGAGCTGGATTTTCCTCACATTTGAAACCGACATTATATCTAACTGCTCTCGTGGGGAGACAAATAAGTCTTTGTTTTTCTTTCACCTCATACTATTACCATGTTTATCAACAGGAACCCCTCCCCTATATGTACACACAGCAATAACAATGCTAAAAAAAAGATAATTCTAAGAAATTTAATATACTTTCGCAAAAACTGCGGCCAAATAATAACTTGTACTCTGAAAATATAACATTTTTTTTATTTATCTCCTGTGGGGTAGAAATGAAACAAGTAAAACATGCTACATTCTACCTGAAACGTGTGATTTGGAATAAAATAGTAACCCGCGCATAAGAAAAAAAAAGAAAAAAAACACGCAAAGAAAATAGAGACACACTTATTTAGGTTAGCTTTGCCTCAAAGCATGTAAGCGTACATCTCTACCTACTCTGAATTCCACCCATACTATTCTTTTTTTTTCTTTTTTTTTCATGTAATAGAATGCACCTGTATTCCTAACTAAATTTCCAGGTAAATTTTACTCCCTGAAATCAGCAATATTTGTTAGAAAGGAAAAAGGTGGCCGGCATGGTTGGCGGGAGAAGGCGGAGTGAGAGGAAAGTTTTACACGATTTCGAACTTTTCTTTTGGCCCGGACGGGAATTCTTTTTATCATAATCATTCATTATTGAAGTTTGAAGATTATGAACGAAGAAGAAAATAAGTTGAATGTAACTTTGGCTTCGCTTTTCATAATCAGACGAAAAATGATAACGGAATAAAGTTTGACTAAAACGAAAACAAAGAAAACATAGATAATTTTTAAATCACAAGGGAAACAAACAAACAAAAAATAAATATAAGAATTAAACCATAAATATTTTATTTTTCTAGGTAAAGTTTTCCTTTTGTGTTTATTTCACACACTTTTTGGAACACGGTCAGAGGGCAGAGGCAGGAAGCTAGGAATCTATACAATAATCATTTAAATACGATACAAAAAACATGCATCCATGCTTTAATAATAAAAGAAAATAAATGTGGAGAAAGGAAAACGAAGGTTAAAATTATATATATATATATATATATATATATATATATATATGTGTGTGTTAGTGTGGGAGGGGGGCTTCGTGGCTGGATTCGAATCTCATGACCGACATTAATTGTCATCCTAAACTGATGATTGCATAAGCATGGAACACTAATGTCTGTAGGTATAAAGAATAATTATTATTTAATTAGACTTGTACATATATATATATATATATATATATATATATATATATATATATATGGGGATATAAACAAGAGATAGGAGGGAAACAATAAAACGGTTATCTTTATAGATATATATATGTGTGTGTGTGTGTGTGTGTGTGTGTGTGTGTGTGTGTGTGTGTGTGTGTGGCTTATTTCAGTTTTGAGCGACTAGATATTCTTTGAAAGAATATCTTCCTGGGATGTTTATACTAAAGCAATAGTGGCACAATCACCAACCGCGCTGGCATTACATGTCCAGTAGTTAGGAGGAGTTTATGACGAACGGAAACAATGCCGGAATAAGCAGAGAAAGACTAGCTTTATTTTGGAGCTTTTTCCTAGTTTAGTTGCGCCACCACTATACACACAAACACACACATTATATATATAAGAACAAAATCAGATTGTTTCTCTATCCGACTTAGTTATTCAACAACATATAAAAACAGACTACGGAAGAAGAGAAGATATAGATGGATAGAATGGAAGCAGAAGAAACGTCCTGGCGATTAATGAAAATAGATGGACAGGGAAACAAAACTAAGAATGTGATGACACCAGGTACCACCATGAAAATTCCAAAATTCTTTTTGAAAAAATAAATAAAAAATAAAATAAATAAAATAGAAACATTTTTTTGTTGGCTTTTTCTAAATAAATATAAACTTTTCCTAAAACAAAGAGGAAAATTAAAATAAAGTAAGCGATTATTGGTAAGTAAGCGACGTACCTTTCTTTTCCATGTTTAATAGTTGATCACAGTAAACTTTGCCTCGTGAAATTATAAAATATGAGAGAGGACAAACTATATCGTAAGTGAGCAAGAGAAACTAGTCGACGTTTCGGGGGTGTGTGGGGGGTTGTAAAAGAACCTTCCAACCCAACCTCGTCCCCTCCTGTTTCCATCCTCACCTCTCCCCTGCACCCAACCAGCCCTCCATCAGCCGGTTTCCAACAAATCCAACCACCTCCACCCCTACAGGCAAAACCCCGCTTCCTTTTCTTCCTCTCTTTCTATGTTTTCTTTCTTTACTATCATCAGTTATCTATCCCTCGCTCTTTCCTTTGCTTTCCCTCTCTCTAAGATATCATCATAAAACACAGTAGATAAATAAATATGGAATATCTTTCATTTTCTTTTTTTTTCTTTCTCTCTCTTTTATTATAGTAGATTTCGTATTCCATCACTTTGCCGGCGAATTATTCTTTTTATCGTCTCTCTCTCTCTCCCTCTCATTCTCTCTCCCTTTCTCTCGAACTGCCGCAGCATCTTCCTCCTCTCACTCTGGCGGGTACTTTTTTTTTTTTGCTTCTTCTCTACATTTGTATTCTTTTCCTCATCATCCCAGATTCCGTCTTTTTTCCCTCTTTTTATTGTCTCAGAACATTTTCTCATTCATCATCTTGCTATTGATGTTGCAGTCCATCTTCCTCATCTTCATGTCTTCTACTTCCCATAGCATTCTTCCTCCTTCTCCTTTCTGCCCGCTTCCTTTTCTTCTCTCGCCCCACGTCCTAATCTGTGTGTGTATTTATTTATCTCTTCTCATCCTGGATCCCTGTCTCAGCATCTTTCTACTCACTCTATTGTCGACTGCTTAAAAAAAAAAAGAAAAAAAAAGAAAGGAAAACAGATAAGACAAACTTCTCCTCAATTACATATTCTTCATCTTTTTCCTTTTCTTTTGCTACTACCAGCAGTACTACTGCAATATAGCTACTTTGCAGAATATTGGTACTGCTTCCATCATTCCAACGACTAAAAGACAGACTAGTACTGCTGCAGCTGCCCTACGCGCCGTAGTAAAGAAGAGAAGAAAGAGAAATGCAGTTACTACTGTTTCACGTTTTACTAATAAGGTTATATATTTACGCTTGCTGGTGATGATGATGCGAGCGCTGCATCATCACTATCATCATAGTCGCGATGGCCGTGACGAACATCGAACATCGTTGGTAGTGATTGGGGTCGGGATGAAGAAAAGGCGATGTATGAGGTTGGAGTCTGACAAGCGCGTTGGATTGGTGGCGATGGGGTCGCGGACGGACACCACTGTTTGTGGGGTGGAGAGTGGAAGAAGAAAGGAGGCACGCTTGACTAATGTCCTCTAAGCCCCTCCTCAGAACTAACTTATCATTTTTTACTCACTGCTTCTTCTTTTGTCATTCACTTTTCTCTAACTTCATCTTTTCTTTTTATAACCATTTTCTTCAGCATTTGCTCTTTTTCTTCTTCCTCTCATTATTCTTCACGTTTCTTTCTTTCTTCGCATTTTTCCTTTTTTTGGGGCCTCTTCATTTTTTATCTGTTATTTCTTCATCTTTCTCTTCACGTTTTTGCTTTCTTTTTTCTTCACTTTTTTCCTTCTTCACTTTTATTTATTACTTTCAATATTTTCTCATGCACTTGTTCCCATTTTTCTTTTTCTTCGTTTTTTTCCACTTATTTCCTTTTCCCTTGTATTTCTTCCCTTTCATCGCTTTTTATCCCGGCCTCTCGTTATTTCTTCTTTTTATTTACTTCTCGAATTTTATTCGTTTTTTTTCCTCATTTTTATTCTCCGCTTTTTCTTCATCTTCACATCGCCTTTTATTTTATTTTCCTCTTCACGTTTTAACTTTATCCTTTTTTTTCTTCGTCTTTGTTATTTCTTGTTCTTTTCTTACTACTTTTCTACGCTTCTTCGTCTTTGCCTTCCTATTTTCACCTTCCTCTTCTTCGTTTTTCCCCACTCACTTTTCTTCTTTATCTTCCTCATTGTCCCCTTTTTCATCTTTTCCGTTTTTCCCCTCACTTTTCTACTTTTTCTCCTTCTTTGTTGCTTTTTTCTACCCTCTTCACTTTTCTTATTCTCTTTTTCATTTTTCTCCTCACTTTTCTTTCTCTTCTTCACTTCTCTCATTTTATTTTAATCGACCACTTCTTCACGTTTCTTTCGCTTCTTTCCCCTTCCTTTCTTTTATCTTATTCTATTTTCATTTCCTTTTTATCCCCGTTTTCTTCCTTGCTTTTTTTCTGCCCGTTTCTTCTCCTTCTCTCCAAGCTTCACCCTCCCCGTCCCTCTGCAATGTATTCTTTCCCATCCAAACAAAACCTCAAAACTTTGCAAATCAAACTGGCTGACTGCAAAAATACATGCAACTGCATATCTATGTGCATTTTCATGCATGAACACGTGTGCACACACTAACTCGCAGACACGCAATGCACGCGCGCGCATATAATGCTCACCCTCCAAAGTGCAATCACCCTTGAACGAAATGCACATGCTTAAAGAAAATCAAATTGGACTTGCAAATATCAGAAGCAATCTTGACTCAAGGCCATTGGTTAGTGAGCACACGATCGGGAATTAATTATTCCACAATAATTAAACCAACAAAATAATCACAAAGTATATCTATCTATCTATCCCTCTCTCTCTCTAACATACACACACACTGTCTGTCTGTTTCTATCTCTCTCTCTATCATACACACACATACACACACACTGTTTGTCTATTTCTATCTTTCTCTCTCTCTATATATACTCCTAGGTTACATTTCAATAACTAAAGGATGGGTGCAGTAATATTCTTTGTTTATATATGTTTTTATTATGTTTATATACATATATATATATGCTGTTTTGTTTTGGTTTTAGAGATATGTTTGGAATGAATTCAATTATCTACGAAAGCGCATTTTTACCTAAATGCGAATAATTTTCACTTTTTAACCAATTTGGTACCCCCACATGGGGAGCGGTATATATATTATTTTTAAAATGTAATTATCCACTGACACGTGTTTCGTCGTCTAGATACATCCACTTGGATGAGTCGTAGACGACGAAACACGTGTCAGTGGATAATTA
>NC_136504.1:85146156-85151156 GCF_053919585.1 Euprymna scolopes
ATATATATATATATATAACGAGGGCGCGTTCCAAAAGGAGTGCCTCCTATTGCTTCATTCCTCTGAATGGATAAGAGGAGACTGCAAATTGCATTGTTATGGTGACTGAACTTATGCGTTCATGACCTGGAATTTTCATATCTTTGTTGGAGATATTAACTCTAAGAAAGCAACTCCCGTAATGGACTTGTGTCAGAAGCAGAGATGCGTCAGTGAATTTCTGGCAAAAGTGCATCGAAAATTATGGTGACTATATAGAAAAAATAAATACTATAGCACAAAAGGTTGCTCGTTTTTACGGGGCAATTCCAGTCTTCTGAGCTCTTCAACTTTCTGAGTAAAAAAAAATAGGCTAAAATTTGGAATGACTATCATATGACAAAGCAATCTCCAGACGCAATTATTGTTCATCGCTTGCAAAAGTGCATTGAGAATGATAGCGACGAAATAGAAAAAATAAATTTTGGAGCAAAATAGGTGACTCGTTTTAATGGTACCACTCCTGTCTTCGTAGCTTTTTAACTGTTTGAGTTAAATAAAAATAGGAAGTTTTACTTTTAGAACGGCACTCGTATATTTTATTTTTGTTCTAACCATCCAAAGATACGGCCATATCTTGAATTTTAACAACTATTCTTCATTTGAAAAAGGAAAGAAACAATCTTCTCAGTCTTAGACACACCACGTATTTTCAAATGGTGGCTTCTATGCTTTTCTTGAAATAAAACGAGACAGTTTTGGTTGTTCCTTTTTATTTCTCATCATATATATATATATATATATATATATATATATATATACATATATGTGTGTGGTACTCTTGCGGAATTTGACCCGAATCCTCGAAATTTTCCGTCAGTTATGGTTCGGGCTTGTAGAGGACTAAGATATATAAATCCTAATCCTTTTACAAAAGAATATAATGAAACGAATGGAATTGAAGGAAACAAAAACTCAATTGATGGATAAGATAAACGTCGTTTATTTACTGTTGAAAGAATTAATGCTTCAGATATAACATGTGTTCATGTCCGCGCGGGTGTAACCATCGTTTGTTGCGGGATTGGTATTATAAAAGGAAAAAGGAAATGTGTTTTCATCTCCCGTTCGGGTCACTATCGTTTGTTCGCGCGTGGGAAAAGAAGTGAGTGATGTAGTGGAAAATGGGAACGATAGTCCAGCGTGTAGACACAGAAAAAGATAGAGGGTTGACATCAGTTAAACTGTGCGCCATGTTAGCCGTCAGCTACGCGGTGGTGTTCTCAGGGACAAGTTGCATATATATATAGAGAGAAAGAGTGTATAAAGAGTACGTACGGTCTGATAGATTTTGTCCCACATAGTAGCCAGTGGTGTGAGGTACGCGCGTGCGCGCGCCTGCCGAAACGGCGGTGGTTGGTGCGCCGACCAACCACCTTGGAAAGGCAGGTCGGAAAAAAAGGGCTGGAAACAGCTTGTCTCTTGCTTTTATAGTCGTTTCCGCTGGTCTTTTGCGCATGTGTGGATTTCCTTTGAAAGGGGAAGTGACGTTGTCCATGTGTGCGCGTGTGTGAGTACATATGTGTAGGTTAGCGTGTGTGTATATACACGTGAATGTGAGTGTATGTACGCGAACGTGAATATATGTACGTGTGTGGACGTGGGTGCGTATGTTTGTGTGCGCGTATGTATATGACAAGTAATATAGCTTGAAATGTGAACGCATGTTTTTGTGTGAGACTAGAAAAGGCTCGCGCAGGCTAAACCGGAAATCACCGGATGAAGCCGAGCGTTGTTTAAATGTTGAAACACTAAATCGATATAATTTGTTTTTTGTACACAAAAAATGTAATTTTAAAATTATTTCTTGAACGATAGAAGGGATAGTTTCTGTTTATTTTTATAACATTAAAAACATTTCTGTACTGATGCATTTCTCATAAAAAATTCTATTCAAAATAAAAAAAAACATTTATTGCCAATTTTCTTTAAAAAATATAAGTATTTTTGAAAAAAAGAAAAAAACTTTCACCTAACAATTTACGGTAAAAAATTCACCTTTTCTCGAAAAAAAAAACAAAAAAACAAAAAAACTCCAACTTTTGTTAATAAAAAAAATTGCAAAAAAAAAAAAAAAAATTAAAAAAAATGATAAAAGTAAATAAACAAAATGCAACTTTTCTTGAGGAAAATATACACATATATTCAGTAAATTTACAGTATATTTTAACTATTATCATTATAATGCTACTATTTTAAAAGTAAATATTAATTATTTTTAAACCTACGGACACATAAGTTTTGAACACATCATTTTTAACTGATCACAAAAATTATTAAATGTTGATGTGAGCTCCAATCTATAGTGCCCCTCGCCAATCGTTCAGAAAATACTCGTTTAGCCAAAATCAACACCAATAAATTCCTCTACTCTCTAACGGTGACTAAACCTAAACGTGGATTTCGTAACCAAAACTTCTTTCCTAGAACTGCTCCTCTTTGGAATTCTGTTCTGCTGGTCTGCTTTCCGGCTGACTACAATATGGTCGTCTTCAAGTCCAACGTAAACAAGTTCTTATGGACACGTCCTCGTAAATAATCTAATCATACAAAATTTCCATCACAACCGATTACTACAGGCTGTGATATGTGATAACTCAAATCAAAAACACTATGTATATAAACGCACCCGCATCAAATTTTCTGTTTAATAATTTAAATATTTGTGCTAACTCAGTTCCTCAATAATATTTTTATGAATACAAGAAAAAAAAAACAAAAAAAAAAACATAATCCAGGATTTTACATCCAATCTAAAATTTATTTAGAATTTATTTTTCAGTTTTCTTTTCGTTTTGATTTTGCTAAGGAGAAGGTATCCACTGAATGAAAGGAATGAATCTGCGATTTCAAATACTTCAACCGAGATATATTTTTTTAGATTCTAACCGTACCTTTAAGTGCAATTGTTTGTATTTTGACATTTCTTTTCATGAGTCCGGTGGTTTTTATAATTACTGCAATTATGAAAATCTTCCTAAAATTCCAATTTCGTTCATGTCATACATAAGACCCCCGTATTTTCATAGCTAGTGCTTGTTTTCATGTAAATGAGTTTTTTTTAATGAATCATTGACGTGATTAATTAAGCATCTAGCTCTATACATATGGATATATAAATAAATGCCACATTCTCACTTGATATATGTGCACGTGCAAACAAAAATTGACTACCATTCTCGAACCACAATTACATTAAATTTAACTCCAATATGATTTACAAACTGTTGTTTATGTAACGGAAGTTGAGATACGTGCATTCTTCAATAGTCAGGTATGCAAATTTATTTCCACGAGCAAAGAAGGGAGATTTAATCTTAACCTTAACATCAACTTATAATTAAGAAAGTAATAATTACGTATGCTAATGTAATTTTTGCAAGCAAAGAGGTAGGTTTAATAATTATAATAACTGAAAATAATAATGAAATAATTATCTATGCAAATTTATTTTATAGGCAAAGAAGGGAGGCTTAATCTTTGTAATAACCGATAATAATAAAAAAAGAAAGGGATAATTACGTATGCGAATGTAATTTTATAAGCAAAGAAGAATGGGGCTTAATTTTAATAATTCATAAGCCAATCCCTTATTTAGATATTGTTGTTACTGAAATAAAAATCAGTCTTATTACTACTGTGTGTAACGCCGACTCTGATAACTAAGTTCCCGTATTAAACAAAGTATGAGCAATTGTAAAAAATTGTTTAATTTTTAAAACTAAATTCGATGCTAAAGGATTTTTTTTTTTTTTTTTTTTTGTTAAATAATTGAAAACAATATAAAATCAAATATTTCGGCCGAATCCGGCCTTCCTCTGTGATTGTTTTCATGTATTGAAAATAAACCTCTTAGCATAGAATTTATTAAAACAAATTTTTTTCTCTCGAATCCTGCGGTGCTTTTTAATATAGAAATATTTGACCTGTTACATATACGCACGTACCAGCATGTTATCTTCAAGAAATCTAGAGATTCATGACGATGTCCATTTGGCACCAGGAGAGATTGGCTATCACGGGTATTTGTTGTAGCTCGCTAATAAAGAAAAAAGTGCCTATAACCCACTGAAGAACGGCCAAGTCAGACGAAATATTGGTTTACATTGTTAATATTCATTAAACAGAATCTTAAGCATCGAATTTGGTTTTAAAAATATTTCTTATATTTTCACTTAGTGCTTTTCAATGTAGAAATAGTCAATTCAATATTTGTACAAGTAATAAGAATCGTCATCTAGCAATAAAGAAAATACAATTGTGCTTCAATTTCCATGCAGGGAAAGGGTATATCACAATGCCCATTGAGAAAATTATATGATGAAGCAAAGTGTGTGTTTGTCCGTCACCTTTCAAATTCGTCACTAGTTACGTACCCTTTAACAACCTCTCCAGAAATAGAGATAAAAAACAGCTATGTTATGATTGCAATAATAGGAAATCGCAAAAATTGTAAAAAAAAAAAATTAAAAGAAAACTTTCTTTATCAAAAAATTACTTAATCAATGTATGTGATTCTAGAATATGAAATTTTCGTTGTATGACAGATACGTGCACTATGAAAAATTTTCTGTATTTTTTTTTTTTAATTTTGGACAACAGCAAAAGTTTTAAACTATTTTTTATAACGGAAACTACAACGTACCCTCCTACAAGAAAATCTCTTAATAATTTCACGAACGTATTATTGAACTATAAACAAGAAAAATACTTTAATATCTTTGTAATAAAGTGTGTTTTTATTTGAGAAGAAAAATAAAATTTATTTACTTCTTTCGACGAACAACATTAACTTTCTTCGATAAGATTTACTCTCCACTTGTCAGCTAAAAAAAAAAAAAAAAAAAAAAAAAAAAATAGACGTTTAAACAGAAGCAAATAAAAACGGAGTGGTCTCAATGACACTGTTTTTCAAAAGGATCGCACAGATTGTCGATCACCGAGATGAAATACGCAACGCA
>NC_136504.1:85156156-85163656 GCF_053919585.1 Euprymna scolopes
GTGTATGTTTAGCCGCACTGATGAGTTGTGATACAACGAAACAGTACCGCATGTGGATGACAAATATATATATATATATATATATATATATGTGTGTGTGTGTGTGTGAACTAAAGATGATGAAAATCGGAGTGCTTCCATTTACTGCTTACTGTCTTTGCATGGAACTAAATTAAATTAGATGTCACTTGTTAATTTCACCAAACACTAGGAACTGAACAAACTATTTACTTTTTTCAGCCAATTTCAATTTTTCATGTTTTAACTATTAACGTAACGATTGTGAAATGAAAATTTATAAAACGACTACAATTTCACTAATTTACGAGAGGAAAATAGGATTTATATTATTTAACCATCACTCAGAAATGAAACTCATAAATTATACTAAGTACAGAGTTTACCCCCTATACAAATTGCAACAGCAGAGAGAGAAAGTGAAAAACACCTTACCTTTTTAGTACTGTGACCTTTTGCAACAGATGTCCGACGGTTGCGACCCAGAGTGTAAGCCTTCTAGAGATTTAGTAAACTGACATTAGTTAACATATTTTGTAACTATCGTAAGGTTAGGAATTTGACAGGAAGATGAAGAAAGGAATCAAGTGTAAAAAAAAAAGAACAACAACAACAAGAATCGAAACTCCCAAAACAATTCCCTTTTTTTTATAACATAGTCAGTGACAGGTTGACCCTTTCCTGGGCGATCACTCCCATGAGTAATCGTGTGACCCCAAATGTCACATGATCACTCATTAGTATACGGCCAATCACAAAGAAGAAAAGTGCTTTTGCATACGTCAAGCCAAATCGGGTAAGTTAAGGTAAGTACAATTTTTTTTTTTACAGTATAAAGGAATTTACTTTAGTGGAAGTTTTAAAAAATCCACGGGTCCACAACCTGGGGCTAACATTTGAACTCTATATGGGATAAACTATATATCCGAATGTTTCATTAAAGTTCTTTATCTCTCAAACACTGATTTAGTAAAGAAATTATAAACATACTTTTCCTCTCCCCAATTAACCATTTTCATATGTTGTAGTATATCTTTCGTTTTGGTCTCTTGGTCTTACTGGATTCCAGGACAAGAACTTCTCTAGTCTGGTGGAGTATCCAGCTTTGTGCTATTACTGGAGATAATATCACCTGAAGAAGGTGCACCATTCCTAGTAAAAGCTAATGTGGGTTAGCCGTAGAAAAGAGATCTCATTTGGGCTGCGAATACTATGTGATTTTGAATATTTGGTCAGGGTTTACTTCTAGGGAAATGTATCCTCATGCCAGGTTGTTCTGACAAAACCAATGTACAGAGAGACCTTAGAGACTCGAGGATAGTGTCTAGTAGGCATTCAAGTTCTCTCCTGTAGGCACTCAAGTTCTCTCAGTAGGACAGTAGTTTGTCTGTGTGTGTTACTAGCTAAAAGTCACAAACTACAAAAAACATGAGTTGATATATTCTTTATTCAGCATTACAGCTCAAGAGATAGAATTTGGACACAACCTTTTATAATATTTTTTCCTTTTTTTGGGGGAGGGTGGTCACAACTCACACTAAAATATATTTTCTTGGCTTTCAGACTAGGATAAAAGTATAGTATCTATTCTGTGTGTGAAGTGATACAGAGCTGGATAGGAAAAGGGGAAAGGGAGTGAAGAGAGTGGGAGGAACAAGAACAAAATGGTTGAAAGAGGAGAGGGAAAGAGAGAGAAAGAAGAAGGAAAGAGGAGGAAAGTTAATAGATAACGATGGTAGAGATTGAGAGAGATAAGTTTTAAAAGAAAGATGTTACGCACTTTTTAATCCTTGCATTGTTCATCTTTACCTCGAGGCAATACCGGGTAGCCATGTTAATTTATATATAATACAATACTTATATTTAATGTCTTGCTACCAAGACACAAGAGAGTAAATTAACTCAAGTCCGAGACATTCCTTGCAACAAAAGAGTGTTGTCTACACATCATAACAATATGACGCCTCTGATAGGATATTTGGTGCAAATTTAGATAACGCAAAACTGAAAACCTTTCGAAGAATATTATCAATTAATGAAAACACAATAGAAAGATAAAGAAATCCTGGACAATAAAGACAGACTATGAAGAACAAGATCACAACCATAGCATACACAGATCTCCGACAGAAATGGTGGCGGAAGATCAGAACGCCTAAAAACACTGTAATAGTGTAAATCTATGGACAACTTAAAATCCCATCGGGTTCATCAGATGATTAAATTTACATTGAGAGCATAAACATAATTTTAAAGTCTTAATATCCGTACACAGAAAAAAGATGTGTTTGTTTTATAGATGCTATCTTGAACTCCGGTGTCTGGTAAGATCACCTATCATGGAAAGGTCTGACATGCAAATCACAAATCGATTAAAAGAAATCTAGTGAAAATCCAGAACAAGTTAACAGCAGGACCCGTTGACCTCTGGTCGTCTTTGCCTACGTATCTGAATATGCAAGCAAGTATCAGGCGTGGAACAATGGAGTGAGAATAAAGTGTTTCTTGAGCACATGTGCAACCACCACTCCTTTATATTCTCTGGTGCAAACCTTGCCCGACTTTGTACATGGCTGCTGGGCCTTATCAGCGTACGTGTTTGTGTAAAAATCTTTAATCTTACAAGTGTAATAAAGATCTATGACCAAATAAAAACTTCATGAAACCAGAAAATATATGTTTGATTTGCTTAACAACAACTGCAACAGCAGCAGAGTGGTAATGGTGGCTCAGTGGTTAATGATGCGGGCTGACAACCTGGGTGTGATAAGTTCGAACCCAGTTCGTCCCCCCCCCCAAAAAAAAACACTTTCACTCAGGAAAATTGACAAGCTTCACGTGGTTCCTCACATAAGTACTTGACATCCTTCTTGAAAGAATTCCCAATAGAAAGATATTGGAGAAATGAATGTCGATAAAAATCATCATTATGAACGATGCACAACAAACAAACGTACAAGAAGCAACAGCAGCAGGGAGGTGACGGTGGCTAATTGGTTAACGACATAGATTGAAAACGGAATGTGCCATGTTTTAATTCAGATCGTTCCACAGAAATATTTTAACTTACGGTTGGCAACCTCCACGGGGTTTCTCCGCTAAGTACCGGGTGTCTCTCTATAAATAATTCTAACTAGAAAGATATTGGAGAAACGAATACCAACAATAATCATTTGATTCATTCGAAATGAACGATTGATGCTTAATAAAAACAGCAGCAGCACTTAACTCAAGACCTTCAGTTTTCTGCTACAATGAACGATTACATACATCTATGCATTATCTATAATATAAATCTTACCTATTTTAATGTATGTATGCATATATGTATGTATGCCTGCCTGCCTAAAACTTTCGACAGAAACAACGGATTTTCACGTGATCAGTATCATTTAGAAGCTCGACCCTTCGAACGAGAAATATCGAAAAATTGGCTAAAAGCATTAGTTCCTTTACCTTTAAGTAGGAACTTTTCTACAGAGAGAGGTTGCTTTTTTCGCCAACATTTTCAAAAGTCATCCCTCTTTTCGATTGACTAGCCGTAATTTAATCATTCGTCACTTCCGGTTTGGCAATAAGCGCAGCAGCAAAGACGTCACGTTTTTTTACGTTCTTTTCCTCCTTCCTGGTACGGGTTCGAGCCTGCCTGCCTACTACCACTTTATGTTATTTATTTTTTTTACTGCTCAACACACACCTCCAAACACGCGGGAAACGCGGGCACTCAGGCTAATCGCAATACAATCACATTAGATCACCAAAGTTAAGGAATATACAGTGATCGGGTGATCATTTGGAAAGTTGGAACAATCTTCCCTAATTGTAATATGCGACTGCAGACCACTTGTCAATTTGATATTTCCTCAACACTTCTTCCTTTGAGGGAAGGTAGTTCAACTAGCCTAGGGTTAATTTTGCCGATAAGCTGGTTGCATCACAATAATTCCTTCGGATAGAAAAACTTCACAAGGCAGTCAGAGACCGTGCGGTGACGAGTGTATCTTACGTCTTGTTTTTATTTTTTTTATTTATTTTTTAATACATATCAACTTTATTTGAATTATATAATGCTAAATCCAATAATTTTTGACAAAAGGTTTATGCTTCAAGTTCTTAATATCTTCGAATATTTATTCATGATGTTTGGTTTGGTTGTTTCTTTTAAGATATATTAAAATATTTAGGAAGTTTCTATGCTTCAAGTTGTTTCTATCTTCAAATCTTTATTCATCGTGTTTCATTTGATTGTAGAGGAAATTTGATGTTTTTGTTTTCAATTTGCAGAACATGATCAAGTTCTATAAAGGAATAGGAAATAACAATTACATCAATGTTTAGTCTATTTTGGTCCAGAAGCCGATATCTTCAGCCAGCCTGATCTGGTAGCATCATATCTAGCGTCATGGATTACAATGAACACAAAGAACAGTGAAATCTCAATATCAACATTAAAACAGAATGAATGCTTTAACTTATTTGCATATAATAGATAAATCTTATTGTGATGAAAAACAAATCAAGATTGGCTCAATTTCTGTCAGTTTGTAAAAATAATTTGCAAATGTGGTTATTAACTCGAAATGTAAATAATATAAACAGTGAAAAAAAATCACTTTTAATGTTTTGGTTATTTTATTTTTATAATACACCTCATTATTTTATCATATTTACATTACAAACGCCGTTTCTATTAACTATTAAAACTGTTTTAGCTTTTATGCATTTCTTTCTTGGTTTCTTATTTTTATGCGATGAAGATGAAACTGCATATATATATATATATATATATATATATATATATATATATATGATCACAAGTATTCAAGTGACACATCGGTTCTCAATAAAGCACTGAAGTTAAGCAACTTTGAATCTGCTCGGTACTAGTTGAGTGACCATTTAGAAAAAAATCTGGCACTGTACGTAGAAGAACGATACACCGGATGCGGGAGAAAAGATACTGTAGTGTCCAGTATTATTTATGAAGGGCAGTCAAACCAGAAATAAATGAAAAAGTAAATAAACTTTCTCTCAGAAAGTACACATATTGTTCACTATCGTTTCATAGGGATTCATTTCTTATGTCTGGACTCGTTAAATGGGGGGAAAAAAGTTTGAAATGTTTGTGGAACAACCGTCTTCACTGGTTCACTCACGGCATTTCAGAGGTTGACTGACTTGTTATTTTAATGTTTTGACTAGCATATAAGTTCGGTGCTGCATCATGGTTTACTTGCTGGAAGGAAGAGGTACACTAGGGACAGAGACAGACCACTGATGAAGGATGCGTTAAACATTCGAATATGCTACTGTCGCTTCAGCAGCACTTCAATTATTTTTCTTGTTCGATCCCATTTCTTATCAGGACTCTGAAAAATCGACAAAGAAGGCAACTATCTGGCTTGACTGGTATATTTTTTCAGCATTAATTTTTTGTAATTATTTAAGTCCCCTTCCTATAATCAGCATATATAATTCACTCCTTATGCAAGACAGTAATACTATTAAACACAAAGATGGTGAGAGAGAGAGAGAGAGAGAGAGATGCCCATAGGGAGAAACAGAAAGAAAGAGAGCAAGAAGGAGCTAATAAAAAAAATGACCGTTTATTTTTTTTATTTTATTGGTTTTGCAGACTCAATTTTTCATGATTCAGAAAATTTTATCTAAACTCAATGGATGACCTAACGGGTAACATTATTCCATAATATATATAAAAAAAAAGTGAAAGGAAGAAAACCAAAACTTATCTATGTATTTATCTACGTTTCGTTTTTATTGTTCAAAGATTTTCTCAAACTCATGAGAAGTGAAACATGGAGATTAAGATTTGAAATTCGTGGTCGTTTCAGATTTTCTTTAATTTTTCATATATATTTAGTAAACTGTTGTTACGTATTGGATCACCAATAAAGCTCAGATTAAATTATTTGAATAACGGAAAATTATCTTACAAAAATCAAAATTTAAAATAAAAAGACAACATTTAAAACCAATTTCTTCTGTTTTTTCTGTATCTTTCTCCAGCTATTTAAATAGTACCGCTACTTATGATATATTTGTTTATTATGGACAAAAAGACGAAACATTGATGAATATAATAATGTTAGGTTTCCCTTTTTTAATTACGTTAGATTATTAATTTTACACACACACATAATTATTTACTATAATTATAAAATACCTACAGACACTAGTGATTCATCCTTTCAGGAATCTTCAGTGCAGAGTTTCATGATTAACACCAGTCGATAGATTCAAAACTGGCGGCAGCAGCCATCTCTGGCTTCATTAGCAAGAACCATATCAATTCGGATAACATATCGTTAACCGTGAGAAATGTAGCCGAATTTTAAACATTTATTTTATTAAATGTTTTTAAACGTCAGTCAGAGTGATCCAATCATTATATGATGATTTTCGCATAAGAACTAAATTTACCGATATTTTAATTCAACTTAAAGTGCTCAACAATAAGAAACGAGTTTCTTAAAGGGGATGATAAAAAGTCTATATTCCCAATGCCAAGATGGAGTTCATCTTACCGTTTGTGTCTTTCAGCATGTTAACGTTTAATACACACGATCTTAGGGTGATCAATAACGAGATGTCACGATATTAGGAGAAGAGAGAATACGGAAATATGAATATCATAAAAACTATCTTATCTTGAAGCGACTACTCAATATTCTAGATAATACACACAAACGAAGAAAAATGAAATGATGACGAATAACATTTGACATTGTTTATTGGATTGGAGTTCAGACGAGAACCATGGCAGGTGCTCGTCTGAACTCCAATCTCTGGTCCCCCCTCGCCAATCTTTCACAAAAAAACACCCGTCTAGCTGAATCGACTGTGAAAAATTTCCCCCACTCTTTATCTGTGCCTAAATCAAAACATGGATTCCATGAACAAAGCTTCTTTCTTTGAACTGCACGCCTGTGGAACTCTGTTCCGTCTGCCTGCTTCCAACCTGACTACAACTTGAATGTCTTCAAGTCCAACGTTAACAAATTCCTAATGAACCGCGCCTTAAGTAAACACTTCATCAAATCTCCAAACTAATGTACTGTACTTGCAATAACCCTTATCCCTGAGTGGCCTCCGGGCCTTGATAAGTGGTGACCACCGTGTAAAAAAAAGAAGATACAAATGTTCGATGAAGAAAAGAGAAGATATTTCTTAATCCATCGAAAATTTATACTTTTCTCATCAAGTATTGCAGTTAATTACGATGTAAGACTCTAAGAAAGCAAGCTACTATTGAGCTATGTCACAAGCATAGGTGGGTCATTGAATTTCTCTATGCAGAAAAAAAATGAACAGATCATTATTCACCTGTACCTGTTGAAAGTTTAGGCTATTGAAAGTTTACGCCATCGATTCGGTTGATGACAGCACAAATAAGAGATGGGTTAGTCGATTTCAGACTAGTGACAGAGATGTGAGCGGCAAATTGGATTCCGACTATTATCA
>NC_136504.1:85168656-85188656 GCF_053919585.1 Euprymna scolopes
TGCAAAACGCCCTTTCCCCCACTTGTGTATTCTGCTTTCTTTTAAGTAAAATCCTTATTTCCTATGCCCTAAAGCAAGTGACTGCTGACATAATTTAAGTGAAAGCTACCTTCATGACTTAACTGATTAAACTAACGTCCCCTTTCTTACAGTTAACACACGTGTCTAGACACACAATATAGAATTTATTAATTACTAAAAAGACCATTAATATATTTTCTTTCTTTTTTGTTTTTCTATTTTTTTCTATTCAATTTTCATTAACGGTTTGGCTTCAATTAAGATCGGAGGTTTATTGGCATCTGACGATTTTTTTAGACTAAGACAGTGGATTTATTGTAGCGGCTAATATTAATATTGTTTACCTAAATAATATGTGTGTGTGTGTGTAAAAAAAGAGAGAGATAAGTTTATATAAACACATGCGAACATGATAGAGCAAATAAATAGTGTATTAGATGCATATACGTTAACAGAATAAGACAGATTATGTTTATAATTTGTAAAGTGTGTACTCGACTGAGCTCCAATCTCTCGTGCCTTTACTGAGTAAACATCCACAGACAGATCTTGCCTGGCTACAATAGCAGAAGGAAGGTGACATTGGGTCAATGATTAATGACATGGACTGACATTCAGGGTGTGCCAGCCAAGTTGGAAACCAGGTCGTTCCACAGAAACACTTTCACAGGAGGACGTCGGCAACTTTTACATGGGTCATCGCATAAGTACCTGATATCCTTCTAGTAAGAATTCTTAATAGGAAGATTTCGGGGGGGGGGAATGCCAACAAAATAATCATGAATGAGGATCCACAATACCGACAGTAGCAGAGGACCTTCTTTTCTCTCTCACCTTACCAAAGACCAAGTGCACCTTCCATGAACAAAGGTTATTTCCCAGAGTGTTTTATCGATGAAATAAAATACCACTAATCTGTTTTCCAGCCCATTACAACATGGTTGTTTTCAAGTGTAATGTAAACAAACATTTGTTAAGCCGTCGTCTTAGATAATTAAGTCCTCCTTAAAAACCTTCTGTCCATTCCACGATTCCTTCATATCCTTGTGTGATGGAAGTCAACGTCAAACGAAGATCCCTTTAATCCTTATCTCCCTTCATAAACGGTGATTCATTAGCATACAGTAAATATGAAGCATATAGTAAATATGAAGATACAAAAAGATCGACTGAAAGAAAAAAAAAACGGATGGAGCTGTTAATTAAGATGTTGCTTCAAGGCAATAAATTATATATCATATATATGTATATAGAATGTCCAAATTGAAAGAGAACGTGTCAGTATTCCAACGGAACTGATGGGGAACGTTTTAGATTCAATCAGTGAGCGTTGTCAACTGTTCTTGGTCAATAACCTGAACACTTTCAATAATTAGCTGGTTTCTACATTTGTTAACAGTATTTTGATGTATGAAACTTCTTTTCATAAGAAATGTTTATTTTATAGACATTTAAAGAGTGCATACATTTTATTGGAACACCCTATATATATATATATATATATATATATATATATATATATATATATATATATATATATATATATATATATATATATAGAGAGAGAGAGAGAGAGAGAGATAGAGAGAGAGAGAGAGAGAGAGAGAGAGAGAGAGAAAGATATCTATCTATCTATATATATATATATAGAGAGAGAGAGAGAGAGATAGATAAAATATTTGCTCATCCCAGAGAAGGAAAACTGAGAAAAATAAACAACTCTCCCTGATGATGGTCTCCATAACAAGACTGTTACTGTCATCATTTTATACCATGGAGTAGGTAGGGCTTCTGAGCTGTGTGAAGGCAACACATCTTAAAAAAAGGTAAACTTCAATTAAAACACCTGAGAGTCTGCTATAAACAAATCGTCCCAATGGACCTTCCGTACCTCACTTACAAAGTAGATTGCGTGTTGTACAAGCTAAATTGCACTGTAAATAAAACGTGTTTGTATGTATGTGGTGGGGGGGAGCATACACCAGCATAGAAACAAATTTATTTATCATCTAAAATGAGAATTAAAAATATGTTTAATTAAAAATCAAAATCCTTATTTTCTTCTCATAATTCCCCTTTTCACTATCCGGACATTTTATAACAGTTTAAATTAAGGAAATAAATTATTTTTTAACTCATATATATATATATATATATATATACACTACCTGGGAGACCCGGGATTGCATGATGATCAACGAATATTTTACACTCCTATACTTTATTGTCATTGAAATCCGTGAAATCGCCCAGGAGGAAGCTTCACATGCCTCCATGCAGTACTTTAATCCAAAATATATCTTATTCTATATTGCACTCTAGAGAACCTTCTGTTTCTTTTATAAAATTTTATATAAACTTCTTCCCCTCCCCCCCAAAAAAAACATTAAGAAATTTATGTGCGGGGTTTGAACCTACACACCACGTTATGCAAAAAAAATCAAAACAAAAAACAAAAAAACAAAGTAGAATTTTCACGGCCCGTTGTTCTATCATTGTTGCAAAGTGACCACATGGAAAAAATGGCTTTACTGATGCTAGATAAATTAAAATAACGGTATTCTGAGACAAAACTTAACAAATATTACTCCCAGACTTATACACACACAAAGTTGCATTTATATAATTGTAGAGATAATGTGGCGCAGTGGTTAGAGTATTTGGAAAAATCGATTGTAAAAGTGATATTTTCCTGAAGGTTGAAGGTTCAATCCTCAGTGTGGGCGACCAAAAATATGATTGCGAATTACTTAGGACCTCTATCCAGTCATGACGGACGGAACTAGAGCATGCTACCTCCGTGAAGTAAATAAAGGCTTCCGCGCAAAATCCCGTCTAAATTGTTGAGTTTGAGAGAAACATTCCCGAGTTCGACAAGATACACATTAAGAAGGTTGGAGTTTGCATCGACCAAAACATTGTGATAATCACACTCAAGATGAGAACAGTAGTTTGATGAATCCAAATAATATGAATCACCAACATAACCTCCCACAACACAAAAGTCAGCATGATCGCCATCATCAGCTAAGTATTCGCCAAGTTCCTGCCAACGATTACGGAAAAAGCATTTCCAGACACATATCGAGGCGGTGATTAATACTGAATAGATGTCAGCTCTTCTACATAATCAAGTTACCTGAATTGATTTTTTTTAAATAAATGTTTTAAAATACAAGTGTAGTGCTGTTTTCTTTAGGGGACAATTTTTTCGTTACACCCTGTATACGATGACTTTTATTAATTGCACAATTTGGCTAATTTTCAATACTTGTTTCAGTGGGTGCAAGTAGTTTATTTTATATTCATGCGTCATGATACCATCCTCCCAGGTATTTCCTCCACTTTTAAGGAGTATCTGTTCTGTTTTCATGTGACCACTGACGAGAAGTGTGTAGTATATGTTTGTTCAATATACTCCCAAACATTACCTCGGCATTCTCTATCAGCTTTCATCTTATTCTCAACACAATCTCGTTTGATTTAAAAGTAACGCTCTGAATAGTTGATTTAAGGACCTTTAAAAACTATACGGCACAGTCACATTGACACACTGGTTCTCGCCAGATCACTGAAGTTAAGCAACGTTGAGCCTGGCCAGTACCAGATAGGTGACTATTTGGGAAGATGGGGTGCTGTAGGTACCGTGAAGTAAAATACCAGGTTGAGAAACTGGTGTGGTCTATCCTTCTCTCGAGGGTAGATGGGAGTCTGTTAAGCCATGATAGGCATCCCGTCTAGTGATGGCGTCACGATAAAAATACCCTTGATAGCCCTGAAAGCATCAAGTATTCAGCTACCGACAAGATTTGAATTACACTACAAACTCGTGTTGTGAGTTCAATCTCGGCTGCGGCCACACTGGATGGATGGAAAAAATTGTAAACTTCTGTATATGCTTTAACATGCTCACATTGAATTTAGTAGTTGGTACTTAATGTCTGATCAACTGAGATTTACTAAATAAACTGAGACAAAAGTTTGAAAAATTAATTTATTAAATGGTTTTTGATTTACTGCTAGATTATGAATGGATAATTTTATATCTATAAAAGTGAGAATATGTTTGGGTGAGAGAACACTTCTCAACATATATACTCAACGAATCTTTGATTTACAGACTTAAAATTTGGTATATAGGATATTCAGGCATGTGGAAATTTTTAAAACCCATTTTCATCCAGAAAAAAGGGCTGCTTAGTGGTCAAAATTGAAAAAGTGGTACGTGGGAGTCGTTGGATTTTTATCTGTCAGCTGTTTCAGCAATGCGCATGTGTGAATAGTTCACATTACAAATTACTTACATTAAGAATAAGTAGTTTGAAAACCTTTTTAAAAACGTTTCACGCTGGTCTAATGGTTATCATACTTGCTTCACTGTCTTTATTGGTTTCGATCTCAGCGTAAGTATTTTTTTTTTTTTTTTTTTACTTAAAGTGAACCATTTTGGAAAAAACATAATACTCGCATGCACATCTCTCAGTTTTGTGTGTTAATTGAAAGATAATATTTTCCATATTTTACGACCGGACAACGCCGGACGGATTGGTAGTCTATTATAAAAATATTGCTTTGTTCAAGCAAATTTTTTTCTGTCAACCAGTTGGATCTGTTATGCTAGTAAGGGTCAATTTGGTACATAAACTGTTAACAAAGCTGCTAGACTTAGTCAATTCTGTTCTTGGTCAGTAAGGGAGAAGTTCTTCTAGACTGAGCCAATTTTTAATTTCATTCTAATTCAGAGTGTCCAGTTTTGGGGAGCTGGCTTTTCTCTATACATATTGGGAGGCAAGTAAAGAAGAACTATCTTTATTCATAATTCTTTGTCAAGTTCAGCACTGTCTGCTATAGTTTTAGAACAAGTGAGCACGTTCTCTCCTTATTTATACCAGAAGAAATGGTAACTTAATAGTCTCCAATTCGCTAAAATATTTTTAGCATTAAATTTGAACTGTGATGCAACGTATAAGAACCGATTTCTAATTAATAAAGTATGTTGACCTTGTAGCTGCCGTTATTTTTACCAGGGAAAATGAAGATCTTATTCAATAAAGCCTTATTATTTTTCACCTTAATTGTAGCCTGGCATTCACACCTCTACAGATCTCCCAGGTGACATCCCAGATATCGATACACAGTTGATTTGATAATCAAATCTCATAGACACTTAAACAGAGGTATTATAACGCCAGTGTGGAATCAAAAATAGAAGACCTTCATTCAGTCTTCAGAAATAATGAATACTTTCTATATGGGTCTTATTTACCATGGCAAGAAGATGTCACACACGGGCTGAAAGTGGAACTAGAACCAGCACCCTAGAGCCAGAGTATTCTAGCCTACAAAAATTCCTGGGCAGCCCCATCGGCATTCACCGGTAGAAACTTTTCAGGAGATTAGCAATAAAATAACTCCTTCTCAAAAGGAAAAAGCAATTCCTGGGAGGGTGGACCTCCTAGAACTACACAGAACCAACAATATACCACAGTCAATGGAATCTACTATTATATAAATGGAACTTTGTGTGTTCGTTTCCTATGGACTCGAAAACAGCTGGATCGATTTTTATGAAATTTCGCACAAATGTACATTATGTGCCTGGCAGTGTTCTTACATAGGTTTTGTGTCAGAATGCCTTCGATAAGTATCAATAATCGATAAGTGAAATAATCTGATGAAAGGACCAAACAGGCGAAACAGGGTGCGTTCGAAATGAATTTTTCTGTGTAAAGCACAATTTCACAATGATACTTGACTTTTTCATTTTAAACTTATATTTACTGCACAAGCAGTAATGCCTGGCATATAAAATCAACAGTAGGTTCTTTGATATGGCAAGGAGGCTTTCGAAATGAATATTTCTGTTTAAAGCACAACTGAAGCATGATACTTGACTTTTGAATTTTAAACTTTAATGTAAGCCATTGTATATAAAAATAATTTTATGAAATCAACAGTAGGTTGGTTCTGTACAGTGCAATGTAGACTACAATATAATGTAAACTTAGTCACTGCGAGAGGCACGTAAAGTTTTCTCCAAACGAATTGCGATAGGTCTCCAATTAGAGCAGGAAATCATTAGATTTGTTTGAAAAAAAATGGGTATTTCACCGATTTTTCTATGAAAAAAAAAATATGGGAGTGTGAAACATTCGTTGATCATCATTCAGTTCTGGGCAAAATTTAAAGTGTTATCATTTCATATTGTGTTTAGGAAGTATGGGAATATGAAAACCATTTCTAGTGAGTGTGCAGTGGAGTTTTAAAATGATTGAATTTTGTTATAAATTTTGCGGAGTCTGTATAATCTTTTGTGAATTGTCTGTAGTTGAAATTTAATTAAATGTTACAACCCGGTTACACCGAGCATTTAATACGGTATGCACACTCATTTATAATGGAGTGACATTTGCTGAATTTGCTCTTCCCTATCTCTTAACAGTTATTGCAGTTTGAATAACATTTATTCAAGGCAAATTATTGATTTTTTTTATTTAGAATTGAAATCCTCTGTTAAGACTCTCACTGACGCCACACATTTGATTCAGAAGCCATTGATATAACAGTAATAAGCTAAACTACTTGGAGATACGGCCTTTGCCTTGTTTATGTGTTGCTCTGCTCGGCCGGAAGTCAATTTGTGAACATCTAAAATATGGTAACAGGAAAACATAGAATTATAAACATATACTAGACTACCCGTGACCCGTTGGGTCAGTATGCTATATTACCTATGGAATTAATGTATGAGCGTGACATTTGTGACGTAAAGAAAAGTTTTTTGTGATATAACAGAAACATTTCTATGAAAGTATATTAAAATGAAAAAAGAATATAGATTTCTATGAGTCGTTCTGTTTATAATTGTTTATTTTTGAAAAAAAAAAACTTAGTCATTGAATTATAAGTGGTTTGCCATACTTAGAGGTAAATGTGCACTGAACAGATACCATAATACTTAGTTAAATTCAAATTTTGATATATCTTAATTTAAATGTGAAAAAAAAAGCAATTGGGATGCTGAAAATGTACACAGTAAAACAATGTTTCATTGTCGCATTGCTTATTTGTAACGCAAATTAAAAAAAGACACTTTCGGGTTTTTTTTATTTATGTTGGTAGTGTAGAAGAAAATGTATGAATGTTTTTAAGAAAGGTGTATTAAACATTGGAGAATAAATTTTAAAAAATGAAGGCGGTGGGTAAATCGCCGTTGTAAAATGCTCTTATGTTTGTCAACGGGTCAAAGTAGATTTATTTGTAAGAAAATTGCATTAAAATAACTTAAACGTAATGCGGAAATGAACGATGTAAAAAAAATGCAGAAACTATTAATAATTGTTTATTTGGATAATTTAAACGCGAAAAAAAAACAAAAAACAATTGGGTCGCCGAAAACGTACAGTAAAACAATACGTTTTATTGTTGCGTTTATTATTTGTTTATGTACGCATGAGCAACCAGAAGTAGTAAACCGGATGTTGGCTTACAGCACCCGTTACAAGATCATTTGATAATATATATATATATATATATATATATATATATATTATTTCTTCCATCTGAGAACCAGATGTCTTCATTGGCACGTAAGCTTTATTACGTCATCTAACAAGGACTGTTGGTTCTTGCTAACCAATTGTCCGAAACATTAGAAGTTTCAGTGTAGTGTTTGTATATAATATTTGCCTAATGTTTCGGACAACTGATTAGCAAGAACCAACAGTCCTTGTTAGATGACGTAATAAAGCTTACGTGTCAATGAAGACATCTGGTTCTCAAATGGAAGAAATAATATATACGGTGGGTTGCAAAAGTACATTGTTTATTTTTTGTCGTTTTTCTCCAAAAAATATGAAGTTAATTTGAATGAAATTTACGCTCACTATCTGAACCGATATTATCTATCTAAAAATAAAAAGGAAATAGAGATACACTCAGTTGACAAATATTTATTAACGAAAAGTCAAATTACTCATATGCAAAAGTATTTAACACATTTAATAATATTTAGGTGTATATTCTCTGTTCTGCCTTATAGCTTCCAAACGTTTTCCATAACTGCCTACTAGTATCTTATTAGCATTTGCTTGTAGCTTCCGCCATTCTTTTTTTCAAACTTTCTTCAATTACTTGATATTCTTAGGATCTCTTGCATGCACCCTTAACTTAAAAGTTTTCCATAGACTTTCCATGGGGTTAAGGTCGGGTGACTGGCTAGGCCACTGTACAACACTAATCCCATTACCCTTAAAACATTTCATAGTTATTTTAGCCTTGTGATTGAGATCATTGTCTTGTAGGAAGAGAAAGTCACGGACCAATTCTTAATCTACGGCCTACTTGAACAGATGTGTTGACGAAATGTGCTGCATTCATTTTCTCTTCTACGGTTTCTATTTCTCCAAATCTTGTAGCAGAAAAGCAGCCCCAAATCATCACACTTCCTCCTCCAAATTTTACAAAGCGAATTGTATTAGACAGTTTTATTTCTATGCCTATTTTCCATCATACATCGGTGCGCATGTTTCTTCTTGTATTTTGAAAAGCTCAATTTTTGTTTCAAGAAGTCATGCAATTCATATTGATATTTATAAACAAATCTCAAACGTGAAAAACGACTAACTCAACAATGGAGTTTTTCTCGTGGATCTAGCATACAGCCCCACATGATTCGACGATCTCTTGATTGTGTCCTTGCTTACTTCAATACGTGCTTCCTGCAAATCCAAATTTTTTTTTAACGAGTCAGAAACGGTTCTTTCTTCACATTACGAGGAATGTAATGAACAGTAACATCATTTAATTTACGTAGTCGATCTCTTCTTAGGAGATTTTTAGTATTACTACAACTACCAAGAATCACACTGGCTCCTAAATATATTAACTTTCGACCGAAAATCCTATGTCCAATCTTTTGTCTTAGCCACTGCCTCCTCTACTGAGTAGCAGAAAACTCACAACTGCCTCCTTCATCCTCTTAGCCACTTTCAGTTGTCCATCCGGAAATTGAACGCCAACTGTGAAGTGTCCTTTTATCTTGCGATTTCAAAAGATTTTGGCGACCCCTATTCTCTTTTTACTCAATTTACCTTCGATAATTTTTATTTTTCTGATTATCAGGTTTTCACATTCTTCATAGGAAGGGGTGCAGTTTATAGGATCAAATAATGTTGTATTATTTGGATTATTTATACAATTGTTTTCAACTTGGATGTTATTCTTACAATGCTGTGGTCGATGTAACCTCGTACATTCTCCTGGTGTATCTTGTTCAATTTGTGGATCTGTACGGAATTTCAAATGGGAGTCTTAATTTAATCATATCATCAACTATAACTGAATAAGTTCATTAGTATTGTCCATACTGAGGGTTGAATCTTCAACCTTCAGAAGATTGTCACTTAAAACTGATTAGACTCAGCACTTTTATCCGTTGTGCCATGAGTCTTTACATCCACTTAAACATTGTGAGTATAACAGGGAAGATGAGAATAGTAGCTCTAATAATCTAAATACAAATGATTAATCCTAATCCAAAAAACATCCAGAAACAGCACATTATGCTTTATATGTATATATAAAGCATAATTTTGTGTATAAGATGAATAATATAATGTTTACAAGAAATTATTTTGCAGTTTAAAAACAGCATTTGCAAATGAAACAAAAATGGGGTGAAAAGATGATTTTTCTGTTTGATCTTTTTTTGATCATCATGTGATGTGTTCAGTGCAGCATCTATTTTTTGTGAAGCATCATCGTTTCTAATTCTGTTTCAAAGGATCCTGTTGAATATTATGCCTGGTATTGATAGTAGTGTTAGTTTGAACAAGTTCCAAGATCACTTTTCTGATATCTTAATAAGATAACTGTTTTCATTCTGATGACATTTTTTCTTCTTTCATATGTGATAAATCAGTTCACTGTTAGGTTTTACAATGTGTGAACCGCCGTTGAGTCAGTTTTAGCCCAAACCATACACATCATCACGAATGGTTAATAGATCAATTGTTTTGTCATTTTTCAAAGTCATGCATATATATATACACACACACACACACACAAATTTATCTATCAAGTTCAAATGTATGGATAAAACGAACTTTAAACCAATATATTTTTAAACGTGTTCAATATAAATTAGAGCTTTTATAAAAAAATAATTATATAAATATTAGACACAGTCTATGTGGATCAACTCATGTTTCAATTTTAACATAACTCGTATGGACCTTAAAATCTCAAAACATGTTAACATTAAAACTTTGGTTGATGCGCATAGACTATTTCTAATTATATATATACTTATACATATATGATGATTGCAACGTGTTGTCAGACGAGTGCCACTCCCTTAGACATTTAAAATCCATGAGCCCAAATGCCTGAGGGAGTATCTATACAAAGATGATGTTACAGAGTCTTAGCTTTGTATGACAGCTAAGTGTCTCTCTCGATTCAATATGTTGAGATCCAGCAACAAGCAAGAGCAAGATAGCCAGCAACAAATTAAACTGCATACCAGCTTAATGCGGGTACTGGTCTCCCGCTTTATGGTTTTTTAAATCAGAGATTTGCTTCTAGAAAGGTTGCCTTCACCACGGCTTACGGGAGCCCTCTCCACCCCAACACGTATATATATACACACACACACAAATATACACGGTGCTAGTTGGCCGTTGACCGCAAAAAATGGTTCATTCGCCCTTGGAAACGTCTTGTTTTTAATCCTTCAGGTAGACTAGCCACCCTCCTCACCGAACAAGTCTGGTGGGGAAACCAGTTTAGTCGCCGGTGACCCGATCATGAGGCAGGTAGTACTGGGTTACATGGTACCAATAGCATATGACATGACCTGACATATATACATATATATATATTAGATATTAGAGAGAAAGAGAGATTGATTCATTTGAATTTAGATTGACTAGAAATTATGTATCAAGGTATTTTCCTTTTATTTACAGTATGACGACCGTTTCATCTCCGTTGCTGCACACCCAAACAATGTTACAATTTTTTATTGTAAACTAGCGGGGGTACCCGGCGTTGCCCGAGTGTTTGTTTCCGGGACGGGGGGGGAGTTTTAAAAAATGTTATGGTAGGTAAGTAGGAAGGATCAAACCCGGAGTCATGAGTAAAAGTAGGAAAATAAAGTGTGAAAAAAAAAACCCATCTGCAACGTTAACAGTTCGGCCACCAAGAAAAGTCCATTCCAGTTGTTTAGGAAAAAAAAAACAAAAAAAAAAAACGACTACGGTAGGTCGGCCCGAACGTGAAAATATAATGTGAATTGTCCAGCGCGCTAACCACTACGCCACAGAGCACTGCAGCTTAGTTTAGTGATTTTAAATAACTTCACATGAAAGAACTACGAAGCCAAACCGGTATTCTCTTCTCAACTGTTCCTTGTGAACGATCCCCAAACGGTGTTAAGTGGTGGCAGGGGGAGGAGGAATTTATTAGAGAGAAAATATTTTACTACTTCCATTGATCTTAACCGATTTTGGCCGTGACTTCTCAGCAAAAAAAGTATAGAAATCTAAGATTATCGAGGAATTTGAGAAATAATAAGCCTATAACACACCTCAGATATTGTTCTGCCGTTTGTGCATATTATATTTGCATGAAATATCTTGATTTTTAATCCTATTAATGTCAAAATCAGACGGGAAAAAATGAGTTCATTTTATTTATATAGAGAAGAGAAGAGAAGATAGCAGTTTATCTTTAACTTCTAGATAGGTCTCTAACAGGTACTGCTACTTCAGATTACCATGTCTCCGAAATATAGGTAAAAATGATAAATTGGAGGTTTACCACATGATATTGGGAATGATTCAGGGGAGTATTAAGTAATTAATAAGGCTAGGAAATTAGGTAGGCAGAAAAAAATAAGATGGAAAGGTTCAGGAAAATGGGATTTTGATATATGGTGGGTGTAAACTTTGCCCAAAGAAGGTTTGAGGTACTTTATTATTGTGCCCAAAACAACATCTATTTGAATCATATATGTGACCCTGACAATTATATTGGACCTAAGCATAATGTTTTTTTTTTATTAAACGTTTTCTCTGCCACCAGTAGAATATATATATTAGCATGGCTGAATGTCTTCCATGACCTAGGATCTTGGGCCTAGGTTTTTGCTTGGTTCGTAATAGTACTAAAGGCTGACTTTACACTCTAAAAGATCTTACATTTGGGCCTCACCACTGGAAGCAGTTTTATGTCATGTTGATTTATGAATGGTGAGCTAGAGTAACTACTTAAGATTAGGAAATAAGGTAGGCAGCAAAAACAGATACTAAGGAATTCTGAGGTGGTATATGACTGAAGAATTTACTCACAAATATCTGACTTATGTTTAGAACGTTTGGTGCATTTTATTGCTGTGCCTGCAATACATTCTATTTAACCTCTAGATGTGGTGCTGACAGTCAGATTGAACCTAAGCAGAACCATAACTAGGGGGCAAGTACACATACCCTAATGCCCCCAAATTGGAGCTTCACTAGAAGTGAAATTTAAAGGCCATACCCAGGACTGTGTTATGAGAGAGAGAGAGTAGATCATTAATATATTTACGAGTTCCTCAGCTTTCAGCATTTCGTGTGACCGACAGACGTGTTATAGTACATGTCTTAAAGCGGTCTCATGAAGATATGAAGATGGGCCAGTCATTAGGGTCTGTGTAGCAAGAAGAAAATCATACCTGAGATGTTGGATCTGGGTGTGGCTCCTTTCTTTTCTCAAGATGATCTCTTCACCCTGGTGGAATTCTGGTGGGAATCTTCATCTCTTTGTCCTCAGGGCCGCCTTTCGACTTAAGACATGCATGGAAACAGTTATGGCAGACACAAGAAAGACGACACGCGACACAATTGTAATATATATGAGAAATCGTAACTATTTATTTTACAAAATATATATTACAAAAACTTTAACAATTAAAAAACTGGATAATCGGCTTTTCAAACCTAACTAGTATTGAGGGAGGGGGTGCTCCCCCCATTTACGGAGAGACAGAATATTCGTCTTCACTTCATAATGGTCATGCAGGAAAGAGAAAGCGCTCTAGGAAAGGTAATTATTGGAAGGCGTTTCTTTGTATCTCTACGCACATGACCAAATAACCACCCGGTCATGCTGCGGAGTTTATTAGAAAAAGTGGCACAAAGAAATAGTGCCACAATCTGAACCAGCCATCGTTTTACTCCTTTGTTATTTAATAACACTTCGAATTACCTCTCACTCCTGTTGTGCCATTCTGTTGAGCTTTCCTGATCGCCTTTCTTTAATGTCAAAAACGTATTAAAACATTTTCCTTTGCATAACAGGAAATGTTTTTTTTAATCGTAGGAGGATTTTTAAAAATATAAACGTTCTTGAAGATGTGAGTTATGTGTCTGAAACAAGAATGTAGTAGGCAAAACAAACAAAAAAATACAACTAAAAACAGACGGAACAAAAACTCTTCTTGCAGACACGTGGGTCGTAACAAGCACAATCTACTCGCCAGAATCACCTACACACAATCTGCAGAACGCCCCCTCTCTTTATGGTAATAAAAGCCCATGGATGCCATCTTGGAACTCTCTCTTTCGCTCAGCCCAAAACAGACGTATCCGAGGTAAGCTCTATTTCTCATTTTGGTTACTGCTAATTCTGCTACACTCCCCCCTGATCTCATGATCACAAACGGGGCATGCGGGCAGTCGTCTTTGTCGGGTACTTCTTTGAAGAGCCGGAGGCAGCACTTCCTCCTTGTCATCTTCTCATTACCACCATTATTGCCGCCATCCTGTTCCGTAGGCGGTGTTTCACAATCAGGACGGGGGGCAGTATCCGTCTTTGTCGGGTACTCCTTCGTAAAGGCAAGACGGGTGATCCCTCTTCCACTTCTTCAGTATGTGCATTTTATGGCTCTTCATCGTCCTGCATCATACTCTCTGCTCGTTCAGAAGACATTGTATGGTCTTCCTCTTCCTCCGATGTAACAACATAATGGCGAGGGCGCAGATCTTTCACATAGCGAGGCACACTGTCCACCAAAATCGATTGAGGGCTGATTACCTTGGTCACCTCACCCTTGCCGAACCTCGTGGTACATCGATTTTGCGGTCTTTTGACCCACACGCAATCTCCAACCTGGTAAGAGCTGTCCTTGGAATCTGCGGACGCAGTTGCGAGATTGGTCTCCTTTACTCGAACTTTGTATCGATAAATCCTGTTGGCAGGCACAGTGAAGGGAGATGTGTCATCTCTTGGTGTGATGTTATACCAGTAGACAGCTTCCTGTATGTGACAGTGCATTCTAGTCGCTATTCATTTCACTGTACGGTGACATCGCTCCGCTATGCCATTCCCGGCTGGAGCATATGCACAACGGAATCGCAAGTGAACTCCCCATTTATGTGCAAATGCTTGGAATGCGTTGCTCCAGAAAGCCATGTCATTATCTAAAAGGATTTCATGCGGCGCGCCACGCTTGAGGAACACTGTTCTCAACTGATGGATCACGCTTGCCGAGTCCTGCCTTGCCAATTTCCTCCAAATGGAGAAACGCGATGGACCACAGTCTGTTAGAGTTAAAAAATGGAAGGTGCCATAATGCATGATATCCATTCCAATTCTTTGCCAATTCTCATTAACTTCCAGCTTTCCCTTTTCCCACCTGACTAGTGCTGGGTCAATGGACTGACATTCCTCACATTTCCGTAAGACCGTTTTAACGGTTGCTTTTGTCGTGGTTGGGCAACTTCTCCTGACAAAGTAGGTAGTGCGTCGCACCCCCGGATGTGAATGGCCATGATTTGACTCTCATCCAGCTCGTCTGTGTGAACCGCGCCTATCACCGGGTCAAGCCCGTTTTTCTTTTTCATTGCCTCAAACCATGTCTGTGGTACTCGTGTCAATCAGTCAGCAATGTTTCGTGCTGATGGAACCAGCGTCACGTCCACTGTCAGCCCGTACTCTTTCACAAGCTCCTTTAGAGTGCTTAGTCACCTCCTAATAAGCATCTCGCTTGCTGCTTTGGTGCGTACTTGCGACTTTCCAGTTAGCGTGTTCAAGACCCAATGGTATACGCAGACAGAATCCGTCTTTATGTGTAGCACTTTGCTCTGCCACTGTAGAGCCAAATTGATACCTTTCAATACGGCATCCAGCTCGGCTAAGTTGATATGTTGCGAGTCACCTTCAGGTCGCAGCCAACATGCATCCTCCAACAGAGTTTTGCGCATCTCCAAGGCTGCCCCAATTGCTAGGGAGCTAGCATCGACTCATACATTCAGCTCTTTGCCATCCACACACCAATTTCCCTAGACCGGATCGTTCCGCTGCACAGATTCCAAGGTTTCGAACATCATACGATGCAGTACGGCGTCCCTTGCTTCATCATCCCAGCCCTTCGTTACCGAACTTACTCTCCTTCTAAGTATTCCACAAGCCACATGAAGCCAACCGCACACCAGAAAGTGCCCGACAAGTCGACCACACAGGGAAAACATTGTTCGTTGCATAATAATGCTGGGAGCCTCTGGAATTGCATTTCTTCGCTTCCACCGTAGTTCACTGTGCTCCCTCCAGACCGCCAATCCCAGCACCCGTGCATCGTCCTTCAACCGCTCCGGGTTCTTGCACTCCAACCCGAACTGCACTAGGTGTTCTCTTACATGGTTCACGGGCACCACGTCCTCGTTGACAAAAATGTCATCGATGTAAGCAGATTCTGCGCGGCTTACAACTTCTTCCTGAGACAATACTTCGCTGACAATTGCTCTCATGATCAGGGGAGCCACATTCAAACCGAACCCCAGACGGGTCAGGCAATATTTTTTCCCATCGATTTCCACAGTCTGGTATGGCCACAGTGTCTCATGGAACCGGACTTGTAGGTATGCTCTCCTGAGGTCCAGTAGGGACACGTTAGCACCTTTTTGTCTCCATTCGCGCATCTTAGCCACACAAACATCTGCGTTAGCCATAAACGCATCTACGTAATGATTTAGCTCCCGGTAGTCCATTACCGGGCGCACTTTAGCTTTGTTCTGCTGCATCACAGCCATCAGGGGAATTAGGCCTTTGGGAGGTCCCAATTTATCCTATGGGTACGGCACGAGCCAACCATTATCTATCCAGGTGCGGAGCTCCTGCGTGTATTCTTCACGGATTTCTGCCGGCACTGGGTATTCTGACACTCGATTGTGTAGTCTTTCAGGGGGGTGGTCCTCAAACCACTTCCACGATGCGGTCCACGTTCGATTTGATGATCAAATGTGGCGGTGAAATCTGGTTCATTAATAGAAATGGCTGCGCATTTAATATTTTTCCTGTCGCCCAGCCGCACTGATCCTGTAGGGTTAACAACGACACCGCCCAGAGCTTTTATGGTGTCGATCCCTAGAAGTAAGTCAAACCCCAGCAGTTTGCCACGCACCACCAACACATCGATTCTGGCAGACACACCTTCGTCAGTGGACACAGAGACCGCTCCAACACCGCAGCACGCATGGGACATTCCACCAATCGTTTTGACATCTACGTTCGTTTTTCTCCAAGACCGACACCGGTCTGCATGTAAAATAGTCCTAGAGCATCCTGTATCAATAAGTGCCAAACATCACGTCCCGTCAACATGGATGCTTATCACCGGGAGCGTCGTGCTCACATCTTAGTGGGGAAGGAGACTGCTGCTTATGCGTCCTCTCCTTGCTCGTTTCCCGAGCAATTTCGAGCCCAATGTCCACTCTCACCGCTATGGTAACACCGTGTTCCACGTTTTCGACTGTCCTTTGCAAAGTGGCCTTTCGTATTGCACTCGAAACAGGTAACACTAACAGGAATATTCTGGGCCCTGTGGTTGTTGGGTGAGCGTGTGGTCGCAACCACGTCATGATTGTGTTCCCCAGTCGTCGTCAAAATTCTTGCTCTCGACATTAGTTCCCCCATGGTCAGGTCTTTGATGTTCCGCACCTGTTGAAGAACAATTGAGATAGCGTCAGGGAACCCAGTGACGAAAGTCAATTTTGTGAGTCTCTCTAAGCCATCTCCTGTGAATCCGGCCAATCCAACCAACTGCCTGATTTTGTTGGCGTAAACATCCACACGTTCGCCAGCCCATCTAATCATAGTTATTTTTCTGTATGCTGCAAATGCGTCGTCGGTAAATGCCTTCTTTAATCGGGCCTCAATCTGGTCTATTTCTCTTTGATCGTCCTCCTCCATTTCCATGTAGAGGGCCAGTGCATCACGTTTCAGATATAAAGGTAGCAGACTCGCTACATCATCCACCTGCTGAAGTTGTGCGACAAGTCTCACTTTTTTCAGCCACGCTACAACGTCTCCCTCGCCAGAGAACGGCTTGATAATATCGCTGCTTATCCGCACCTTCGCCATAATCGGGCCGAAATAGCTTGAAACAAGAATGTAGTAGGCAAAACAAACAAAAAAAAATACAACTAAAAACAGACGGAACAAAAACTCGCTTCTTGCAGACACGTGGGTCGTAACAAGCACAATCTGCTCGCCAGAATCACCTACACACAATCTGCAGAACGCCCCCTCTCCTTTCCAGTGTCCTGCCTTTATAGCGGCCGGGAACGACATATTTGCATAATCGCGCGAGAGCAGACGTGATTCAACGATAATTACATTGGGTAAACGCTAATAAAAGCCCATGGACGCCATCTTGGAACTCTCTCTTTCGCTCAGCCCAAAACAGACGTATCCAAGGTAAGCTCTCTATTTCTCATTTTGGTTACTGCTAATTCTGCTACAGTGTCCTTTAATACTGTTGTGCTAAACAAACGAAGCTGGATACTCCACTCTCTGTGTATAGACATAGGTTTATTGTTAAATGCAGTGAATGTGTAGAAAGAGTTTGAATTGTGAAGATTTGGAGTGAGAAAACTGGGATTGATAAGAGTTAAATTTTTCATATATTCGCTTTGAGCAGATCTTAAATAGAATTCTTCTCTGCCATTATGGCCTACTTAAATCCCTTGATGATCCACCTGATCTTAGAGGAAATAGATAAAAGTCAGCTGGAGCAAAATGGGGAGAATAGAGGGACTGTTTCAGTACTTTCCGCATTTTCTATATTTAACAAAGACCTTAAACCAATGCCGATTATAAATAATTTTACCTTGAAGATTGTTTTTAACAAAAATAAGTTTAGACTTATATCAGTTTTGTCATGTAAATCAATTTTCAATCGAAACAGTTCACATTGAACTGAGGACCAAATCAGAAAAAGGGAGACAATGCTCTTTTCTATTCCTTTTTTATTCAACAATTACTAAAATTTCTAATTGGTAAATTTACTTAGGATCAATTTGATAGTAAAAACATCCAAGTAAAAAAATTATTTAAATTTTCGGAATAGTTCTTCATATTAATTAACGTTCTTATCAAAACGCTTTTCTCATTTTCCTTACTGGTTGTCTTCAAGTGTCTTGTACCAAAATTAGGAATCATTATAGAATTTTGAACCTAATCTACTCATAATATAAGCAGCAATTTCTGTTTATTTGTTTGCACGTCTGTCTGTATTTTGGATTTTTTTACAGCAAATAATAATTGGAAAACTTCTAGCATCAAGTAGTTTTGATGTAGTTGGCGAACAGATGTTACACTTTAAAAAATGTATTTATTTCCAAGTTTTTTTTCCATTAATCAAAATGAATTAAACACAAGGCCATTCATAAATGTGGGAAAAGCGTTCTATGGTAATCCTTGTCACTGTTCTTTATAACTGCCTAAGCTATTCCTAGCTAGAATCCTCAATCATCCAGTAGTCGTCCTATTTACCAAAATCGATATCTTTTTCAAAATAAATATATATGTAAATAAATCGGTTTTATTTGATACTACACTTTGATCTTAGCCAAAACCCTAAGGGGCCATAAAAATTGTTTTTTGTGACTAGGCATTTATAAATTAATGAACAAAATCTATAGTGTGCCAACATATATTTTACGTGTAATTTATTCATACAAATAATATCATAAGGTCTGCATTCGTTCTTAATATTTATAAAAAGGAAAGGTGTTTTACTTATACTTTAATCATATCAATATTTTGATTTATTCATATTAATAATATTGTGATTTATTCATATTAATAATATTGTGATTTATTCATATTAATAATATTTTTATTTATTCATATTAATAATATTGTGAAGTCTGAACTTACACTTGACATTTATAAAAGAAATGTATTTTAAGTTTCACATTAGTACTATGTGAATACGATAATGATGAGCTGTCTAGGTCCTGAGGTTCAAGTTTTTTTTATTAGACTTCACAGTTTTGACAGTTTTTCTTAAAAGCAATGGCTCAATAAATTCCTAAATTCTGAAAAAAAAAAAAAAATCAGAACACCTGCCCAATTCTAAAAAAGAAAGTTTAATCAGGAATAACCTTACAATGATTCAACAGCTGTTAAACAAAAAAAACAAAAAAACAATTTAGATACAAAGATAATTTGTATAGCTTAATACAAAAGATATCCTATCTACATTAACAACTTTCTTTTCACTTTTCTTACTTGTTTTTACTGGGAATTAGGCATTTAACAAGATGCCAGACATTCACCTATTATCTCAGACAAACTGAAACTCTTTTAAAGATTCTAACTGCCACTTTTATTGCAATTGTCTGTATCCCTCTTGCACTTGGTTCATCGAGTATATTCGCCAATAGCTTTTTTTATTCTTTTTTTTCTGAAATTATGGAGACCCTTCACAGATTCCAGTTTCTTTCCTGTCGTACATAACACCAGAGTATGTCGTTATAGTCTCCCTTTCAGCACTCTTTAACCCAGCATCACTAGAGACATTAACGCCTAGTAAGGGTGTTTTTCCCCCCTTGTCCCATGACTATGTCAAGTTTAACAGCTCCATTTTCTAGGTATGCTGGGATTATGTAGTCAACAGTTGTTTCTGGTATATGTTCCTAGAACTTTCTACT
>NC_136504.1:85193656-85208656 GCF_053919585.1 Euprymna scolopes
AGCCTTGACTGTCGTTTTGGGTGGTCAGGTTTCGATTCTAGCTCGAGGTAGTTGCCTGTCTAGCCGCACTGATGAGCTGTGATACATCGAAACAGTACTGTATGTGGATGACTATAATGCTCCCTATCTTGGGAAGTGATATACAAATTGCCATTAGCGTATTAAGCAATGCTTTTTGTGTAAACAAATCGAGGTTAGGCTTTTGGACGATGTCAAAACATTGTTAATTCTCTCCCCGCTCAGGAACAGCCAAACCACGTAATGGTAAGAATTGACTCCCGTTTGGGCGGTCGGGTTTTGATTCTGGCTTTAGGTAGTTGCCTGTCTAGCCGCACTGATGAGCTGTGGTACAACGAAGCAGTGCTGTATGTGGATGATCATCATATATATATATATATATATATATATATATATATATATATATATATAGCAATTTTCTTCATAACTTCAATCAGGGTTTAAGATTTTACCTAAAATCTGGTCAGTATATTCCTATTACTTTTTTAACTTATATTTGAGTAGTAAATATATATATATATATATATATATATATATATATATATAGAGAGAGAGAGAGAGATAGATAGATAGAGAGATAGTAATCCAGATAAGTTTACACTCACAAGTGAAAAAAATCCAGAAAATACTTACACTATTTTTTTTAAAATCCTGATATAAATACACAATAAAGTTGTGTATGAGCCCATTCGAATTTACAAATTCATTTTTGAAAATAATTAATCACTAGAAAGTCAAACAGCCTCGGAAGGATCGCAACCAGAATTCACACTAAACAGAACCCACACCCCGATTTGTAAATATCATCGTCATATAAGAGAAATCACAATAATCATAACCCAAAAATCGAAGCTATATCCCACAATATGATGACCCCCCCCTTTTAAAAAAATATTTCTTTTTCATCGTCAAAAGACGACATCAGAAATTAATGCAAATGATAACCTGGATGAGTCAAATTCGAATTCAGTTCGTTTCATAGAAACACGATCACTTAGGGATGTTGGTAACCTTTACATGGCCCCTCCTGTAAGTACCTCATGTCTTTCTAGAACGAATTCTAACTAGAGAAATATCGGGGTAAACGAATGCAATCACGTGATTTATTTAATGTGAATGATTGATGTTCAACAATCCTAACAATCACAATCATCACAGTCACAATCACAATACTCAATCCTGCATGCAACGATATGGTGATATTAAAAAAAATATATATCTTTATTATTGAAAGACTTCATCAGAAATTAATACAAACGATGTTATTTGTAAGTTAAAAATATCACATTCATGTGAGACAGAAAAAGGGTAAACCAGGTGAAAAACGAGAGAGGTAGAAGACAGGGGAATTTCATTTATCACAATTTACATAAACAAAATAGTTTTGTTCCTCTACTAATTTATAAATACTCAGTACAATTTCTTCTTTACACCGATGCTATTAGTTTAAATGGTTAGTTATTGTGTCAATAAAAAGAGTTAACATGTTCTTCTCTTCCTGCCCCCCCCTTTCCGAATGTTATTAAAAATCTCTCGCTTTTCTCTCAATTTTCCTTTAACTTTTCTTCCACTCGAAGTCAACTTGTAAATTTGAAAATAATATGAAATCAGCTTTTTCTTTTTTATTTATATTTTCATGTGATTGAAAACCGATTTACGATGTGAAATTAGTATTGAAAGACTAAAATCCGTCGATAAAACATGTACAATATAAAATAAGAATCAAATAATGAAAATAAAAACAAATGCGTCAACGTTTAAATCGTTTTCCCATTGAATAATTCCTCAGGTAAATTGCAAAAAAAGTCTGCTAAGATTTTCCTATAAATATTTAATATTTATTCAAGAATAACTCATATTTCTTGCAACTTCGATCTAACTTTCTTGGTAGAATTTTCATGTAAATTAGTTGTGTCTATTAATAAATTCATAAATATCTCGTTTTAGAAAGTTTCTTGTATATATGTATGGGAGTATAGTATATAAAATGAGTATATATGTATGAGTATAGTATATAAAACAGAAATTCATCATTTTGTTATATCTATATATCTATAAAAGTGAAGTTCTTTGTGTGTGTGTGCGTGTCTGTCTGCGTGTGTACAGTTCCCTGCCAAAATTACGCTGTTAATTTTCAGTCTACAGACTCGACATTTGACATAACAGTTATTGAGACTTGGGAAGTGTGCCCTCGACGTGGATGCCTGAGCGTACAGCAAAGTCCCGAACAAAGCGCAGGTATCTTTGTTAGTGTGTTTATATATATATATATATGAGAGAGAGAAAGAGAGAGGGGGAGAAGGAGAGTGAGAGAGAAAGAAAGAGATTATATGGTTATATATTATTGTGTGACTGAAAGATCATCAAGAATGTTTTGGACACGGATATAGTTTTTAAAATATATTTGGATATATCCGACTTTATCTCTTAATGTGTCAGAAAAAGATCTTATGTTAATGCACTTTTTATTTTTTCTAATGCCGCCTGGCAATTGGGAATTGAGTTCAAGGTCTGTTCTTTCTTTAATAGTGCGTTTAGCGGGGCACGTATGTCTTGATAGAAAACCTGATAGTAGTTTGCTAATCCCTGAAAGCATTAGAGTTTTTAAATTATATCTCTAATGACTATAGCCCTTTTAGGATCAGACTAGGATTCCATTTTCATCAATAATATGACCGAGATATTTAATTTCATTTATCAAATATCGCACTCCTTGGCCTTAAATACACATTCTGGGATTTTTAGAAAACCTTATGCATATTTTTCCGGTGTTGTTCTACGGACACACTGTTTATCATGATGTCGTACAAGTAAGCCGTTGCCAGGACAAAACCACTCCATTAGTTGCTGGAAATCGTCGGTGTGACTTTGATCCCAAATGCAAGCCTTTCCAATTTGTATAAACACCTATGTGTTTTCATAGAGAAAAGTTTTCAGCTTTCATCTACTTTGATTTGTAAATACTTAAGCAACTTTTGAGAATATTTTACCTTCGTTTAGTTTTGTAAATACCTGTTTTTCCGGGATAGAGGATAACGATGATCTTTTTATACCGCACTTTTCCTCTAGAAAAATCGACATATACACATACTTTTAAACAAAGTTTTTTTATGTACGTAGACAGTCGGTGTTGCATTCGCTGAATTCAATCTTCGATAAAATGCCTGTATTTTCTAATCTGTCTAATTATTCGTATTTTTGTCGTGAATAGAACGTTTATTTTTTTAATGGACCGTGCGTTTATTTTATGTCGAATTTAGCCTAGCTGAAACAACTTCTGTAAAGTTTTAATTCAATTTTTAAATATTCAGCATCTGGCGTCACGTCTTCGACTTTCTGACAGAAAACATTTATTAAACGATCTCAAATGTTACAACTGTTAATCTAGTCTCTACCAAATAAATTCTTGGAATGTTTTTAATACAAAATATTTAATATTTGTAATCATACGGTTCAGATTCACTGGTAAAAATAATTCTCCAATGAAATGAATTTTATTGCTAGTCACAGGTCTAGCTGAATTTTGTGTTTTCTGCAAAGTCGGTTGTTAACCATGTTCCGCATATGTGAGTTTCTTATGGAATTGAATTGTTTTAATATTTTGCGTTATTTTTCGTCTGATTTTCCGTCGGATTTTGTATGTTTAATTTTATTGTTTGCTTCGCTTCCATTTTACAATGTCAACCATTATGGCCAAACTTGCTGCTATTTTGACAAGTTTTATTCGGAAAAGGGCAATATTTTCCCAATGTAATTCTCCAAGTCGGTAACATAGTCTCGGGGAAATTGCTCTTGTTTTGTATGATTTTTTTTGTTTTGAATATGTGAGAAGCCATATTCTTTTCTCTCCTTTTCAAGGGAGTTACCTTTTGATGTATACTGAAAATGTAGTTAGACATATTTTTAAACATTTTTTTCAAGAGAATAATATTTGATTTATACTTTTCTTTTCCGACAGACGCTACGCACGATTCATCCATGTTTTTAGAATCAATTCTAACAATTACAACCCTTTGGCAATCCTCAGTAAGTTTCTGTAGAGTGACGTTGGGTTAGCATTTGAATTTCGCCAGTACTCTTTATTTGATTTCAGCATTCTTTCTGAGCAATTAAAAATAATTTACCAACAATTCCTCAAGTCTAAAGTCGTAACAGTGATTGCTTACGACTGGCGTGAACGTTAAATAATCTTAATCATCCCGCTAAGCCAAATCAACACATTTTCACCTTTTGTGGAACAGTGAAGTACTGGAGCTGAAAAGTTTTGATAGTAACTTTACGGTTTCCGTTTACTCCAGATGAGTGTTTTTAAGGAAGCAAATACTCCACAGATCTGTTGCTTAGTATTTTTTTTAACTTTCGTAAATAGAGTCAGACTTTTTTCGCATTATGCTAATCTTCGCAAACGACGTTGAACAAGTCTTCATACCTTCCGAAAATTTTGTTTTAACTGAAAACGTAGGTAAATGTCTCCACACTGTTCCACACCGTGTTCTGTAAAAACGCCTGTTTGTTCTCAGTGTTACACAATGGGTTAAATAATGGCATGTTACATACTGCATCAAATTAGTGTGTGTTTGTTATTGGAAGAGGTAATAAATGTCTATGTAACACATTAGTTATGATGTAATGTGTGTGGATGTGTGTGTGTGTGTTTAAACTGAGACAATGAACAGGTATAATAAATTATTCTTTTAAAAGGCCTACTATTTCCAGTCCGACAAAACGTCCTTTGTCGACAAAGAGATATGTCTTTTGTTACGCTGTTTCATTCGTTCACCAGCGTTTGACACCTGATTTGTAAAGAGGGCTCCTTCAGTCTTTGACCGACTATGGATACCCACAAAGGGGTGCCTGCGCGTGAATTTTTTTGGTGACAGGAGGTGCGCAATCTACAACCACACATTTCCCGAGTCGAGATTGTTAAACACTAGTGGTAAGTGAAGTGGATGTACAAGGCGACTGAAAACAAATGCCGAGATAAGCGGAGAGCACATACAGCGCCTAGAATTTCCAAATGGTCATTCATCTGGTACTAACATGACTCAACGTTGCTTAACTTCGGTGATCTGACGAGAACCCGTGTGTCAACGCGATTTGCCGTATATAACTTGTAAACACTGGAATAAAGATCTTTCCGCCATCGATTGGCATATGAGTCAACACATAAGAGTATTAATTATTGCCGTTTTACTTGTAAGTTTATTTTCTGCATCAAACACATAATTTCGAGTCGAACTGCAAGCGGCTTTGTAAATCTTACGTCGTAACGCCCCGTAAGATTATTCTATTACAATATTGCAACTCCTGAACCTCTGATTAACTTATCGATTACAGGGACGTTTGTTAACTTCACTCACGCGACTATCTCGTACCTCTCATCGATTCTCGTTACCTGTATGATCCTGTTTCCGTGTTCTCTTAAACTTTGTCCTCTTTCGATACTAGGTAAATGCGCCATTCTCAAGCTCAATACCTCTTATGTAAAATCTGGAGTCCGTAGACTGAAAATTGACAGGAAAATGTACACAGACAGACACATACATAGAGACAATTTCACTAAATATATTATACTTAGTTACATTCTGGGAAAAAAGAATTCCAGCAGAGTGATCTATTATAACCAACGCATTTTCAAAATAAGAGCATAATATTTATATTTTCAGAAGTTCAGGTAAAATAAGCCATCGTAAACCGTCGGTTTCTACCCTGATATTAGGGAACCGATGTATCAAGCTCTCTTCAACCGATAGACATATGAGATGGATTGGTTGAAGAGAATAGATTGGTTGAATATTGGGACCTAAAACGTTTCCCTAATATCATGTTTGAAACCGACAGCTTACATTATCTAAACTCCTGAAAATAAAAGATATAAATATCATATGTATTACATTATATATATATATATATATATGAAATTTATTACTCGGAGTCCAAAATGAGTTTACATATTGTTTCAGCTAGGGGGAAATCCTCAAAAGAAGAGGAAATATCCGACTAGCTTCGTCAAAATTCATAGATGGATACCCTCTCTCTCTCTATATATATATATATATATATTATATATATATATATATATATATAGAGCGACTGTTGAAAAATTAAGTTAATATCAATACAAAATACATTCATGTAAATAAGCAATATTTCGTCTTTATTTATCAAAAAACTTCATCAAGGCGAAAAATTATCAACACACGAGTTGGATATGATTTTTTGTATTTGTTGTGTTATTCACTTTTTCCGTTTATTCTCCCAATATTTTGTTGCATTTATTTCGAATGATTTACTTGTTGTATAATTTTCTAGATTCTCTAATAAGAATGGAAAAATTAATTTAAAAAACCCCAGTTAATTCCAACTTATAATGCAAACGCAATAGTGTTTGAATATATGGTTAAGTGCCAGTTTTACTAATTTAGAACTGTTTTAAAGCTTCACCGCTCACCCATTTTTCGACCAAATTTCAAACAATTATTACAGTTTTTAGAGCACCATCTCAGCTATATTGTGAAAAATGTTTTTTCAATTTCCGTTCAGTAAAACAAAAGTTATGATTAATTTTATGGTGTTCAAAATCGTAATAATATGTAAGGATGTGAGTGATGCTTTTCATGACTGGTTTCCATAGCAACCATTTCGCTTAGCGACTACTGTTGCTACTAATTCACTAATAAAAGCATGAAACGGAGATAATTGGGAGATTTTATTGAGAGCAGACGAGTCTTGTACATTGTTATTACATATGTGTTTATGGGGGCAAAATATAAGACTGAAATTAAACAAAGAACAAGTGAATTTATTGAAAGCCTAGAAAAATCATGAATGACAATAGAAAAATACGAGCATCAAAAGTAATATGGTTAAGCTTAAACATAAAAAAGTGAAGGACTAATTGTTTAAACTGGAAAAGAAACGGGCAAGATATTCTAGTAAAATGTATAATAAATTTATAACTTAAAATATTGAATCATTAAGAATTAAAAAAAAATCTTTATAGCATTATATAATCAATTCTTAAAGCTGAAATATTTTAAGTTATAAATTTATTGTATTTTTTACTAGAATATCTTGTCCTTTTCTTTTCCAGTTTTAACAAATACGGGGGGGGCGTGCAATAAGTAATGCCCCTGACCGACTTCCCGTTGTCTGATCTAGCTGAAATTTTGCATGTGCAGTGATTTATATCTCTACGGGTTATGTGGTAAATTACAGCTCTAAACTAATTCTGGTTTCTGTTTTAGAGGTGTTTGAACAGAGTCAGGTGTGAAATGGAGCCTGTTGAATGTCGAGCAGTGATCCAGTTTTTGTATTTGAAAGGACGCACATCACAGGAGACTTTTGATGAAATGAAAGAAACTTATGGTGATAATGCCCCATCATATGACCTTGTAAAACGCTGGCATCGTGAATTCAAATATGGCTGGAAGTCTGTGGAAACACCTCCCAGACCTGGTCGCCCCCCTTCTGCCATCGAAGAGGTATTTGTCCGTCAAGTGGAGGCTGCCATTTCGGAAGATCGGCGCATTACTATTCGCCAAATAGCCCAAGATGTCAAGATTAGTACAGGGTCTGTTGAAACTATCATTCATGACCATTTACATATGCATAAGGTGTCTGCCAGATGGATTCCCAGGTTGCTCACAACATTCCAGAAGCGAGAACGCGTCGAGTGCTCGAGGATGAATTTGGAGATGTGCCAAGAAGAAAGTCAAACTTTTCAAAAGACTGATTACACAAGATGAAACCTGGGTCCATCACTGTGATCCAGAGACCAAAGCCCAGTGAATGCAGTGGAAGCAATTGGACTCGCCACCTCCAAAGAAGGTAAGGATGCAGCCCTCCGGTGGCAAGGTCATGCTCACAGTCTTCTGGGACCAGGACGTATTTGTGATGACGGATTTCCTGGCAAAGGGTACAACAATTACAGGAGCCTATTATGCTTCACTTTGGAAGAAATTAAGGGCAGCTATCAAAATCAAGAGGCGGGGCAAGATTAGCAAAGGTATTCTCCTCTTGCAGGACAACGCTCCGGTCCACAACTCGCATGTCGCCAGATCAGAAGCACGGGCGTGTGGTTATGAAAACTTTCCCCACCCTCTCTACTCTCCTGACCTTGCACCCTTTGACTTTCACCTCTTCCCAGCCATGAAGTTGTTTTTGAAAGGAAAGCGTTTCCCAGATGATGCAGCCTTTATTTCTGAAGTCACATCGTGGTTGAAGGACCAACCTTGGGTGTTCTACAAAAACGGTCTCCAGAGCTGCATCAAACGATGGGAGAAATGCATAACTCTGGGTGGTTCTTGTGTAGAGAAAGACTAATAACTGTGCCAAGTTTCGTTGCTCTACTGCTATGGGAAGTAGGTAAGGGGCATTACTTATTGCACGCCCCTCGTAGTCCTTTACTTTTTCATGTTTAAGCTTAACCATATTACTTTTCATGCTCACATTTTCTATTGTATTTAAACGTTATTTTATAAATTGTCCCATGTGATAATTCGTAATATTCCACAGCACTAATACAATCGTTAAAGCTACAATTTATTTCACATGACTAAACAGTATACCGACTATCATGCTTTTAAGAGGCAATTGTTTGAGTTCAACAAAAAGAAAAAGTAATCGAAAGAAACCAAGAAGACTGGAAATCTGCAGAGACTTGTTGTTACTCTACCTCCATGAAAACACCGCCAGTTTTACTAGTGAGTAAATAATAATAGACACTGTTTAGTAAATCCACCAAATTTGGCATAAAAAATATCCATGAGATTAAAAGACATTTATGTTGCATTTTATAAATACAATTTTGATAGCCCAAATTCTGCTGATTCTTCTATTCTCATGAGGATGCAGTTTGGTCCAAGACAGAACAACCTTAAGTCTTACTCTTGATCACTAGGATAAAGATCTTCAATCTTACCAGTTGAAAGAACGAAACAAGCAATTTTTAACGCGCAACCAATTTCCGTTTTTTTCCTGAAATATCCTTATGTGACTGACACAACTATTTCGGAATTTTTTTACGCTGTCGAATTGAAAATTAAAATAGACACGAGAAAGATATCAACTGATCCTCTGGCATTTATATGCAAGCTGAAAATAATTGAGTACGAAAACAATACAAACCTAGAATTTCCTTTACGTTCATTCTGTATGGCTCAGTAACTATCTGTACGTTTCTATATGTACATGTACGGGGTTCATTCTTAAATTAATTCACCAGTCATTATAAATTTGGAAACACAGCTGCTAGGCGTAAGGGGCAGAAATATAGGATATATTTAGTTTCATATAGGTTTATGCAAACGGAGTAAAACGGGGATGCATGCCTCAAATTTTTTGTGAAATGACAACAATAAGAATTAAACATCAATTATTAAATATTCTCCAAATTTCATTTTTTTAGAATATTTTAAAAGTATTTTAGAAGGAGTAATATGAGCACAATCACACATTTTAACATTCAGCTATTTCAGATTTGCATTAAATTTGATCTATAAACATTTCACAGCAATAAAGCAATTGAGTTTCAATTTCTTGTTATATCTTTTAAATCGAAATCAATAGATTTTGATAAAATATTGAATAAGGAGTATAGACATAAGTTTTAGTAGAATTATACTTTTTATTTATTATATATAATTTTAATCTTCCCAAGAGAACATAAAAGTGGTGCAAAATTGTTCTTTTTTACGAAATTAATTTTACTAACGACTATTCTTCTAGTGTATAAATCCTGTGTATCGATTTATTGCTAGTCAATTCTTTTAAATCTTGAAATTGCTATGAAAATCAGAGAAGTAAAATTTGGTACATTGGAAGAGCATAACAGCTGCCTTATTTCCCTGATTTTTAGTGAAATTTGAATAACTATTTTGATAGTTACGCTAATTTGTCCATTTTCCGGTAATTTTATGTGTATTACTTTATTGCAAGTGTCTAAAATGTATAATTTTGGTAATAAAACAATATTATAACTTCATATTTCTATTTATATGAAATAAAGAACATATCCAGTAACAATCTATATAATTAGAAAACTCAAATGACCTTGTAACGATGCATGTAACCCACTTTCCGGTTTACGACATCTGGTTGCGCATGACCTGCGCACTGAAATATTAACGTTATTATTTTGAAATTATTATTTAACATGGGAAGGATGAGATTTAAATAAACAAAAAACATAAGAAAAATTGGGACACTGAAATATTAACGTTATTATTTCGAAATTATTATTTAACATGGGAAGAGCGGGGGTTAAAATAACTTCAACGTAATACAGTAATGAACGATGTAAAAAAAGCAGAGAGATCAAAATTTGAATTTAACTATAATAAGTATTATGGTATCTGTTCAGTGCACATTTACCTATAAGTATGGCCAACCACTTATAATTCAATAACTGTATTTTTTTTTCAAAAATAATCAATTATAATAAAGAGAACAACTCCAAAATCTATCTATGTTCTTTTTTCATTTTAATATACTTTCATAGAAATGTTTCTGTTATGTAAAAAAAAACCTGTTTTCTTTACGTCACAAGTGTCACACCCATACATGAATTCCATAGATTATATAACCTACTGACCCAACGGGTCACGGGTAGTCTAGTATTAACTAAAAAGAAGAACGAATTTCACAGTTTGTTTAAGGAAATATGTATTTATTAAAATAACTCCCATGCTTCAAAATCACTTTGAATAGCCTCTTGTCATCTGATGATGTCAATTGGCGGATTTGAGATGTGATACTTTAGGAAACTTCCAAAATCTTTCTCCAAAGATCATCCTTCGAAGAAAATTGAACACCTTCATAAACTTTCATCTTTATCATGAACCATAGCTGCTCAATTGAGTTTATATTTGGAGAATAAGGTGGCCATGTCATCAAATTTTCTCCTCTAATGCCTAATGACTTAAGGTAGATTGTCGTAGCCTTGGCAGAGTGGGATGGTGCATTGTCGTGCATAAAAATCAATTTGCGGTGAAGCATCAATAGAAGGTCATCAAGCTATGGTGACAAATGCTCATTTAAAAATAAAATATAAGACTGTCAATTTGACACCTGACACTCGAGATGGTCAAATTAGTTCATCGCAAATTATTCCAATCCAAAACATGACACTCTACCTCCTTGTTGACGATAGATTGACGAGGGGTGGGGCATCCAAGAGGACTCAAAACTTTTACCCACCCATCTGGTCCATTAAGATTGCTCTGGCCTCATCGACGAAAAGAACATTTTCAAAGCTGGTTTTCGTGTATTTCTGAGCCCAATTCAAATGCTTTTCCTTATGTGTCTGGTTTAGGAAAAAGGTCTTGCTATGGGCTTAATACTTCTTGTAATTTTGTTTAAGATATTGCAGCGTGTCTTTCTGGACAGGGAAGGTATTCCAGCTTTGCCAAATATAGAAACACTTTTGCTGTCCGACTGCTTGATAAGTTGACGGTAAAATGTCCTAATATCACGAGCAGGAACTAACTTTCTTTTGTTTTTTCCTTCCTTGGTTTGATGTTTAAATATTCAACAAATAAAAATAATGTTCTTCGATCTCTTCCAAGCTCTTCGGCTAGATCTACGAGAGATAAACCTGCAAGGCTTGCAACAACATGTTCCTTTTCACTGTCAATCGACTCTTTCTAGGCATTTTGGGAGACTTGCAATACACACTTAAATTACAAGAAAATTTAAAAAATTAGTATAATTTTCAAAATATTTGTTCAAATTCAACAAAAAATCAGGGAAATAAGGCAGCTTGTTATGCTCTTTCAGTGTACCAAATTTCACTTCTGTATTTCATAGCAATTTCAAAATTTAAAATATATTGGTTTATGCGTTTCAGCTTCTATAGAGTTCTTCTTTCGAGCGATTATACATTGCTGATGCATAAATTAGCCACGCTCCATGGTTCTCCTTCTTAGGTGATAGGAACTCTTTAAAATCACGGCATTTGTGTTTACATTAGAAAAAAAGACAAGGGTTATTTGATCATAGTTTTTGACCGAATGGTTATGATACCAGTATGCATAATTCTTGAATCCGAGGTTTGAATTACCCGGCAGCGATATGGTTGCATAATACTTACTGACTTACACAAACACATTATATATATATATATATATATATATATATATATATTACTAGCAGTACGCGCTAACCGGCGTAGCCCGGTGAAAGCGTGCCCCCCCCTCAATAAAAACTAAAGTACTGTTGTTGTTGTTGCCGCCGCTGCTGCTCACCCCCCCTAATGTTACGAACGGCTTTCGGAATAGACATTCCCAATTCCTCATGAAAACAAGTTTTTAAAAGTAGGTTGTGTATGAAATATTTCGTTATTTTATGTTTTTAATGTAATCCCTTACCCCCTCCCCCCCAATTAATTTGTCATAATTTGGGGTTCGTTTTGTTTATGAAATTGTTAGGTGAAAGTACAGAATGGCTTCATAGAAAAATAATTTAATCCCGAGTCCCCTTTCGGCAAAAAAAAAAAAAAAAAATGATTAAATTTATCGTTAATTTATGTTTCAAATGTAAACCTCCCACCCTGCCCGGTCGGAAAAAAAAGAAAAAATCGTCATATTTTGCTGTATTCCCTCTTTCCACAATCACCAAACTTTAAAAAATGGTAGGGATAACAGGTCTCGTTGAATGTTAGACGGCCCAAAAAAAGTGGGTGCGCATTTTACGCTAAATATATATAGGAAAGTTATCCCCCACTCTAAAAAGTTCAATTTTAATTTATTTGTAAAATGTCTTCTTTCATATCTATATAATTATAAAACTCAAATGACCTTTAAACGGGTGTTATAACTCCACATCCGGTTTACGACTTCCGGTTGCGCATGTGTATATAAAACAAACCTATAACAGCGTAAACAAATAAACACAAATCGGTACTTTTGTAGAATTTGACCTTCACACTGAAATATTAACGTTATTATTTAGAAAGTATTATTTAACATGGAAAGGGTGGGGATGTTTTGCAACTATTCTATATTGCAACTATACTGTCGCAATAAATAAACTTTGACCCGTTGACACCCATAAGAATTTACAACGGCGATTTCCCCACCGCCTTCGTTTTATTTTAAAAATTTATTCTCCATTTTTTAATGCACCTTTCTTAAAAACATTCATACATTTTCTTCTACACTACCAACATAAATAAATAACCCTGAAAATATGTTTTTTTTTAATTTGCGTCACAAATAACCAACGTGAAATAAAACGTATTGTTTTACTGTGTACGTTTTCAGATCACAATTTTTTTCGTATTTAAATTATCCAAATAAACAATTGTTAATACTTTCTGCTTTTTCTTACATCGTTCATTTCCATATTACGTTTAAGTTATTTTAACACAATTTTCTTACAAATAAATGTACTTTAACCCGTTGACAACCATAAGAACAATCTTACAACGGCGATTGACAACCATAAGAGCATTCCATAGCTAATATAACATACTAACCCAACGGGTCACGGGTAGTCTAGTGTAATGTTTAGGCTGTGATCATAACGTAGTATCTGTTTACTGTGGCAAATAGAGCTAAGGGTCAAAACATTATTATTATACTATTATTAATAATAATAATAACTGATTTGAGCAACGGATGGTCGCTGGATCAGTTATTATGATGAGAAGAATAAACAATTAACTTGGGGAAGAGATGATTGACGTGTGAATCGCAAAAGGTATGTGAAAATAGATGCAAACATTATTTTTGGGTTTGGAGAAACAAATAACTAGATGGGGACATTAGGTTGGTCTGAGACACGTAATGAGGTGACGTAAGAGAACACGTGATGTAGTTAGTTTTGGAGTTGAGGTTTGACTACGAGAGCAGACAGACGTCTAGACAGGGGTGGACAGACAGCTAGGGAGCGAGCTGTAAAAATAGAAATGTAGACAAACTGCAGATCCTGTGAAAATGCATTTGAGACAACTGTAATAAATTTATATTATAAAAATATAAAGAGTTGTTTTGTGGTTTTACAAGTAAGAACAGATATCTCAATTGGATGGTGCTGTCGTTTTATGGTTCATCACGGAGCAGCAGGAAGATAGAATTCTTCAAGAAAAAAAGGCATGAAGCATATATTACTGTTCTTATATATGAACTGTAAAATATTCCCGTGCGATAAGTCTGATACTACATGACTCAGTTTACACGTCAATATCATATCCTCCTGGCAAAACAACATACATACGATTTATACGTTTATTATCTGTGCGTTAAACACATGATGCGTTTTAATATATCATCTCTTCCAATATAATGACAATATACAACACTAGTAATTTATAAAAGCGATTTACACGTATTAAGTAAAATAAAAGTAGATGTTCACTTTTTTATGTATTAAACGACGCTGGGCCATGGCGTAAAAATACCGTTGTTTTAATGTCTCTCTGCCCGTGTTTCTCTCTCTCTCTGTTTATCTCTCTCTCACCCTCTCTCTGCCGATACGATGATTTTAATCTCTATCTCACTGTCTCATTGTTTCTCTCGCTTTGGTTCTCTCGTGTATTTATCATTTATTATGTTTTTGTATTAACTGCAATACTTGTTTTCAATAATTTTACAAATAACCGTAAGAAAAACAAAAATATGAAACCTAATTAAAAAATCTTCTATATATATAAAAGCGAAAATGTGTGTATGTTTGTGTGTATGTATGTTTGTGTGTCTGCTAAAAACTTTCGACAGACACAACAAAAATTCACAAACTTGGTCTCATATGAAAGCCCCACCTTCCGGACGACAAATATCGAAAAAATGACCCAAAGTGACCATCATAAGTGCGCCAACTGATCGATTTTCTGCAGGGGGGCCCCAAAAAGTGACATTTTAATGTTAAACATTACATATTTTTAAATCGATTTATAACTGCCAAAAAAAAAAAAAAAAATACGGCCGCCAACTCTTCTACATAAAGTATACACGCGGCCGTTTATTTTGGGTCAACTTGTAT
>NC_136504.1:85213656-85380261 GCF_053919585.1 Euprymna scolopes
GTGCACGTTCGTCTGTGCTGATATATGTAAGAAAATGTGGTGTGTAACATGGGCACATTATTTTTTAATCTGTTAATATTAAGATTTAGGGAGTAGATTTATACATACACGCACGCACATACATATCGCACACACACATTTATGGATCTCTTTGTGTCTCCCTCTCTCTCTTTATATATATATATATGTATATATATATATATATATATATATATATATATATATGTGTGTGTGTGTGTGTGTGTGTGTGTGTGTGTGTGTGTAGAGGTACTCTGCTTTTATTGATAGCGATAGACCGTTACAATTAACTACCATAGAGAAAAGTTGGTAGAGACCGCGGACGTCAAATTTGATACGATAAATACATTTCCATAACTTATACACACACAAACATATATATGTGTGTGTGTGCGCGCGCGCGCGGATATATATATATATATATATATATAAGAAAATGTGGTGTGTAACATGGGGTCATTATTTTTTAATTTGTTAATTTTAAGATTTCGGGAGAACATGTAGACATACACACTCACACATATATATGGAGTATTTATTATTTTAAGTATTTTTATGACTGATAAGAATTTAAAAATATATATTCTTGACAACACGACGAGTAAGTAATCTGGGAACATAATCTTTTTTATAAACTTTATAATCGAAGTGTTCATTCTCTCCCTTAACTTGTACTCACAATAAACTTTTAGATAAGTTAGATACAAAAGAATTTAATAAAGAAAAGCATTACTCTACATAAAATTTGAAGTTATAGATAGTAAAACGTGTATAAAAGACACATCACTAATATACATATTTTTGGTAAAATTCGAAGCTATTGAACTTATGAATTGTGGAATATGTATTCCAGACAACAGTGTGAGTGGTAAGTCGCATGCGTACATGATTTATGAGCAGAGGAAGAAAGTAATCAAAAGGAAATTATAATAGTAATAGAGTTTTATTACAAAAGAACGTTACATAAAGAACAAAACCCGAAATTTTTTAAAATTCCATTTTCACCCCAAACAAGGCACAGTGTCACTTTGATATAAGCGGCTACTATCGGGGATATAAGTTGCAAGGATACTATGTAGGGAGTTAAGCAGCGAGATGCTCGTTCACATTACACTTGAACTTCTGCATGTTAGTACAGTTGGGAAAGCAGGAACTCGGAAGGGAGTTCCAATGTCGAATGGGAAGAAAATATTGGAGTAGAATGCTTTCTTAAATCTAGGGTTCTCTATTGTGTAGGGGTGGGATTTTGCTGCTTGTCGGGGTTTTTAGGGAGTATTTACGTCGAGGGAGTACAGGGGCTTGTAGTTGGGGCATTCACTATTACAATACTTATAGAACAGGCAGAGGGATGCAACATTATGTCGATGGGACAGAGGTTGAAGCTTAGATGTTACCAATTTTCAAAACAACTTGTTTATATAAGTGGTTGATAAAAAATAATTTCAACTTTTTAAGATGACCAGCTTGATTGAGCTGGTAACTAAGAGATAGGCTTGATACTAGATTATTCAGTTAATCACATGAAAGCAAAGTTTGTGGTTTCAAATTCGAAGAAAAGCAATGAAATGCTTAATAGTGAATGTCTGCGATATATATATATATATATATATATATATATATATATATATATATATGACTACTTTATGTAATCACATAAATTAATATACGAAAGTATAATTTATGCATAAAGTATTTACTTCAACAGTGCTCAATACATAGGTAGAGCCAGGTAGTAAGTTATAAAAATATATATGGCAATTAAGTGTTCATAAGCTTAACGAATCCTAGCGAGGATGAAAGGCGGAATATTCTTTATTGCTGAATTGCAATATATATTTTTATAACTTATATATATATATATATATATATATATATAGTGAAAAATCGAAACTGTACTGTATGCGGATGACTATATATATATATATATATATATATATATATATATATATTTTATTTGTGTGGAAATAAATTTTATTTCCTTATAATATATACCAATCCTTATTTAAGAAGCTCAATGTAATTACAGAGCCATATAATGAATGACTGACAATGCTAAAATTCAAAATGGCGTAATTGGAAACATTATTAGGTATTTACATTTTCTCTTCCCATTTTCTGATTTTAATCATGCCAAAACGCAATTTATTTCCTTTTGACGGATTGATTGTTGCTATTTCTTCTGATGAGTTAAGGGCAACATAAATTCACTGATTAATATAACAATTACGTGATTGCTTTTGCGCTACAAAACAGATACTTTCAAGGATTGTAAATGTCAACTGAATTAAAGGAATAAGTTATAAGATGGTCAACATCATGAACTTTGGAATATAGACTTCTGTCATTCATTCATTCATTATATATATATATATATATATATATATATATATATATATATATATATATATATATATATATATATATATATGCTCAGGCCACACAGGGTAAATATCCTAATGTATACACACAACTGACTAGTGTCCTGCTCTCATCAGAAAACAAAATAAACTAAAACGTAAGCATGTTTGGCTAGAAATATGTTCAAATACAAACATATTTACTCTGTGAGATTGCAGATTCTTAACAAAAGTAAAACAATAAAAATATTCCTACAATTTTTTACATTTTAATTCTTGTCGTCCAGGTAGTCTGGAAAGAATACATATAAAGAAACAGAAAATTAATTCTAATCATTCATATGGAAATTAATTTCTATATAAAAGAAATTGTTCGAATGCTATACATTATCTGAATACTATATATAAATCACTATATAAAATAAATTATTTGAATACTTTGTAGATGACAATCGAAAAATAAAGGAAAAAATAATCACGATATGTCGTTTATTTTAAGGTAGCCTATTAAAAAGAATGTCTTTCATATATGATTGTCATTAAAGCTTTTGTTAATATCGGAGAAATTCCTCTTAAGACGTAGGACATAATTTCGAACTTTGTAAAATCGTTATTGTCTACGTGCAAATAAATACTTGGCATATTTTTTGTTTAATAGACGATAGTGAAAATTTAAAAAAATAAAAACATTTTCATTACTCATTTTAAAGTGGTCGATTGTAAAGATTGTGTTTACTTAATAATTTTTATTTGCGAGTTTTTCTTTATTATGGACGTATAATGCACTGTTATTGATGAAAAGATCTAATTTATTAAATAAATAAAACAAATATGAATCTGCTATTTAAAATTATTTTTATTGAGGAGTCATCAATAAATCAAATAAAAGTCTTTATACATCCGTGTGGTGTTTATATGAGTCTCTTATTTAATCTCTTCATCCATGCTTCTTTTCAATAAAGAAAGGGGACATAAGACGACGTTCGCTGAGAGTTTTCGCAAATAGTTTTATTCGGAGAGAAATTTGCTTCAGCGGGAGACCAATATTATCTTACCTAGTTATTAGCAGTTCAGCCCGGCTTTGCTCGGGCTCTATGTAATATTCATGACTTTATGTGCATATATATATATATATATATATATATATATATATATATATTAAAACGTTTGACTCATGACCATGTAACATACATCTTAAATTTCAAGTGTTTAGACCCAAAATTAGCGGAGGAGTTTGGTAGTATCTTCAAACGCCAACTCTTTCAACTTTGACCTGTTTCGCCCCCAAACTGATTAAAATGCTTGCTGCATGTCTGAATACCCTTTATGTAAATTTTCCAATGTGTAGACCCAAAATTGGTTGAATACTTTACTAGAGACCGCAAAGATCCAATTATTTGAATGTTGACCCCTTGGCAGCCAAATTTTGGCCAAAAAAAACAATTAAAACGCTTCTCCTTTCTGAATACATTTTAAGTCAAATTTTAAATATTTAGACCAAAAATTGGCTGAGTAATTTGGGAGACACCGCAGGGGTAAACTTTTTTTAAAACTTTGACCCCAATTTTCATCCTTTAACATTTATTTTAGGCTCAGATCAAATTAAAATGTTTTGATCCATGTCCAATTAACCTGCATTTAAAATTTCAAGTGTTTAGGCCTAAAATTGGCGAAGGAGTTTCGTAGAGTTTTCAAATGTCAAATCGTTGAACTTTGATCACTTGATAGCCAAATTACTGTTCGAAAACCAATTGAAAAGATTTTCCCAAATCTCAATAGCCCTTATGTCAAATCTCGAGTCTGTAGACTTAAAATTAACAGAGTAGTTTGTTAAGGAAAGACCAACAGACACACAGACAATTTCACTTTTATAGATATATAGATCGATTTACTTCTTTAATTTTACTTTCTTTGTGTGACGAAAGCAAACATCCAAGTAACACTCACATTAGATTATTCTACATCATTAGTCATGTCTCATTCGCATGGTGTTCGGAAGAGAATTGATCTTTAGCTAAAAAAAAAGAAGAAAAACGTGACGTCAGTCGCGATTATTCGACTCCTGTTTTGTATACAGCAATTGATCTCTGCAGCCTGTCAACCTTACCTGATTCACATTTGAAAAAGAAAATGAAAACAATAACATCAGTGTTTGGTTCATTTTTGATCAGGAACTTACTATATTAAGACAGCCTGATCTGGTAGTTCAAGATGCCCTAACAGCTATTACTACTCTGGGCCAATGGTTAGTAAGTGGCAACTCCACGTTCCTTAAATGGTGTCTCACTGGACTTTGAGAAGCGATGATGCATTAGTACAAAAGCAAAAATAAAAGAAAACATTATGCTGTTTATTGATGTCTTACACAAAAAAAGATCACACAATGCAAAACACACTAATTCAAATTAATACCACCATTCAATTCTTAGAGTTTTACTCGAGTCGTCTTTGATCCTTTTATAGGATTTGGTTTTTAATTGAATCCTCGGACAGACAGACGTAGACACCAAAAATATAGTATAGATGATTATGTTTAACATTCATTATTCCACAAGTTTCATCGCTTCGGATACTTTATTTGCTTTTCAGTTCTTCCCGTGGTCCGATCATCCGTCATCTTTCTTTCAATATTTAGTTGCAAAAAAGAAAAATATTTCCTTTGGATGATAAAAACACCCAATAGGTCGTTGTCTGAACTCATCAAAGTCAAAGGTTACTTGTATTGATTTCATCTACTAAGTTTATACTCTCTTTTAGTATGACTCTTTGTTTTTTACGCCTATGCCCCACCTCAACCGCGGTTCTATTGTCATTTATGCGAAGACCATAATTTTTTTTTTCTGACGCATTGTTTCTCAAAATCATTCTACAATCATCAACTACTCGCGATGTAACTATGCGCCACATATACTATTGAAGTGGGAGGAAGAGTTAGGGTTACTAGCCATTTTGAATTCAATATATAAAAAGGTCAAACTCAACTTGACTTTGCCTTTAGAATTTTTTTTGTAATTGACTAAAGTTGAATATGAAATACAAATTATCAGACGTTCACCAAAATAATCGATCCATGGTCATCTCTGATTTCGTATTACTTCGATTATTCAGACTACTGTTCTCATTTTAGTGTTATTTTCATAACGTTTGTGCCGATTAACCTCCGACCTTTTTTCTAGGTCTCTTGTCGAACTCATGAATGTTTCTGACAAACACGGGAATCTGTACGAAATTTATAACGGAATCCTTTTTTGATCTATTGATGTTGCATGCTCTCGTTCCATAAAGTAATTCGCAATTCTATTCTAAGTATTGTTTGCTCTAAGAATTGAACCTTTAACCTCAAGAAAATTGGTCGATATATCAAAAATAACGCTGAAGATGGGTAGCCTAATCCGAATAATATAAATTATCCATCCTCATGTCATAATTTTTGAAATTATGATATTTAACTTTAAGTTTATAAAACGACAAACCTGATGACGTGTAACTCATCATGATTGTTTTTTTACTTTACGGAATATTACACAAAGATCAGTACAGTCGGTTTCAAATCCAAACAAAGGAGACCAGGGAGTACAGATCTAGAATGAACAAAAGAAAAACTATCCAAACATGCATTGTTAGTGATGTTTAATGGAATATCTAAAAGAAAACTTCATTATATATATATATATATATATATATATAAAAGTTACTGTCTGTGTGTTTACATTTCCCTACGAAATAACTGTCGATTTTTAGTTTATAGACTCGAAATTTTATATACAGGGTACTGAGATTTGGGAAAATCTTTGTGATCGGTTTTCGGCCAGACATTGGGCTGTTAAGGGGTCAAAGTTCAACGATTTGACCTTTGAGAACGCTACCAAACTCCCCAGACAATTTAGGGTCTAAACACTTGAAATTTTAGATATATGTTCCTTGGACATGGATCTAACTTAGTAACTTGATTTGAGCCCAAAACAAATGTTAAGGGGTCATAATAGGGGTCAAAGTTAAAAAATTGACCTCTGCAGTCTCTACCAAATTACTCAGATAATTTCTGGTGTAAACATTTGAAATTTTAGATAAAGGGTATTCAGAGATAGGGCAAACTTTTTAATCGGTTTTGGTCGAAAACTTTTAGTTACCAATATATAAATTTATGTATGTATCTATGTTTGCGTGTCTGCCTAAAACTTTCGACAGAGGCAACAGATTTTACTAAGATCAGTATCGTTTTGAGTCTCGAGCTTTCGGGCGACAAATACGGAAAAATTGGCTTAAAACATTAATATCTTCACCTTAAACTAGGCACTTTTCTACAGGGAGGGGGGCGCTTTTTTCGCAGATATTTTTTAAAGTTATCCTCTCCTTTAGATTGACTAGCTTTAATTTAAAAAATGTCACTTCCGATTTGGCGGTGGTCGTAACAGCATAGACGTCAGGTTTTTTCCCGTTCTTTTCATCCTTTGCGGTTCGGGTTCGAACCTGCCTTCCTACTACCATTTTCTTTTTTTTTTTTGCTCAACATACACATCCAAACACCCGGGCAACGCCGGGCTGAAATGCTAGTAATATATATATATATATATATATTAAAAAGTTTCAATTATGTCCAGGTAGTCTAAATTTTTAGCATTTAGACCCACAATTGGCGGAGGAGTTTGGTAGAATCTGTAAACGTAAACTTTTTCAACTTTGACCTCTTGGCAGCCAAATTTTCGCCCATAAAGTGATCAGAATGCTTGCTGCATACGTGAATACCCTTTATCTAAAATTTCAAATGTTAAGACCCAAAATTGGCTGAATAATTTGCTAGAGACCGCAAATGTCAAATCTTTTGAACGATGAGCCCTTGGAAGTCAGATTTTCGACCAGAAACCGAATAAAAAGCTTGCCCTATGTCTGAATAAACTTTATGTCAAATTTCAAATGTTTAGACCAAAAATCGCTGTGTTATTTCGTAGAGACTTCAGAGGTCTTTTTTTTTTAATATTGACCCCAAGTTTCCCCCCTTAACATTTAGTGTTTTGGGCTCAAATCAAATTAAACAGTTTGATCCATGTCCAAGTAACGTACAGTTGAAATTTCAAGTGTTTATAACTAAAATTGGCGGAGGAGTTTGGTAGAGAGAGATGAAATTTGCAAGATTTCAAAGGTCAAATCGTTGATTTTGACCCCTTGACAGCCAAATTTTTGGCCGAAAAAGGATTAAAAAGATTTTCGCAAATCTCGTGTCTGTAGACTGGAAACTGACAGAGTAGTTTAGTAAATGTACAAACATAGACATACCCCGAGACAATTTCACTTTTATAGATATAATAGATAGTTTGGAGTATTTGTTATATATCATCTAAATAGTTTTAAATATACTATTGATTTTTAGATAATTTTTTCCGTTATATAAAACAAACTATATATATATATATATATATATATATATATAGATGTATAGATATATCTCCAACTTTTAAGCCTGGAAGGTAACTGAAATATAGGAATTGAAGCCTCTTAGGCAGACGTCGAGCGATAAGAAAGACGCACGGGTTAATCAATATTGATTTTATTTGTGTATTTTTTATGAGAAGATGACTTGATATATCTTCATATAAGTTTTTTTATTTTACTTTTTGCTATATTTATTTTGTTTTACTGAGAAATATTGTTAGAGAGTCTTTATTATCCAAAAGATGCTAATACATTTGCACTTTAGATATGTACAATTTTCTCTCTCTAAACGAGTACCTGTCCCAGGACACGTAAAATACACCCGAAACAAAAGATTTGTATCACTTTAATGCTCCACAGTACGGAGATTAAAATAAAGATGTAATTATACTAAACCGTATGTCTAAAATATATCACGTGATTTTGATTGTAAAAAAATGTCTAAAATTTAAGGCTCACACTTACAGGATCTTAGCATAAATTGAAATTCATGATGTCCTTGTGTTTTTTAATAATGGATAAAATTTAATGCAGATTTGAAATATTTAAATTTACAAATGGAATATTGTGCTCCCAAATGGGATGCTTTGCTTTATTCTTATATATATATATATATATATATATGAGTGTATATATATATATATATATATATATATATATGTGTATATATATATGTATATCTATGTGTGTATATATGTATATATGTGTAAAAATATATATATATATATGCATATGAATAAAATAAAGCAAGATATAAACGATGCTTTAGATGTTATGTGAATAAAAAGGAAAAACCTAAAAGAGTAAAAACAAAAAATAAAATCAACGTTTCGTCCCTATTTCAGGGGACAGCATCAAGATTTCTAGGCGAGGATGTACAGGAAGACGGTCATATATCGCATGCAAAAAGGAGAAGTTCAGTTCTCTTTCTGTTCTGGAGAGAAAAAATTTCATGATGAAAAGAGAATTTATATCTAGTGTGTGTGGAGGGGGGTCGGGTTATATACATATATGCATTTTTTTTTATCAACCAGGATCTTAATTAATGTTTTGTTCATTTATTATTATATTACCTATGATTGGGGCTACATTATAAAATCATTTTCTTTGTTTGATGGTGTTAATGTTTGAAATTAAAGCAGATTCAATAAGTCTCCGTTTTGCTCTATCTGGGATGGATTTTAAGATTTTGCACGTCCAAAGCCGAAAGAGTGGCCATGTTCGACACAGTGGGAAAAGAGTGCATTTAAGGGGTTGGCATTTCTTATGTCCCTTTTATGTTCGCTCAGTCTGATTTCCAAAGTTCGCTGTGTCTCACCTATGTATGATTTTTTGCAATCATTACATAAAAATGATTATATACACTACTACTCGCACCACAGTGATAAAATAAAAACGGGCATTATCATCGGTTTTTTCTTACATGCCCTTAGAATCTGCAGCCCTCAATATCTCGAAAATGAAATCACACATATCACCGAATCACTAAAACTTTTACAATACCCAACTTACCTTATCTCTAAAACAAAGAAAAAAGCCATCAAAATATACTCAAACATAGACAAACAAAAGCAGAACACACCAGATACACCACTACTAAATAGACATCTTATACCTACCCACACTAACAACGACACAATTTGCAATACTCTTAATAATCTAGGCATACAAACAGTACAAACCACTTCCTTAAATATAAAGCGAACTTTAAAAACTAGCAAGCATTCCGCTGAAATCTCCACTTCCAAAGCCGGTATTTACGCCATCCCATGTAATGATTGCATTTCTTTTTGACTTTCTTTTTTATAAAACATGTTTCAAGGAAAATCTTTGTTTTCTGTTGCCAATGACTTACACTGTTTTGCTGAAAACTGACAAACAAGTCCTCTTTGCAAGGGGAATTTCTTCAGTGATGTGATGGATGCTTCAAATCGAAGTACATTCTTTTCTACATGCAGAAACACTATTCAACCACTAACAACATCTTGCATTGGTGTCGGTTATGAATATCACAGGTCAACTCAGTTTGAGTTCTCCCATATATTGGGGGATGCGATTTATTTCAAATGACGTATTTAAATTCTACACACACAAACATATACTTATATATATTCAACCTTTGCTTTAGTGAAGCTCAACCATTAACTAATGAAAACATGACCCGTGAACGGTAATAACAACGAATCTGATTGATCAGCTTACAAAATTAAACCCCAACGTATGAAAGCAATTAATAACATTAATTTCATGCATTTAGCCTGATGATTTCTTTCGGTGATAAAACACGGGCGCTTCTATGTAGCTTAATTACCATAAATGTTTTCATAACTTACTATCTAACTCTTCTCATTAATTGAGCACTCTTGAAGCATATAATGAAAATCTATACATGATATACCTCATTATAATATTATATATGTATACATGAAACAATAATTATATATAGTCATTCACAGGTTGTCATTTTCATTATATCACAGTTCTTCAGTGCGATTAGACGAGCACCCATCCCAAGTTAAGGATCGAAACTGAAAGATCTAGATGATAGTCGGTAGCTCTCACTACAAAGCCATGGCACAGGCGCTGGTAAATGATATCTACAGTGTTTTAATATAAACATTGACAACCACATTCACACTGTTCTATGGTTTGCTATCACTTTGCAAATTCATAACGTGAAATACTTTAAATAGTAATTTAAAATAAACATTTTGTTCATAACTGTCGAAAATAAAATATTTGTCTATATAAAAGATAAAGATTAAAACAGATAATTTCGTTAAAAATTTATTTATATTTTAAACGTGCCTAACTCTAAAGAAAGGTAAAGAAAAAAGAAATCAATTTTTTCTTTCGATTTAGAAATAGATCAGAAATTGTTGCAAAGCAAATAGTCCCCTTTAAAGAAAAGGACTTCCGAACAAGAATGCTAAATATTGGTCCAGGAAATCAAACAATATTGTGAAATAGAATTATTTATTATACTAAAATTAAATCGAAATATAAAGCAATAAACTAATATTAATTAATTAATAAAATGTCCCTTTTCAAACCAGTTAGGTAACCTTGTGAGAGAGATACGACACAATCCTGTTGGCACACCGGTTCTTGCCGAATCCCCGAAGTTAAACAACGTTGAACTTGGCCAGTACCAGATGGGTGACTACTGCAAGGTAAAAATACTAGGTTGAGAAACTGGCGCGGTCTATCCTTCTCTTGAGGGTAGATGGGACTCTCTTAAGCCGTGGTAGACACTTCATCTAATGATGGCGCCATGATAAAAACAAATACCCTTGATAGTCCTGGCGAAGCATCAAGATACCGACAAGATTTGAATTATACTACAAACTGGTGTAGTGAATTTAATCTCAGCTAAGGCCGTGTTAGATGATGGATGTGACAGAGAGCGAATAGCACATGAGGTATATTATAAAGGTGGTTAGCCTATTGTGTAAAGTTGAATTAACTGCATTAAGAGGCTTTAAAAACAGCTTCGAAATCTAGAGACCAACACCTTTTTCTCCTCATTTAAATCTTTTTTCTCACTGAAGAGACGTTGCGAGACTAAATCTGCTCTATCATTATTTTCATGGCAAGTACTCAACTGAGCTTCGATCTATGGTCCCTTACTGCAAAACATTCACAACACTCATCTAACTTCAACCACTTTCAACAATTTATTTAATCTCTATATGTGCCTAAAACTAAGCACAAATTCCATTAACAATGTTTATTACCTAGAAGTGTCCGTTTGTTGAACTTCATGTTTTGGGACTGTTTTACAGCGTACTACAATATGGCCGTTTTCTAAACCCAATGTTCTTGTTGAGCCATCATCTTAAAAAATCAAATCTCTCCAACCACCTGACACTCATTAATCCTTATCCTTAATGACATTAGGACCTTGATAAGCGGCGATTCCCTTGTTTAAAATACTTGAAAAAGTGTGTTTTCACTTAACAGTTAGTGCAAGACATTGGCATTTATTAATTTAGCCATGTATGTATACCTATATATCATAATAATAATAATAATGCTGCCCAACCATGGAGATCTCTGGATCTGTAAGGTGTGTGATCGGGCTCTGTTGTCTAAGGCAGGTTTTGTTAATCACATGAAAGCTCACGATAATACAGGTTCCGCTGCTGTTAGTTTCATACAAATCAGTGAACGTTTTGAGTGTCATGTCTGCTTGAGGGTGTGCAAGTCACTGGCAGGGCTTAAAAGTCATATTCGGGCACATGGGTTTTAGTGACTGGGGGAGTGGCTCTCTTCTGACAAGACGTTGCAATCATCATATCATAATATATAGCTAATAGAGAAAATTAGTTTGGATGACTGCCTCAAAGTCTGTTACAGAAATCATTTTTAACAAAACATTTAAATGACTTTCAAAGAATTTTATGGCAGTGTGCTATATTTTTTGTCATCTTACATTACTGGCACTACCAACAATCTCTCCTGAAAAATATGTGTAAATCAGATCAAAATTAATGTATATTGCTAGTAGCCACATTATATTATGTTCCAGACGTGAGAGAGAATGTGATTATATATATATATATATATATATATATATATATATATATATATGCTTATTTACTATTATACCTGCAGACACTAGTGTTTCATCCTTTGTAGAATCATCAATGCAGGGTGTCACAATTAACACTAGTCAAACGATTCGAACCCGGCGACAGAAGCCATCACTAACTCCATTAACAAGGACCAAATCCATTCTGATACCTTTAACCGCAAAAAATGCTGTTGAATTTTAACATTAGTTTTTTAAATGCTTTTTAACGTCTGTCAGTGTGATCTAATCATGGTATGATGATCTGGGCATACATATATATATATATATATATATACACATATGATGATGATTGCAACGTCACTTAAAAGTCCATGAGCCCAAAAATGCCTTTCATCGCAACATGACCATTTTAATAGACAAATCCCTGAGGGAGTATCTATACACAGATGATGTTACAGAGTCTTAGCTTTGTACGACGGCTAAGTCTCTCTCTCGGTTCAAAATATTGAGATCCAGAAACAAGCAAGAGCAAAATAGGTAGCAACAAGTTGAATTGCAGACCAGCTTATTGCGGGTACTGGTCTCCCACTTTATGGTTTTTTAAATCAGAGATTTGATTCTCTTAGAAAGTTTGTCTTCACCACGGCTTATGGCTTACGGGAGCCCTCTCCACCCCAACACACACACAAACACAAATGGTGCTAGTTGGCTGTTGATCCCGAAAAAGGGTTCATTCGCACTTTGGAAGATCTTGTTTTTAATCCTTCAGAGAGACTAGCCATCCTCCTCACCAAACAAGTTTGGTGGGGGAACCAGTTTAGTCGCCTGTGACCCGACTATGAGGCGGGTAGTACTGGGTTACATGGTACCAGTAGCATATGACATGACCTCACACACACACACATTATATATATATATATATATATATATATATATATACATACATATACATACATACATATATATATATATATATATTGTAGGGTTAAACACGTGTACATGGATAACTTTTATGCACGTAAAATATTAAATATTTAAATAAAAATATATTTCAATATTTAATAAATTAAAATAAAAGCAATATATCTGTGTGTGTATGTGTGTGCATCTATATATGTATATATTATATTTCGCCTAGTATAATTATGTACATATATATGTGTGTATTTAATGTAATAATATAAATATAAATGTTTATATTATATAATATCGATGAAAATAAGATAAATTGAAATAATGATGAATAAAATTTACATTAGTTCATCATATATTTAAACAATGAATATAAAAATATTTACTTCTTAATCCATGGAGTTTCGAAAATAAGCTTTCCCCGTCAAAAGAAATAACCAGTAAAATAATAGTTTGCATCAATTTGAAAACATTGAAAATTCTTTGGAAATGAATTTCTAAAATGTGTTCAAAGAAAAAAAAAATGTCAAGGAAAGTTTCAAAAGTTACAATTTTCCACCTAACTTTATAACTTGGAAACATTATCTATAAATAGTATTCATGTATAAATAATTAAACAAAATAACAGTTTATATTTTCAAGGCTGAAATGATTTTCTTTCTGTCAATAATACTTTTACAAGTCGATCTTCATACATTACAATATATGATAATCCTTGCAGAATAGCATGAGAACTTCTTAAAGCAAGCAGTTAAGTCTAGTTTTTTGTTGTGTCTTTAAATGTCTGATTATAATTAAGACACTACAATGTGGTCTATTTACAAGAGTGTATTTACAAAAGTACAGAAATTGTATGTACAAAAAGTCGGCGTCTGCTATTGTGGCTATGGTAGCTACCAATAATTTCACCATTTTTTCGTAAATATCCATAGTTCCTTTAAGAATCCATCTACTCTTTAAATAAGGTAAATCAACATTACACAATACCAGTTTTCTTTGTCCATTATATATGTTAACACATTTTTCGTGTGATTTTTCTGCATATCATATATGAATAGAACCAGATACATTATAAGCTGACACATATATAGAGGTACCAGACTTTCAATGCCTTCATAGAGTTGAAAAATTAATGACAAAATCTAGTGGGGATAGTCTTTAACCCTAACCTTTTTCTCACAGAGGATATGCTACTTGTCTCCCCGTACTTCGACCTTATTTTAATAGTAGGCCAATTTTTGGTTTCGCCTTGTAAGACATTCGTGTTTTCTATGACAATTCTTCAATATGTCTCATGCCAGGCGGAATTTTCATAGACAAAGCTCCTTTGCAAAACCTTCTCGCCTGTTGAATACATTACCCTAGCACTGCTTCCTTACTAATTAAAACTTGGTCGTCTTCAAATCTTATGTCAACAAATAATTGTCACCGACCGCCCTGTAAGGAATCAAATGCAGTTCATATCATTGGTCCATGTTTATATGTACATAATTTTCATCTTTCCACTGATAACCATTAATCATATCCTCAAATCGCTTTTAAACTTAATTACCCAGTTGTTAAAAAATCGAACATAATAGATTTGACAGTATTTTACCTCGGTAGTGGCTAAGTGGTTAACCACACAAACTGACAATCTGGGTATGCAAAGTTCGAATTTACTTTGTTCCATAGAAACGCTTTTACTTATGATGTTGCAACCTTCTCGTTGTCCTTCCTGTAAGTACCTGACATTTTCCTAGAATGGATTCCAACTAAAAAGACATCAGGGAAACCAATGTTAACAATAGAAATATCTGATTAATCTAATTTATAAAACTCACTATATCTGTAAGTCTGCCTCCATTTTCTCAAACTACATCTATTTCTAAATGCAAGGGCCCAGGGCAGCATGAGTTGAATAAACTGATTGTATTTTTTACAGATTGTTGTTATATATATATATATATATATATATATATATATATATATATATATACACACACGCATATATATATATATATATATATATATATTTAATATCGTTTTTAATATAGTGAGAGGATATGATTAAGGAAAATTTAAAGATTTTACTTATAGAACTGGCCAATCAAATGGAGTCACGTTCTGCTAGCAACTAACCAGAAACCAGAATTGCCCAATAAAAATATTGAATCTTTTAGCATTCACACAAGAAAAATCTTTTTGCTGTTCTCTGTAAGTTCGAGACTTATACAGATTAGTTATCCATCGAAAACACTTCATCTCCAGGACTTGCACTGAATAGCTACCTATTGGAAATTCTTGTGAAATTAAAGTTGGCTTTCAATTCAAGAATATATATAAGCCCGCATAAATAGCTGTGAAGGGATTAAAATTGAAAAAAAAAATCCAACTTGGCAGGCGAATGTTGAATTAAAGTATTCTTGCACATAGGCACAAATATACATTTTTACGTTAAAGTCGTTTCATTTTGAACTATTTCGTACCGCTTGTGTACAGCTCAAACAGCAACGACTAAGTTTGGAGATCTAAATGATTTGCTTCTACAGGGTGACCCCCCAAAAAAACAAAAGCTAAATGGAGGCCATCTAGAACATATGCTGTAGAATGTAGAAAAAAAGGCCAAAGACCCTATTGATTTGATGTGATGTTTTGAATATAATAAACTAGTTATGACCAAAGTTTCATTTCATTCGGACAAAACATTAAGAAACGGGGCCTAATTAGAGTTGGGACCCGTTTTTTTGGGTCACCCTGTAATTCTAGCTGATATCACCCAAGCCAAATATCTTTTTAAAATCACTAATATATTTGTTGCATACAATCTAATAGTTAATAGAGAGTGTGCTCTATAATAATACATGGTCCTGAATATGACCTTAAGCTATATCCGATGGTGAGGTCCCAGCTTGCGGGTTTTGGAGTGTGGAGCCACCCTTTAATTGCCATTGCTCCCAGATGCACTCTGACCCTGAGTGGTAATACCTGTTAGGGTCCCATCTATAGGTTAAATAGAAACCGACTTTAAAAAACAACAAATATCTTTTAATAAAAAAATTGTTCTTCCAAATCACTGGATTTGGCATTAAATAACCTGAAAAGGGTTGATATGCTGTAAAACAAAAACAACCAACCGATAATAATACTTACGAAATCTACATAAATACAAATATCATAATTAAGCGTTTTTTTTGCTAGTATGAAATGGATAAATAACCGGATTAAACAATTTTATCGGTTGAAAAATCCAAAACTTCATTACAGTTTGTGATTCAGTCACTTGTACCAGCATAAGAATATTTCTAATTTCGAAAGAAATCAAAGATAAAATCATATCTTCTCGAGTCTTTTTACTTCCAAATCTCATATTAAAAGGGCGTGTCCAGAAAGTATTGATCGCTGAAACTTCATCATGACTCAAGAGAAACCATACACATATTTATCTTCGAAATACAAAGCATGATCATAATTTGGTCGATTGATGACGTATGATACACTAAGAAAGTCTGTCTGTGTGAGTTCGTTTCTTTGCAACAGTTGGGCCGACACTTATGAAATTTCGCACGAAAGTATTTTATTTGCCTGGCAGTGTTCTTATATAGTTTTTGCATTAGAATATCTTCGATAAGTATCAATATTCAATCATCGAAATAATCCGATAAAAGAAGGAAGAGGCGATTTTAACCAAAGTTAACGTTTTACACAGCCTATCATCACAAGTGCATTTGAGAAGTTTTATTACCACACAAGTAGAAAGGCCTGGCAAATAAAATCAACAGTAGGTACTTTGATATGACAGAGCACCATTCCACAATCATGCTTGCATTTTTTTTTTAAACTTAAATTCAAGCCATTACCACCGCAAAAACAGTGAGGCCTGGCACATAAAATAACAGGTTCTTTGATATGACATGGCATGTTTGAAATGAATGTTTCTACTTGGAGCATAATTGAATCATAATACTTGACTTTTGCATTTTAAACTTCAATTCAAACAGTTATATATAAAAAAGTAATTTTATAAAATCAACTTTACAATGCAATGTAGACTACATTGTGGACTATGTAGATTATGTAGACTGTTATATTTTATCACTCATCGCGGTTGAGATTTAAAAATGATTAGTATACATGTCAAGCCTCGATGTCACATGTTGTATACAGTTGCAGGGAAATAAAGACAGGGCTATAATTTGACTCATTCTTTTATTCAATGAAACAACAGACATTTGTTTACAGGTACTTTCCAGAATAACGTCTTGTCACTTGTTCAAAAGTTTCTCGTACTCCGATGTGCTTAACAAGACTCTGCCGTGTCGAACCTGTGGTACTCTGCCTTTGTCCAACCATGTTCAGGACGCGTCATTTCCTGTCGCTCCTGGCCTAGGATGTAACACGTCTATCTCTGCCCTCCTAAACCACAAGGGTTGTCGTTTTTTTTTTTTATAATCTATTTCTTTTTTTCTTCCTCACTGTGACGTCACTTTACACACGGCTCGGTCATTTGCATACATAGGTTGTTGCTGCTGCCACTGCTACTACAATACACGTGTTAGTGCTCGGTTACACCTGAAGCGAATAGTATATTGTCTTTCTAGCCTACTTAAATGAAATTTTAACTGTTTACATTTATCTGAGAGCGTTTAATTATCCAAAATAAGTAATATATATATATATAAATACAGAATAAAACATTTTCATTAAAGTAAAAATATAAAAATGCATACTTACCAAATATAGAGAAACTAAATCACATTTTTGGAAACATTATTTCATGTTTAATTTAAAAATTGTGAAAAGAGAGCAATGTTTGTTTATTTTAAACAATTAAAATCATTTTCTTTTCTGAGATTTTGTTGTTGCAACAACCTTTTCAATACAGTGTGGTGTTTTATTCCTCTTCATTTTGTTGGTGCTTTTAAATCAGAGAGGTCGGCCCCTTTGTATATGGAAAAAGGAGTATACGCTCGATGTTATTGGTGGTTGCTGTAAAGTCGAGTTAAATACCATCAACGAAATTGAGAAAAAAAAACACGCACACACAGTCTTCTCTGCAAAAAATGTCTCAGCAACGAAAATCTTCGGAAAAATTTATTTTAATCATTTAATAAAAAAAAAATATATTATTTAGTTTTCTAAATTGTCTAATTAAATTTACCGTAATATTTTAGTTTACTGCATTTAATAACAAAGTTTCATATTAAATTTAAGCCAGACCGGATCAATAGTTTCCAAGAAAATGTTTACAGTAAATGTGATACGGTGGTGAATAATCTCTATTAATCTCTGAGTGGGTCGACTAGAAACTATAAGACTTAATTCGTTGCATCTATCATAATAAACGTCCATAACAAATTCAGCCAGATCGACCCAGTAGTTTCCGAGAAAAAGTGGAACATACATACATACACACAAAAAGACAAGCTAAGAGAAATATAATATAGCATCAGTTTAATTATCGTTACTTTGTCATCGGTATCACCTTTTCTAATATTAATTCTCTTTCTCTCTTTCTGACTCTTTCTTACTATCTCTCTGACGCTCTCTCTCTCTCTCTCACATATATATATATATATATATATATATATATATAAAGCTATAAAGATCAATAATATTCCATGCATATCTACAGGCGAGTATTTTTATATGCGTGCATGTTCATGTTTTCAAGAAATGCGTTCTTACATAATGGAACATACATTCCACTGGTGCATGAAGGTGGCCTGGAATGAAAGAAAGTTTACCCCACTACCCGTTTTGTATTCAGTGATCTGCAACATGGAACACGCCTCGACCTGGCCATTATTAGCAGAATATTAATATTGCTTTTGCCTTGTTTAAAAATAATGTCTTCATGTAAACCAGACAAGAACAAAGTTAAACAAAATAACATTAAAAAAAATAAATATTTTAATTTCCTCATTCAGAAAATGAACAGATTTGTAATCGGCTGAGAAATCTGGCTCATTTTAGTTTAGATCGGCTTTACATCTACATATTAATAAATAACTTATATATATATATAATATTGACAGTATGTTCTTTGATATAACAGGAACGCGTTCGAAATAAAAAAGCTGAAGTACGATACTTGACTTTTCTATCTTAAACTCTAATTCAAGCCAATATATATGGAAAATATTTTTTTATAAAATCTACAGAATATTCTCTACAGTGCAATTGTAGATTAAACCTTTGCATGGGTGTATAGGAAGCTTCCCCCAGGTGCACCCTGATGATAGAGTAGACAATCAATAGTTTTGATTGAAAAATTGGCGATTTTTACTGATTTCAATGATAAAAATATGCAGTTTAAAACGTGTTGATGATCATTCAGTCGTTGGCAAGGTCGGGTCTCCCAGCTAATATAATTATAAATATCTTGTAGAATATTCTATATATAACCATTAAATTTTCCTTTACAGTTAAATTTCTTGATGCTTCATCCCATTAACCACTTTTATTACCCATAATGGGACAATCACCCTTTGAATTCCTTTAACTTCTTTAGAATTGTTTAATCTTAAAATAATTTTCTAGACTTTCCCAAAACTTATGTAAATAAGATTTGATATCTAAATTCTACGTTTTCTAATGCTATGATTTATTTTATATTGATCTATATATATATATATATAAATGTAATTCTTGGTTCGTTCAAAGTCGATAAAACCATATTTCTACATTACCAATTTAAGTGAAGTTTTCAGAAAATTTATCTGTAAACTCAAGGAATGTTTGCATGTTATTAAAATAAATTACGATCGTTAAGATCGAAAATTATAAAAATATATTAAATAAAATAAAAATATTTTTCGTAACTGCGAGACTGTCCGGTAGAAAATTAGCCTTTCACGTGCACCACACGTTGACGATTTTCCAATTACAACATTTAACTAGCTAATTAATAGATGGGTAAAAATAAAATCCCTATTTTTTAAATTATATATATATATATATATATATTTTTACTTTAACCTTACAACTGAATAAAAAAAAAACATATAAAACTTTAATTAAATTTGGAAATACGATTTAAAAAATAGCGCGGATCGGTAAGTGCACTAGCACCATTTGTTTATCTTATATTTTTTATTTTTAAAAGCTTTCCTGGCAAAGCCTACCTAAAATAAATTTGTCTAATTCTTAATTTTTTATGTTATTAGAAAAAAAAAGGTAAATATGAAGAATTACTCCACCCTCGAAAATTCCTTTAAAATTACCACTCTTGTCGGTTTTCGGGGTCGCTGAAAACGAAAATAATTTTTATAATTAAGGCAAACGAGTAGTTTTCAAGATATGAAGAAATGTTAGTTGAAAAAAGTGGAGGATTACTTTTCCATAATAATTTAACGTAAAATGATCACCCACTTTGTGGCCACGATTTTTTTGGGGGGGTTACTTTCTTTCTACCTTTGGAAAATCCTTTAAAATTACCTGTTTAAATTGGTTTGAGGGGCGGGGGTAACAGCCCCCGCCCATCCACCGCCTCCCACCAAATGTAAACAGAATTTTTGTAAAATATTAAACAGTTCTTCTGTTCGGTTAATGTCGGCACGTTACTTATGTTAAAACAGCTAAACTGCATAAGCACCTGTTAAAAAACTATGCAAATTCTATAATTGAATATCCCTCTCCAAAAAAAGGAACGAAAAACAAACCGGCAATTGCCCCCCTAAAAAAAAAAAAAAAATACCAGTAAGTGCATTTCTTCTGATGTTGAAAACTACGTCTTTACTAGAATTTTAAAGGATTTTCCAAGGGTGGAAAGAAAGTCCCCCGCCCCCCCCCCAAAAAAAAAATCGTGGCCACAAAGTGGGTGATCATTTTACGTTAAATTCAACGTTGCCTTCACATTTTCGCAAAGTTTCAGACAAATCTAATGGATTGGGCATATGTTATGGGATAAAAAGTGTCATTTTTTGCAATTTTGAGACATTTATGACCCCTTTTGAGCTCCTGGGTACACTGAATCTCAATTAAAATGGACAAACGATGCAGTTTCACGCCTTAATACATGTATATTTGAGTTTAGCGCCATGCAAAACCACTATATAGACATACAAATCATGTTTTTGAGTACTACGAAAAAAGCGCTACAAAAAGGCATGTTTTTTTAGCCCTAAAAGTCCCAGAAAGATGCGACCCAGAATTTTGCCAGGGTCACCCATACTGAATTTATATTAAGAACAATTGCCTCCATATTTTGGCCATGTTTCAGGAAAACCTAATGGATGGATCAAATGCTATGGCGCAAAAAAGGCATTTTTTACCTTTTTTGAGCCCTTGGGGATGTCGAATCCCAGTGTAAATGGATAACGGTGCAGTTTCAGGCCTTAACAGATGTATATTTAAGTTGACCACCGTGAAAAACTACTATATATAGTCAGACATATAAAGTTTTTTGTTGAGAAATATTAAAAAAGAACCACAAAAAGGGACATTTTTAGTACTGAAAGTTTCCAGGGATGTGAATCAGAATTTTGCCAGGGTCACCCATACTGGATTTATATTAAGAACAATGGGCTCCACATTTTGGCCAAGTTTCCAAAAAATCTAATAAATGGATCAAAAGTTATGGGGAAAATGTTTCATTTTTTACCTCTTTTTTGCCCCTGGGGACACAACGGGAATTTTCGTAAAATTTTTTTTTTTTTTACTGTGCACATCTATTTAATGAAATATAATTTGCGGCAAAATTTCAGGAAAAACTAATGAACGGTTATCTGGCAATAGTCCGGACGCATGGACGCACAGACACCATTGAAAACATAGATCCCTCTCCGATAAATCAGGGGACCAATAAATACGAACTCTACACAAATGAAAATATCATAATTAAGTGTATTTTACAACCGGACAATGCCGGTTGGACTGCTAGTTTTACGTATTTGTGGATTATCCTCCGCATATTAATAAGGACATACTAGTTTATAATCAAACTTTCTTTTAGTGCAGTAGGTGAGTATGTCTATTTCAGTCTTTTCTTAGCTTCTAATACTTTATTTTTTAATAAACAAACCTTTGGTATTTGCATGAGAAAGCAAATAACTTCGATGTTGTATTTACTTGTTAAGTTTTTGGTAAAAACCATTAGATATTTTTTCAAGCACAATTTACTATCGGGTGGCCACTGGAAGACCCTGACTGTGGCAGCGGGATTTGGCGCCAGCCTACAAGTCAAACGAGACTCAGGCTTGACTTCAAAAAGTGTGCTGCGACTGTATCTTTCTGTCATTGCCCCCATCCTCTCCCAATCCGAATCTGCTGGACTACTTCCTTTGGTCAATCGTCGAGACCATCACCAACATGACCTCCGACAACACCAAAGCCAGCCTTATCGCCGCCATCTGTCGAGTATTCACCAAACTCCTGCCAACACTCAGTTCCAGACCCATATCGAGACGGTGATTAGGGTTGAAGGCGGCTACATTAAATAGATGTCAGCTCTACTACATAATCAAGTTACCTGAATTTATTTTTTCAATAAAAGTTTTAAAATAAAGCTGTAGTGTTGTTTTATTTAAGGCGACAGCTTTATCGTTTCACTCTGTATTTACATAGATGATTTAGTTCTATTGTTCTGACTATTAGAATGGAAACATATACAGTCTAATGTTAAGACGAAGCAACATGTTACTAATGTCCCGCCCTCATTTAATCAATACAAAAAGTCACGAAATGCCTCCAAGAGAAAAATAAAAACTTGACCGTAATTTCATATTAACTGCTTCGTCATTGATCTATCTCTTTTATTATACTTAAAACTCAATGTCTGTGTGTATGTGTCTGCTGCTACCAGACCAGGCTTTCTGAAGATATCAGCGTCCTGAGATAAATGCACCAAATATTGATGTTATTGATTTCTTTTGCAAAACTCAATCATGTTATGAAAAATCAAAAACTATATTCTTTCTCTACAAAACAACAAAAGAAAACACCATGAATAAATATTCGAAGATATTAAGAACTTGAAGCATAAAACTTTTGCCAAAAATTATTGGATTTAGTATTATACAATTTGAATAAAGTTGATATGTAGTAAAACAAAAAAATGCAAACCAAACCAGGATGCTAGATACACTCCTCAGAGCATGATCTCTGACTTCCTCATGAAGTTTCTTTATTAGAACGATTTGTTTTGATGCCAGTCAGCTAATCATCAAAATAAACCCTAGTTGAACGACCTTCCACCAAAGGAAGAAGTGTTTAGGAAATATCAGTCACATATTACATTGTGCCAAATTTCCAAATAATCACCCAAATATGCTCAAGATTGCTTAACTTCGGTGATCAAATGTGATTGTGATGATGCATAGATATAAGTAATCGTTCATTGTAGCAAAAAACTGAAGGTCTTGAGTTAAGTGCTGCTGCTGCTGTTATTAAGCATCAATCATTCATTTCGAATGAATCAAATATTGCCATTCGTTTCTCCAATATCTTTCTAGTTAGAATTATGTCTAGAGAGACACCCGGTACATAAGGATAAACCACGTAGAGTTGCCAACCGTAAGTTGAAATGTTTCATTTTTGATATTACTATGGGGTACTAGAAATTTAAAGGGTTTGCAACCATGTCATTGTTATTTCACTTTGTCGATTGACCCTCATCCACCGCTTTCCACCATATATTAGGAAGTAGTTGTTATTTGTGGGGCAGGGATAGGAATATTGTGTTAATGATAGGTTTATGGGGTGGACAATATATGGTGGGGCTTGATGTGACTAGCCGATTAATCGGATCCGGGTCCTTCCGACTGCCCGTCTAGCCTAGTAAGGGCCAAAGTGGTGTGTTGGGAAGTGGGGGTACTAAAACCTGACCTCCAAGTCTCTCAACCACCAGAATCCCTTCCTAAAAGTATTATGGGTCACTACCTACGGCCAACAGGTAGCCCCATTGAGGGAGTTCTACTCTCTGCAGGGGGGGGGTAGTCGACATATTCTGATACCCTGCCGACAGGGTCAAGTGAAATCTGATTAGATTTTGAAGAACAATTTTTTAATAGAATAATTGTTTTTTTCGGTTTCTATTTAATCCATAGTTAGGACCCTAACAGGTACTACCACTCCGGGTCAGAGTGGACCTGAAAGCAATGGCAATTAAAGGCTGGCTCCAAGCTTCCCAAAGCCCATAAACTGGGGCCTCACCATAGGATATAGTTTAAGGTCATATCCAGGACCAAGAAGTAGGGAAGGAAAAAGAAACGAGGGGTGAGGGGGGATGGGGGTGTTGTTTTTGTTTTTGTAGACCATAATTAAGTTTTACAAAAGAGAATAGAAAACAAAAACAGAAAGAAAATCAATGTAGGTGCATTTGGTCTCAGAAAGCCAATAGACAGCCTGATCTGGTAGCACCAGGGGAGCCCTTGAAGTTAGGCCCTTTGAAGTTTTCTATTACAAAGATACTAGCAGTTTGCTCGGCGTTGCCCAGTCATAAATACACTTAACTATAATGTTTTAATTAATGCAAATTTCATATCTATTATTATTATAGAGCAATACTATTGATTATTATATTGTACCAATGTATCGTAGGGATTTCAAAAGTTAAACATAAATGATTTGAGTTTCATCAGATAGAATCGAAATCAAAACATATAGCATTCCAGCGTTATTTGTTACCATCTGAGCTAACAACAAGTGAATATCAAAACTATAAAAAATTAACAGATTTTAATGTATAAATGTGTATTTGCTCATGTGTAGAGAAACACTCAAGTGTACTTACACCTGTAAACTTGCAACTGTTTTATTTTTATCCTTTATCATTTATTTTAACCGGCTAAAAACCAAGTCGTATTTGTTTCACAGGTGAAAATCACCTATATATCACGTTTCAACTGTATAGACCAAAAATTGAAAAAAGAAACTTAGTTCATGAAAGTTTTTTTTATTTTTTTTTTATTACACAGATGTCACCAATTATCAAGGCCCGACAGCCACTCAGAGATAAGGGTTAAGTTATGCTAGAGATAAGATCTTGAAGTTTTACCAGGAGGAAGCGTAGATTGAAGCCGAGTTGTGTTCTTTTCATGAAAATAACACAATTAGATGTTTTTACTAATGAAGCAATCATAGTTTTGCAGCAAAATTGTTTAATCAAGTTAAAAATAAGTTCTCATGTAAATCATTATAAAAATAAGCGAATTCACTAATAATGTTAAAAAATGAATCAATATTTGGGGTCTGTCTGATGTAATATTTAAGAAAATTTGATCTGCATATTGACATTATATGTTTAATGAGATTTCTGTTCTTTAATTTTAAATCAACATAAGATCATTAACAAAAAATTGATATTCTTACATCGTGAATATATTAATAAATTAATTAAATCTCTTATTTTGATCAATAATCACATGTCACCTGAAACATCTTGCTGAATATATAATCTGAATATACAGGTCAAATTCCCCAATATTTCACTTAAAAGACTCTAACAAATGTCCATAAAAATTCATATTTTGAATTTGTCAAGTTTATTTTGAAAATTATTAAAATTGAACCCAATAAAATGGTTTGTCCAAAAATATATTACAGTGTGGAATATTTACATAAAAAAGTACTTCGTTGTCGTGATTGTGGATGGAAAAGTTAAAGTAGCAGTAGCAATTGGTAGGGATGGCTAAGGAGATAATAGAAAGAAATAATAGGAGTGAATTTAAGCAAAAAAAAAAAAGAAAAAAAAAAGAAAAAAGAAAGAAAAAAAAAGAAAAAAAAAGACAAAGAAAGATAGTGGATAAACGTGAAATCAGGCCGAAGATGTTAATTTCCAGATTAATTTCTAAAAACCGTCCAACATATGTTTGCGTGTAAAACGGTCGATGATAGGAAATATTATAAGTAATCTGAGGGATAGATTTTGTTTTTGATGTTTTTTTAGCATCAACAGTGGAATTTTCACTGGTCACACTGAAGTTACTAAGAAGCAGACAGATGAATCAACTTCCAAATAATAAAAAAAGAAAACTTCTTTTGCAGTGGTATCCCTCCTCCGCCCATGCAAAACGAATAATCTACTGAGCAATGCCTAAGATTTAGTTTTTGGCAGACCACAAGGATGCCGGTCACGTTGTTGACAAGGCATGAGAAGGGCAATTCCGAGCGTAAAAGTGGTTTTATTTATCTAAACTTCTCTTCGTGAATTATGGACGATATCACAGGTCGAACAGCTCCCCCCCCCCCAAAAAAAAACAACAACAAACAGAAAAAAAAACATGGATTTTCTCTCTTCATTTCTTATTCTTAGAATGTGCGATTGGGTATTACGTGTTTTAAAAGGACTTTTCCGCAAGATTAAGATTGACACACACACTATAAGCAATACTATTTTTAAATAAATATTAATTATTTTTAACCTACAGACGCATGGGTTTCGAATTTACGTTCTCATCAGTGTAGGAAATAATAATTATCCCAGTTGGAGGGATCGAACTTAATCACAAATTCATCCTTAACCAGAAGTTTGTATCTAACCTCCAGGCTACCGTTAATTAGCAGAGTAAGTAAGGAAAATGAAGTAGTTCTATTAATAGTGAGTCGGCAGGTATGAACAATAAACAGTCAGATAGTATTCAATGACCACCATCGAAATATTACATTGCCCTAAGCTTGACCGCTTCTCCTTAATTCCTTCTATCTATATACATATATCTATATATCTACAAAAGTTAAACTGTGTGTGTGTGTCTGTGTACATTTCCATACGCAATAACTGTCAATTTTAAGTCTACAGACTCGATATTTGATATATAGAGTACTGAGATTTGGGAAAATCGATGTTATCGGGTTTCGGCCAGAAATTTGGCGATTAAGGGGTCAAAATTCAACGATTTGACTTTTAAGAACACTACCAAACTCCTCCGACAATTTTGGGTCTAAACACTTGAAATTTTAGATGTAGGTTTCTTGGACATGGATCTAGCTTAATAACTTGATTTGAGCCCAAAACAATAAATTTTAAGGAGTCGTAATAGGTGCAAAGTTAAAAAAAAATTGAATGTTTTTGTTTGTATTTTTTTTTTTTGCTCAGCATACATATCCAAAACGTCGGGCAACGCCGGGCCGAAATGCTAGTATATATATAAAAGTGAACGTGTCTGTATCTGTGTGTACATTTTCCAACACAATATCTGTCAATTTTCAGTCTACAGACGCAAAAATCGATATACAGGGTACTGAGATTTTGAAAAATGTTTGTAATCCGTTTTCGGCCAGAAATTCGGCTGTTAAAGGGTTAAAGTTCAACGATTTGACTTTTGAGAACTCTACCAAACTCCTCCGCCAATTTTGGGTATAAACGCTTGAAATTTTAGATATAGGTCCCTTTGAGATGGATCTAACTTAACAACTTGATTTGGGCCCAAAACAATAAATGTTCAAGGGTCATGATAGGTGTCAAAGTTAAAAAAATTGACCTCTGCGGTCTCAACCCAATTAATCAGACAATTTCTGGTCTATATATTGGAAAATTTAGATAAAGGGTATTCAAAGATAGGGCAAGCTTTTTAATCGGTTTGGGTCGAAAATCTTTAGTTACCAATATATAAATGTATGTATATATGTATGTTTGCATGTGTGCCTAAAACTTTCGACAGAGGCGACGGATTTTACCAAATTCAGAATCGTTTTGAAGTTCGACCTTTCATAGGACAAATATCGAAAAATTGGCTACACACATTAATATCTTCATCTTAATCTGGGCACTTTTCTACAGGTGGGGGTCGCTTTTATTGCCGATATTTTTAAAGTCATTCTCTCCTTCCGATTGTCTAGCCTTAATTTAAACCTACATCACTTCCGGTTTGGCAGTGGTCGTAACAGCAAAGACGTCAGGCTTTTTCCCATTCTTTTCCTTCTACGCGGTACGGGTTCTAGCCTGCCTTGTTACTTCCACTTTTTTTTTGTTTGCTCAACATACACATCCAAACACCCGGGCAACGCCGGGCTGAAATGCTAGTATGGACATATATATATATATATATATATATATATATATATATATGTGTATATAAATTACAGACACACCCATATATGTGTGTGTGCGTGCGTAGAACAAATTAACTAATAAATAAACTTAATAATATTTGAACGATAGACAATCATAGAATCTATTTTTTCGTATACTACGTTATTGATCGCGAACTCCGAAATTGTTTACTGTGGGAGCAGCAAAATTGATGGGAACTCGTGACAAATATTAATTTCACATTCCCTATCTTTTGAAGCCTTTTGCCTTGCAAATTTAGTTTGATTAAAAATAAACTATTAATAATACGTTATGTAAATATCACCAAAATTTAAAACAACTTTCTACTTAAAGACTCGTAAGTATGACTGTAATACTAGAACGTAAAACATAACACTTTGCTATATTTTCGTTAATCCCGTATTTTGTCAATTAGGAAAGCCTTTTGACAGACAAATTTAGTCTAATTAAATACAAACCCTTTATTAATATCCTTTAAATTTTAAATAGTTTTCTACTTTTAGTTTTGAAACTAAAATCCAGAAGAATGGCTATAATTACAGTAAGCATTCTCGTTGCACTAAAAATACATCTGTCTTGTCGACTGTAACAGACAAATTAAATTTTGAATAAGTTATTTTTTATGACTTTTCTATTCATTTGCATCAGCTTTCTTACCTTTATTTCGGACACATTATGAAAAAACAGAAACAAGTTAGTTTGTCCGAGGAAAATATTGTCTCTGATGAGATTTTAGTGAACGTACGCCATCCTACGAAGAACGTGTAAGACAAAATATATATTTTGGGGTTTTGGAATGTAAACTACTGCGATTATATATATATATATATATATATATATAGTTATATATATATAGTTAATATATATATATATATATATATATATATATAGAGAGAGAGAGAGAGAGAGAGGAGAGAGTTTATGTTTATTTAGGCAGTATTCTTTTGTAAACCGTCAACAACACAAACCGGTGTAGCTTCAGACAGGACAGTTACAATTTAAATTATAGGACATCAGAATTAGTGTCACGGGATTGTTACTCCTTACATATGTAATCTTATTGGATTTAATAAAAATGGTTTAAAGTATTTTCTTGATATTTTAAATCAGTTTCAGACTGAAATATTTTAATATTGTTAAATAAAGTGTTTCTTAAATAAAAAAAAGGTGCAATTACGCCCTTTAAATACTGGCCAATTTAACTAGAATTTAAATACTGGCAAATTTAACTAGAATCTAAATACTGGAAAATTTAACTAGTATTTAAATACTGATAAATTTAACTAGAATCTAAATACTGGCAAATTTAACTAGAATTTAAATACTGATAAATTTAACTAGAATTTAAATACTGATAAATTTAACTAGAATTAAAATACTGATAAATTTAACTAGAATTAAAATACTGATAAATTTAACGAGAATTTAAAACAGGTAAATTTAACGAGAATTTAAATACTGATAAATTTAACTAGAATTTAAATACTGATAAATTTAACTAGAATTTAAATACTGATAAATTTAACTAGAATTTAAATACTGATAAATTTAACTAGAATTTAAATACTGATAAATTTAACTAGAATTTAAATACTGATAAATTTAACTAGAATTTAAATACTGATAAATTTAACTAGAATTTAAATACTGATAAATTTAACTAGAATTTAAATACTGATAAATTTAACTAGAATTTAAATACTGATAAATTTAACTAGAATTTAAATACTGATAAATTTAACTAGAATTTAAATACTGATAAATTTAACTAGAATTTAAATACTGATAAATTTAACTAGAATTTAAATACTGGTAAATTTAACTAGAATTTTAATACTGGTAAATTAAACTAGACTTTAAATACTGGTAAATTTAACTAGAATTTAAATACTGATAAATTTAACTAGAATTTAAATACTGGTAAATTAAACTAGAATTTAAATACTGGTAAATTAAACTAGACTTTAAATACTGGTAAATTTAACTAGAATTTTAATACTGGTAAATTTAACTAGAATTTAAATACTGGTAAATTTAACTAGAATTTAAATACTGGTAAATTTAACTAGTATTTAAATACTGATAAATTTAACGAGAATTTTAATACTGGTAAATTTAACTAGAATTTAAATACTGATAAGTTTAACTAGAATTTAAATCCTGGTAAATTTAACTAGAATTTTAATACTGATAAATTTAACTAGAATTTTAATACTGGTAAATGTAACTAGATTTTAAATACTGATAAATTTAACTAGAATTTACATACTGATAAATTTAACTAGAATTTAAATACTGATAAATTAAACTAGAATTTACATACTGATAAATTTAACTAGAATTTACATACTGATAAATTTAACTAGAATTTAAATACTGATAAATTTAACTAGAATTTAAATACTGATAAATTTAACTAGAATTTAAATACTGATAAATTTAACTAGAATTTTAATACTGGTAAATTAAATTAGAATTTAAATACTGGTAAATTAAACAAGACTTAAATACTGGTAAATTTAACTAGAATTTTAATACTGGTAAATTTAACTAGAATTTTAATACTGGTTAATTTAACTAGAATTTTAATACTGGTAAATGTAACTAGATTTTAAATACTGATAAATTTAACTAGAATTTACATACTGATAGATTTAACTTGAATTTAAATACTGATAAATTTTACTAGAATTTAAATACTTGTAAATTAAACTAGAATTTAAATACTGGTTAATTTTACTAGACTTTAAATACTGGTAAATTTAACTAGACTTTAAACACTGGTAAATTTAACTAGAATTTAAATACTGGTCAAATTTAAATAGACTTTAAATACTGGTAAATTTAACTAGAATCTAAATACTGGTAAATTTAACTAGAATTTAAATACTGGTAAATTTAACTAGACTTTAAATACTGGTAAATTTAACTAGAATTTAAATACTGGTAAATTTAACTAGAATATAAATACTAATAAATTGAACTAGAATTAAAAACAAGTAAATTTAACTAGAATTTAAATACTGGTAAATTAAACTAGAATTTAAATACTAATAAATTGAACTAGAATTAAAAACAGGTAAATTTAACGAGAATTTAAATACTGATAAATTTAACTAGAATTTAAATACTGGTAAATTTAACTAGAATTCAAATACTGGTAAATTTAACTATACTTTAAATACTGGTAAATTTAACTAGACTTTAAATACTGGTAAATTTAACTAGAATTTTAATACTGGTCAAATTTAACTAGACTTTAAATGCTGGTAAATTTAACTAGAATTTAAATACTATTAAATTTAACTAAAATTTAAATACTGGTAAATTTAACTATACTTTAAATACTGGTAAATTTAACTAGAATTTAAGTACTGGTAAATTTAACTAGAATTTACATGGTGATAAATTTAACTAGAATTTAAATACTGATAAATTTAACTAGAATTTAAATACTGATAAATTTAACTACAATTTTAATACTGGTAAATTAAATTAGAATTTAAATACTGGTAAATTAAACAAGACTTAAATACTGGTAAATTTAACTAGAATTTTAATACTGGTAAATTTAACTAGAATTTTAATACTGGTAAATTTAACTAGAATTTTAATACTGGTTAATTTAACTAGAATTTTAATACTGGTAAATGTAACTAGATTTTAAATACTGATAAATTTAACTAGAATTTACATACTGATAGATTTAACTTGAATTTAAATACTGATAAATTTTACTAGAATTTAAATACTTGTAAATTAAACTAGAATTTAAATACTGGTTAATTTTACTAGACTTTAAATACTGGTAAATTTAACTAGACTTTAAACACTGGTAAATTTAACTAGAATTTAAATACTGGTCAAATTTAAATAGACTTTAAATACTGGTAAATTTAACTAGAATCTAAATACTGGTAAATTTAACTAGAATTTAAATACTGGTAAATTTAACTAGACTTTAAATACTGGTAAATTTAACTAGAATTTAAATACTGGTAAATTTAACTAGAATATAAATACTAATAAATTGAACTAGAATTAAAAACAAGTAAATTTAACTAGAATTTAAATACTGGTAAATTAAACTAGAATTTAAATACTAATAAATTGAACTAGAATTAAAAACAGGTAAATTTAACGAGAATTTAAATACTGATAAATTTAACTAGAATTTAAATACTGGTAAATTTAACTAGAATTCAAATACTGGTAAATTTAACTATACTTTAAATACTGGTAAATTTAACTAGACTTTAAATACTGGTAAATTTAACTAGAATTTTAATACTGGTCAAATTTAACTAGACTTTAAATGCTGGTAAATTTAACTAGAATTTAAATACTATTAAATTTAACTAAAATTTAAATACTGGTAAATTTAACTATACTTTAAATACTGGTAAATTTAACTAGAATTTAAGTACTGGTAAATTTAACTAGAATTTACATGGTGATAAATTTAACTAGAATTTAAATACTGATAAATTTAACTAGAATTTAAATACTGATAAATTAACCTAGAATTTAAATACTGATAAATTAACCTAGAATTTAAATACTGGTAAATTTAACTAGACTTTTAATGCTGGTAAATTTAACTAGAATTTTAATACTGGTTAATTTAACTAGAATTTTAATACTGGTAAATTTAACTAGAATTTTAATACTGGTAAATTTAACTAGAATTTACATACTGATAAATTTAACTAGAATTTAAATACTGATAAATTTAACTAGAATTTAAATACTGATAAAATTAACTAGAATTTAAATACTGATAAATTTAACTAGCATTTAAATACTGGTAAATTTAACTAGAATTTAAATACTGATAAATTTAACTAGAATTTAAATACTGATAAATTTAACTAGAATTTAAATACTGATAAATTTAACTAGAATTTTAATACTGGTAAATTAAACTAGAATTTAAATACTGGTAAATTTAACTAGAATTTAAATACTCATAAATTTAACTAGAATTTAAAACAGGTAAATTTAACTAGAATTTAAATACTGGTAAATTTAACTAGAATTTAAATACTGGTAAATTTAACTAGACTTTAAACACTGGTAAATTTAACTAGACTTTAAACACTGGTAAATTTAACTAGAATTTAAATACTGGTAAATTTAACTAGAATTTTAATACTGGTAAATTTAACTAGAATTTTAATACTGGTAAATTTAACTAGAATTTAAGTACTGGTAAATTTAACTAGAATTTAACTACTGGTAAATTTTACTAGAATTTTAATACTGGTAAATTTAACGAGAATTTAAATACTGGTAAATTTAACTAGAATTTCAATACTGGTAAATTTAAATAGAATTTTCCAGCTGCAAGGGAAACCTTCAGAAATAAGGTAGTTGAATCAAACTAGCGTTCCTATTAGCTTATTAGTATTATTACTATTATCATAGGCGTTGCATTTTCCTTAAGGCCATTTGAACTTATGGATTAACCATTCACGTACGGTTGTCTAGGCTGGTTTTTAAAATTATCCTTTTCTACATTTTCTTTATTTGTTTACTGCCACATGAAGATGATTTATGGAACATTCAAATTGTTTTTCTTTGATTTTGAATAGAAAAAAAACTTATTAGAGCATTGAAAAAAGCCATGATCATGTTACATAATTCTGTTATATTTAAGGATTTTGGCATATATATATATATATATATATATATATATCTTATTCAAACACGGTAGTGGTGGAATATATGGTTAAGTGTTAGTTCTACTCATTTAGAACGGCATTAAACATTTACCGATCACTCATTTTGCAACCAAATTTCAAACTATTTTTACATTTCCTAGGTTACCTCTTCAGCCATATTTATTTTGAAACAATTCAATTTCGTTCAGTAAAACAAAAATTATTAAATTACTGTGTTCACAAATTCTCAGAATATGTAAGGAACAGAGAGAAAGTTTCTTTTTTGATTGGCTGTTGGTTACTATCCTAACCTAAACTGTTACACTACCTTAAACCGGCTTGAAACGGCTACGATTATACGAGAATATAAAATCTATCGCTAATAATTCACCGTTGTGCCGATCTATTCTTCAGCTGTACTGTCGCTAATAATTCACAAGTAACAAGTGAAACAGAAAGACAACTTTATTTCAAAGCAAAGTCTGGAAAAACTTGATTTCATAGAAAAATGCGAGCATGAAAAATAATATGGTTAAGATTTTAACATGGAAAAATAAAACTAGTTGTTAAAACTGGAAAAGAAAATAAACAAGATATTATAGTAAAAAATATAATAAATTTATAACTTAAAATATTGCACCATTAAGAATTGATTATATAATGTTAAATTGAATTTTTAAAAATATGATCTAATAACTATGTTTTATAGCGGTCTATATAATGGGAGTATATATATATATATATATATATATATATATATATATATATATATATATATATATATCTGAGATGTACTGTGTACATAAGTATTGACAGCGTACCAGCGTGTATTAATATACATACTAGAAGCATACCATATATTAATATCAAAAGAAAAATTATTAAACAAACGACAAGATGTAATTCATGGATGTTTGTATAGAAATCGATACTTAATATCACGCATTAGAGCGGACTAAAAACAACAACATAAACGGAAACTATAGGGTGATACACCTAACAAAAGTAAGCAACGCAAATGAAAAACGTAAGTCAATTGACCATGTATGAATAATGTTAACATAAATAGAACAATATACTGTATAGTATAAAACATAAATAAAACAGCATAATGTAGAGTATAAAAAACAAAAAAAAATGGATAAATATTCTTAAAAATAAACTGAAAAGGAAAGGCCACAAATAAGAGACTATTGGCACAAATGAACAGCATGATGTAGTTAACGAAAAAGATGTAAGGAGAGTAAATTCAGCAATAAAGATATTTTCTATAAGAGTGACCTCCTCTTGAAACAAGTACCTGAATTGATTAATAGCAATTCAAATTCAAACGAAATAAACAAATACGCATGAATATAGTAATAAACATTATAAAATCACATAGGAAATAATACATAATTAGGAACAAATTGGAAATCAAGCCAAAAATGTAAAATTAAAAAAAAAAAGACGAGAATAAGTTTTCAAACATGAATCTTGGTTTGCACAATACCCAAGATGGTCGATCTATGACAACATGGGATGGACTTTCTTTTCCCCAAATGAACCCACAAGGTTTATCATGTACAAATTAACTTTTTGTTGATAACATCGGATTGCAATCGAATTTAACGAGTTTTAGGGGGGAAAATTACTATGAAAACATGAAATCATAGAATTGTCATCTCATTAACGAAACGACTGTAAGAACGAGATCCAGCGTGAAATAAACAAGAGGAAACAAGGGGAAAATATAAGTGTTTGAATTTCAGCAAAATCTTGTAATATTTAATACTTGCGAGCTGTATAATGCTCATTAGCAGGTACTTCGGACGTACAAAATACGGTTCATTATTAAGGAATTTTATTTTCATATAGCTGTAAAATATCATATTCATCGGAGTTACACGCGTATTTAAAGATCTTAAATTTCTTTTAGTCGTGTTCACTGAATCATTTCTATGGACTGACGAAAAAAAATAACTCCACCCTCTCTGCTTAGCTCTGACGTCCAACCCTGTGTTTCGTGATTATATAACCCTTCCATTGTTTAGTATGCATTTTTACGCAGTCTTACGTGGGATCTTGTTATTGTTTTAAATTCGGTAAATCTTTTTTGTTTAATTTAAATATTAATTTAATGGTTAAATAAACATTTGTTTTTCGGCCAAAATTTCATTTTTTTATCATAAGTATCTAATTGTAAATATGTTTATAGTTTAACTAATTCTCAATACATTTCCTTGGCAATTGAAAACATCCATCCAATAACAATTTTCTCTCTAGAATATTTCCTATTTATTCACCTGACAATGGCAATGCCATTTCTACTTCTATCATACATAGTTACCAGCAACATTTCAAGCAAACTGGAATTCATTTTTATATACATACATATATACGAGGATATATCTACATAAATTATTTCTGTAAAACTATTAGTTTTTAACTTAAAAAATACACATGACAATGTTCACACATTAATTAAGATTAACCGCTATTACCTTACGTATTTATTTCCTTTTCCTTTTTTCTGCATCAGATGCGTTTGCTATATAAGTGTAATGTAAAATGACTAATTGAGTTAATTTTTTTCTGAGCGAATTCGTTCACCATTTTCTAATATTTTTTACATTACATAAGTAATTTCTATAGCCGCCAGACTGGAATGACGATGTCAGCTTTATCAAGCAAATCCTGTATGAAGAACCTGCTTTTCATGTGTGTGCCGGCTAAAGTTTTCTCAATCTGGACACTAAACTAAAACATGTGCTTACACATTCATATATAGAGTTTAAATATTAAGGCAGAATTCTTTCATTTAAACAAATAATATAGATGAACGCCCAACATAGGATTAACAATATTCCGTAATAATATTCCAAAATGCTTGTCGTGATACTATTTTCATCCGTGACCCAAATTCTTACCTCCAGAATTCAGTTTGCTAATCTTCTTTCCAAAACATTGGCACCTTACTGTCTGCTCCAGCCTTCCGTCATATTTGTTCATTTTCTCCTAACCCGATGATGGTTCTATACGGAATCGAAAACGTTCATGGCTTCAGTTTTCTCACATATATGTTTTGCATATTTCAGATGACTAATTTCCTGTTTAATGAATATTTGCTCTGCTGATTTATTTCTTTTGTACAAATTAACTGATTTTGTGTATTCGGACAGAATGTTTTTTCTGACTTGTACACAGAGAATAGTACGGTAGACTGTAGAAAACATAGATTCTCACTTTTTACAAAAAAAAAAAAAAAAAAAAAAAAATGTTACCAGAGGTTTTATATTTTTGTTCGTATATCATTAATTATTATGCCCAAAAAAGAAAAGCTGATCCGTTGGAGATTTATGATCATAGAAGAGATATTGCGCTACCCAACCATAAAGAAAAAAAAAAAGTAATGCCTGCGATGATGGTATCATGACGAAACAAACTATCACAAACATTTTTTCAAAGGAGGATGTCATGCCTGGGTGTATGATCTAATACCATGCTATTCCATCTAAATCGAGCATTGAAATATTGCACATTAGTCTGAAATTATTCTAGAAATTTCAAAATTAAAAGATAGTATAATAGTAAAATTAATAGAAGTAATAGCAGAGTTTCTGTTTTATATAGACATACCAACTGTCCATTAGTAGTAAATAATTCTAACTTGATACAAATCAATGACCAACATTGTTTTATTCATCCAAACTAGATTACAAAGGAAATCCCAAATAACTTATACTTTTTCTCCATGTTTTTGGAACATTGATCCAGTCGAATGATATCACAAAACTGTGCTAAAATAGGTACACATCATATAAAACAGGTTTTAATAAGTGATTCTAAGGCAGAAGTTTGCAAGCGTCTTGGAGAATACGAAATAATACATTCGGTAATGCGTAATGTGGTATTCGTTCTGGACGATCATCCAGCTTCCACAAAAAAGTGGAAGTTTCTAGGGAACATCAAATTCATATGCGATTTAAAATTGTCTTCCATCCATCATCCATCCGACCAGACTCAAAGTTATTAATTTGGGTGATCTAATGAGAACCGGTGAATTTAAGTGACGATGCCATATAAACGTCTTCGAAACACGAAAATACAAAAGAGTGTTGAGAAGAATCCAGAAGAAATGAAACATGAGGATAAAACTAAAAGGTGTAGGTGTTTTATAGTCAGGGCTGGTTTAAATATAAAACGGTGCTAGTATTCAAGAGAGTTGAAAAATATATTAGGCTAAACTCAAAGTTATCTGAGATTCAAGAATAAATACTTTCAGTGTCTCCTGCGTGCGTGCAGAGTACGTCTTGTAAGCTTATCCCCGGAATAAAGATATCTGCATGGACTGCAAACTTATTTAATATAAAATTTGATATCCATATAGCTATGCATATTTGATGCGTATATCAAATGATATAATTTCATTGGATTCGATATGCATGTGAATAGTTATAAAATCAATTCCCGCGGTTGGTTTTCCAAAACAAAATATTTTTCAAACGAATTCAAGAATTGGTTTGAATTTCAAGAATAGACATGCCCGTTTATCCTGCACAGAACAGATGAAGAAACGTACACGAGTATAGTTAAATTTATCCGACGTTGCTCGGATAGAAGTCTTGGGAAGTTTGAATTTATTCTTTTTTTTAAATATCTGAACAACTGGAATGAATAATTTTAGATATTAAAAAGTATTCTTGAATTAAACATAAATATTTTATCCAAGCAAAAATTGCAAGAAAAATTTACTAAATAACACGATGCTTGTTCCAAAAGTATGCATTCCATTTTTTAACGAAAAAAAAAAAGAAAAAAAAAGAGTTACGAAAATGAGCAACGTTTTGTGTGCAGAATTTATTTTTCTATATAATGGTCACCTTTTTCAATACACATTTAGCAGTGATGGGATTGTTGTTGTGCATGGCCGTCCCGAACATGCTTTGTCCCTAACATTTGTCACTACCCTGAAATCGACGAACCCATCTCCTATTTGTGCTGATATTAAGTGCATTGGCTTCAAAAACGTTGCACAATCCCCGATAAATGTTGCTCGGTTCAATTTTTTATGCATGTCAAAAAATCATTGACGCACCTCTGCTTCTGACGCACGTCCATTACAGGGATTGCTTTCTTAGAGTTTCACATGGGCAATATCTGCAAGAAAGAGATGTTCCTTTCGGGTTATGAATGCATAAATTCAGTTATCATAATGCATTGTGCAATCCTCTCATCCCGCCGAACAAAATAGTAGGCTTTACTTTTGGAATGCTCCCTTTTACGTACTAAATATATGGATATATGTTAAGGCTGAAAGCAATGCAGAAAAAGTTTATAGGGAAAGATGAAGAAAAACAAATAATCAGATACAATAACTGTAGTCGTATTATTTGGTTTCATCGGACTGCGGTTCTAATCTCGAGTGTGATTTTCATAACGTTTCAGTCGATGTTACCTCCGACCTTATTTAGATGTATCTCGTCAACCGAAACGTTGTAAAAAATCTTTTGAGATAAGTATTAGTTATTTGTATTATTTGGAGTCACTGGACTACTGTTCTCATCTTGGGTGACCGAAAAAAATTTTATTACTATTACGTTTCTGAATTTTTTAGGTAAGGATTGGTTATTCGTATTATTTGGGTTCATCGGACTACTGTTCTCATCTTGAGTGTGATTTTCACAACGTTTCGGTTGATGTAACCTCCGACCTTCTTCATGTGTATATTGTCGAATTCGATAATGTTTCTATCCAACTCGGGGAATTTGGACGGAATTTTGAGCGAAACCCATTATTTACTTCACGGGAGTAGCATGTTTTGTTCCATCAGCAATGGTTGGATAGAGATCCTAAGTAATTCGTAATGGTTTTTTTCGGTCACCCAAGATGAGAACAGTAGTCCAGTGACTCCAAATAATACAAATAACTAATACTTATCTCAACAATTCAGAAATGAAATATGTTATTTTATTTGTTTATTTAGATTATTCATTTTTAAATTTTTTTTATATTAATTCTAAAATTACAATCCATTTTCCTTTCTCTTTTTGTTTACACTTTAAACAAGCAAATAAAGGCAAGATATTGTTACTAAATACTTATTTGTACTGATATATATATATATATATATATATATATATATACACACCTAATACTATATGTACTGATTATATATATATATATATATATATATATATATATATATATATATATATATATCAGTACATATAGTATTAGGTGTGTATATATATATATATATATACACACCTAATACTATATGTACTGATTATATATATATATATATATATAATGTGTGTGTAATTTTTGATGTTGTAGCGAGCGGAGATATTAATCAGTTTAAAAATAGGAAAAATGAAAATATAAAAATCATAAATTATTTTCTTTAATAGCTTACCGAATTAAACTATAGATTTACTATATTAAACTATTTTTCACTGGGAGACAATTGTTGAATATTCTCATTGTGAACACCATTACTGGAAGCCCTGCAATTTAGTGTAAATTGGTTGTGGTGAAACGTTTAACCTGTTCTGTTTCTGAACCTTTGAGATAAGTACCGATAATTAGTATTATTGTCCACAAATACTTGCTAACAATCCAGTTGTAAGCGATACTATTCTTGAAGTTGAACGTTCAACTGTTCTTGTTAGGCCAATATATGTTTAATGATACATTGTAACTGCTTTTGAAACATCACATTTTGGGACTTATATGCTCTGGACACACATATATCTAATAATATTTTAGATTAGTGCACTCAAACTCGCTTCAAGTTTAAAAAAACACACTAATACACTCGACTAGCGGTTTAGCCACTCCCTTTTCACTGCAGAAGTTACTAGATTTCGGAAGATTTTCTACTTTTAAAGATTGTTGATTTGGATCGCTGTCATATAGAATTTCATGCCTACTTATTGTTTCCTCCGACTGTACACTCATGCAGAAATATGAATGGAATTGTGAACAAATATCTTCCTGTTTAACTCCCTACTGACTATTACACCTAACTCATATATACCTTTCCACTGACTATTATTAATTCATACCTAACTATATAAATAGAAATATGATTATAGTTTTTCAATGGTTACAGTCGTGTAAGCCTCCCAAATACTTAGAGGTCAACAAACACGATGCATTTCAGATTTGACTCCAGTGCACTAACTATCATTGATCCAAGAAGTAGAACCAATTCTGGAACTCTTAATAAAGTTTCTATTCTTTGAGTGTTGAAAACTATAGAAATGATTTTAAAAACACAGGAAGCTAAGAACATGTATTTGTTCGAAAAATGTGAAAAATCAATTACTCCATTCCGCCATCCGGATGGCCTTTCATAATCATAAACATAAATCAATATGTCTGCAAATCTTTGAAAGGACGAGATGGAGAAAAGTTGCTTGCTTCCATTGCACAGTAAGAAACTTTGCAGGTTTGGTTGGTTGTTGGAGAGAAAATGGGGGGGTGTACTCGACTTTTATTGCTTAAATGTTGAGATGACAAAAATAATAGCATTCTTTCAGACATTGTTATCCGAGTAGGCGTGTTGGTTGTTTTGTTTTACGACATATCAACCCTTTTTAGGTTATTTAATGCAGAATGCAGCAATTTTGAAATTAAAGTTTTTATGCTTCAAGTTGTTTGTATCGTTAAATATTTATTCATAGTGTTTGGTTTGGTTGTCTTGTTTTACGGCATATCAATCCTTTCGTATTCAATCAGTTTGGTAAATGTTGTTATGCTTCAAGTTCTTTATGTCTTCAAATAGTGTTTAGTTTGATTGCTTTTCTAGAAAAAATGTTTTTTGTTTTTGGTTTTACAGAACATGATTGCCTTTTGTAAAGAGAAAGGAAAAACATTAATATCAAGCTTGGAACATTTAAGTCAGGAAGCCGACCATGCAGACAAGGAAATTTTAGTCGTGGATACACACAGTGGCTACTCTTTAACTTCACCATAACTGCATCAGCTCCTAGGATCAGCAAATTGACAGCTGGACGAAATAATCAACTGTGTACCATTAACTGAAAGAGTGATATAATGTTGAGTTCATCGTTATCAAGATTTCGGCATCATAAAGAAGTTAGAAATAGCTCTTCACGTTCAATCTGGGCAACTAAATAAATGTGTGGCATCATGATGTCAGTGTGTTCTTGTAGATGACGGACGAAGTCGTAGTCTTTTACAAATATTTCGTCAGTTTACCTATGTAGATTCAGCTCTACTGTGTCCGTCCTTATATATGAGATTGCATTAGGATTGTGTTTGGATCTAGTATTTTATATTTCATTTCCTGCGCGTAAGCATTAAAATATTTAACAACAAGAAAAAATCCAATCTCCAAATCGAGGTGAGACGACAACAACAATGGATAGCAGTAATTGCTGACAATGCAGTTAGGAGATTCGGAGTTCCTATCCCGTCTCGATTACCACCTGACGAAGGCCAGAGGAATAGTTGGCCGAAACGTCGTGAAACAACAATTAATAAAGATGAGGATAATAGTCCGCAATAAATAAATTAATAATACGCATTTCAATAATGAATTCCAATTTAAAAAATAAATAAAAATAGAGTTGCATATTTTGTACAAAAATCAGTTCCAAATTGAAATAAATATTATTTTAAACGAAGGAAAGGACCTAAAAGTATCTCCACAAAATATAAAAAGAAAGTGTTTTGAGTGTGATACGATAGACGTTTCAAAAGTAATACCAGCTATATTTTATTCCACCCAAATACATCGGAAGGGATTGCAAGGTACATTGCTAAGATGCCTGAAATTATACAATCATGACCTGAACGTTTCATCTCTATGCTGGAGATATTGACGGTGTGAGACAAAGGATGTAATTCCTATTATCTATGTGCATCAAAAGTAGAGATGCCATTGAATTCCTCCATACAAAACAAAACAACATTCACCGGTGCATGTTTAATGTTTACGAAACCGATAAAGTTGATGACAACTAAGTAAAAAAAATGGGGTCGTCGATTTCAGAGTGGCAACAGCAATGTGAGTGACAAAACGCATTCCAGACATTTACTACCGACGCATCGTTCATCGCTGACATAAGTGCATTGAGATTAGTTGTAACTGTGTAAAAAAATAAATTCTGGAACTAAAAAACGTCGCTTCCGTATTTTACTCTTCAACATTTTTGTTTTTGAGCTATAAAATAGAATGCCTTACTTTTGGAACCATTTTCGTATATTGATGCAGTATTTTATCCATCTTGCCGACCCATAAGAATGATTTGCAGCAGAGGCGAGCGAATACAACGACTAAACCCAACTATCTTCCCATAAAAAAATCTATATGATTATAAAATTTTGGGAACCGCCGGAGCGCCACTGCTTTTTCGAATCTTGTAGTATAATAAAGTTGTATAACTGTTTGTTTGTTCACAATTTGATTAATATATTAAAAAGGTATACTGCTTCACAAAATTAATTTTCATACTGAAAATGGACATTTACACATTTATATTGCAACATGATTTCTATATATATTCAAAGGGAATCTATAATCAAGGAAAATGTTATTTGTATATTGCATTAAAGAAAATCTATTTCATAATAAGCTCCAGGTTATTACTTGTGGTACTAAAATTGTCTCTGTTGTTTTATTAAGAAATGCTATTTAAAGTTGATTTATTTTATTTATATTTTATTTATTTTCAATTATTATCAGACTACACCAGTTACCTTTAAAAACGGAAGTAAGTTTATTTGAGCTATTTCCCGTGTAATTTTCATAGACAAAAATTGATGTATTTTATGTTTCTATAAATTCAACATGTAATCCACTTTCTGGACAATTGTAAGAAATTAAGGTGTTCTGTGTATTTTATATAGCATGAGACTCTAATATTCGCCCATTAATATATTTCAACCTTGTAACATCGGGTATATACAGCTAGTTATTATAAAACCAAAAATTGCATCACATTCGTTTTTATCTGTAAGATGAGATTAAATTAAAATCTAATACAAAATAAACGCAATGAAATATATATTTATAGATTTTGTACAATAATTATACAAAACCCCAAACAAAAGATATATTGTAATAAGCCGTGTGATATTTTTCATACAAAGCAAGAGAAAAAATGATTTTTAACATAGTATAAATAAAAAAAAACCGTAAAAAGTTTTTGACTTGTAATAGGAGTATGAGATGAATGGATTCTTTTACTGATCTGAACTACGCCGCCATCTTTGTTCAACACAATATCTCAGAACTTAAGAGGTTAACTACGCCACGGACTGCATTTGATTCTTGGTCGCCATCTTAGTTACTGATCTGAACTACGCCGCCACCTTTGTTCAACACAATGTTTCAAAACTTAACAAAAACAAACAAAAAAACAGAAACAAACAAACAAAAAATGATTTGCATAGGGTCTCGGGAGAGGACGATTATTTCATTGTGACAACATATCTATTGATTATCACGTTATACTGAAGTATTTGTAGAAGACATTTTTATGGTTGAATTTTGGTGCAGGAACGTTTTGCTGTCTAACCTCATTCGGCGCCTTTTAGTTTCAAATTGTTAACTTTCTAATACTGACTCGGTTAAACTTAATTGATTTAATGAGAAATGATCTGAAAATGGAATTGTGTTGTATCATAAATTGTAATTATACAACATTAACGTAGATTTATGGGTTTTGTCATGTGCCTGTATTAAAACTAAGGTAGCATAAAAGGATTAATATATTTGCCCCTTAAGTAAGCAAAGCAGTAAACACTAAGCTTTACACACTACCAAATAAGTAAAAATAGTAAGCATTCCGTGCCGCGATAGTTTAAATCAGACAATCGTAATTAATTAGAAAAATTATAATAAAATTATTTATTGATAATGCATCGATACCCCAAGAGTTTAGAATGATTGAGCGATTGGATAGAGTTTGCAACAGAGAAAAAAGAAGCTAAAGCAGTCTTCAAACCACTATTATCAAAGGCAATACAGCTTAACGATATTTGTTTGGTTTAAAATACTTTATAATATTTTTATTTATATTTTTATCTTTGCATTTCAAACCTTTTAAACCTGATTGATTAAAGATGGTACCGGATTTTACTCAATCTGAAACTTTGTAAAATTCAGAACCTTTATGGGAAAATCGAAAATAAAAAATATAGCAAACATAAATATGTTGAACATTTCATTTTACACCGATTGGTGATAGGTGGTAGCTATACTGCTAAATATGCAACATCGAAGCTTCACATCGAGTAAAATCCACCTCATCTATTTTATTTTTTTATTTATTCCTAAATTTTCAGGCGATTATCAGCGCTTATAGACTTAAATTTGGAATTATAACATTCTACGACAGTGAACACCAACTTTTAAGCTATTCCCGTTGTTAATGCTGTCAGTAGCATTTAAAGTTTTCCTTTTCAATTTTTGCGCTAATTTATACGGCGCTTATCATAGATTACACGCTTAGTTTCACGTTACCAAAACACTTTGAAAAAAATTGAATACACCTTGACAAAAGAAAAGGGAAATATTTAACGGCTAGGAGTAGCATTAACCACTGACGTGGCAAGGAAAATGTGTGTTCCATTTATTAGAACGTTATCATAAAAAATTGATTCCCGACTATTACACTCATAAAAATAATACCTTAAATTTATTTTTTTAATCTGAAAATTAAGCATGTACTCGATGATAATCGCCGGAATAAACTCCGACGAAGTAAAAAGGAAAATTTTAAAGGCTACGGAATCATTGTTCAGATCGTGACAATATTCTCTCCGGAATTTTATTTTCATTGCAGATTACAGGCAAACGGTAACACCTGCTATTTCATAGGCTGTACTATCCTACTTTTATTTGAGACTCTAGGAGAAAGCACAGACTAATAACATCACATAATCAAATCTCTATGTTAAGAATGGGTTTATAGATGCAAACGTTACTTCGCCACGGTTATCCATTTTTGCGACTAGCGCCAGTGCCCGCAATTTTACTATGCTAACAGTGGCTCCCACTTACAACTGTAGTTTAATTGTTTTTTGTTGTTGTGTTTTTTTTTTTTTTTTACAGAGGGGCATACTTCCACCGGGCAACGCTGGTACACGGGTCCTGCTAGTATATATGTGCCCGCATGTGTGTAATCAATTCAAGGTGTAGTTTACTACTAGAACAGCAGCAGCTCGGAGGTGACGTTGGCTATGTTGTTAACAACATGTACTGACAACGTCTGTGTACCAAGTTCAAATCTAATTTGTTCCAGAGAAACAGTTTCTCTCCAAGATGTTTGCAACGTTGATCTGGTCAGAACCCGACTTATTTCAAGAAAATGAATTCTCATTAAACAGATATTAGGACCAACATTGCCAAACATTCACAATAAACACCCGTATAGCAGAAAACAATATCACTAATTTCCTCCACCCTTTATCCGTGCCTAAACCTTAACGTAGATTCCATGAACAAAGCTTCTTTCTTAGAACTGTACGTCTATTGAATTGTCTTCCGTTTTCCTGCTTTCCAGCTGACTACAATATGGTTGTCTTTAAATCCAACGTAAACAATTTCTTGATAAGCCGTTCCATATGAGTTAAGAAATTTACCGAATTTCCATTACTAACGATTAATATATCGTCCAATTTCTATTGTACACTCTTTAACCCTTATCCTCGAGTGACCTCTTGATCTTGATAAGTTGTGATGCCAATGTAAAAAAAGGAAAACAGAATGCAACAATAATCGTTAGATCCTTTTAATTAATAATTAGAATTAATGATACACGACAACAATGACAACTACTGGCCTTGGTTGGAGCAGGAACATTTTTCCTACAGCCCCAGCAATAATAAGCTTTTATATTTTTTCTTCGCTTGCTTTAAACTAATTTTCATACTTCTTCAAAATCATTCCACAAGGAAAGGGTCAGCGGGTTCTTTAAACGAACTAATAACCTTTTAATTATTTTGGTTAAAGAATAGTGAAAAATAATACAAGATGATTATTTCTTTGCTAAACTGACATATAAAATGGTCTTCTGTTAAAATTGAGCAAATAATTGTTCCAATTCTTTTCATGATAATTTTATTTATCGATAATTTATTAAGACATTTGATTATAGTATTTATTTTATTTGATATATCTTTGATATGAACATCTAGTAATCTTACAAATAGACGTCGAAGTCTTTTCATGATAATATAGAGTTTTCTTACGATATTCCTGTTGATTCTCCTTGAACTGATTATTCATTCTGTTCACATATTCTTGGTTTCTCCTGAAGTCGGCTTTCTGTGTTTCAGATCGGTTTACATTTTTTGGCTTGGAAATTACACCAGGATTTTATTAACTTACCTGCAATTAAAACAAAAAGACAAATAGAAAGCTTCAAAATATAAATATATATTACTGTTAACTGCTTTTTTAAAATTCACAAAAAAATTATTAATTGGAGTAAATTTTGGTTCTTTCATTGAAATTTCCTTAAGTGTTTCAAAGAAATGCATTCTTTCTATCAGAGGAAAGATAAAATGAGAAAGAGCAAATGGAAATGTTAGCGAAGCTATAAATACTGGCATAATTTTAACGGCATTATATGAAAACTAGTCATATATGCACAGATGTTTTAGTGATAAGAGTTCATAAAATGAGAAACAAGAAATGAAAAATGAAAAAACAATAAAGATTCAAAATCCAGATGAAAGGATACGGAATGGTAGAAGGAATGATCATAAGAGTCTCATAAGAAATCAAATTTATAATGCTGACAATCCGGATAGTGTATCTAGTCGAACAATAAATTCTTGTAAAATATACTTTACAACCTTAAATTGTGCCCTTTTCATATATAGATGATGAATAATTTAAACCATTTTTTTTACAAATGTGAAATGCAAAATAATTAAAACAACTTATTTTTTACTTATATAGAATAAATAAAAAAATAATATTTAGCTAAATTTTTAAGTAAAATGTATTTTAATTTAAAATGAAAAATAATTTAGACAACTTTTAATGTTAATATTAGCAATAGAAACGGTAAACAAACCGATGGGAAAGTTATAAGTATTCTTGGAAACTGTACTTCACAGCAACAAGCAATGGACCGTATTGTAAGCGATTTTTATAACGAAGATTTAGTGCGCTATGAACTAATTACATTAGTTGAACGCAATTTAATGCTGGTTGACACTTTCGACACACTTAAATGGTGTGCCAAGCGGCATTTTATAGCGAATTCCTTCATGTGCGAAATATTCCAGTCGCAATGCGCGCTAAACCGCTATTCATAATCCATTGATGGGTGGAAATGGCATGCAAAAACATTCGTCGAACAGTAAGGAAAAACTCGTTCTTTAAGAAAAACAAGCTTTCATGAATAACAATTATGATTATATATATACGTGGAGTAAAGATTTTCCGTAACTGACAATAGCAGAAGAAAGTGGTGCCACCAGAAATATAGTTTGCGACTATATTGGGGGGGTATAGATGACAATTGGGACCCCAAAGAGGTTGAAATCGACACGTCGTTTTTATCCTCGGAAATATCACAGGTGTTTGTCGCCGTTGAACGCGTATCTGGCCAGTGCCGTTTGGTGAAGAGCCGGACAGGAAGAGGTACACGAATAATAAGCGATGGATAGTGTCTATATGATGGTAAAGGTGATATAGACTTTTGCATCAACAGCCATGATGTGGTTGTCCACGAGAGGAATTTCGTTGAACCGAAGACACCACAACAAACACACAATTAACTGAAAACACTTGGCTGCGGCTGCGCCGTCAGTACAGGACTTCGGTGAATCTATTTAGTTCATATCTTGATAAATTCATATGGAGAGAGCGAGTGGGAACGAATAAATTCGGCGAAATCCTTTGTTGCATCGCGTGGATTTAATATACATAAAAGAAAGCATTTAAAAAAAAATATTTAATTGTTTAAATTATTTTTCATGTTTTCTATTTTTGTTGTTATTGCGTTTATTCTACATAAGTATAAAATAGAATTTGTTTAAATTGTTTCTTTTAGAATTTCCAAGTTGTCAATTCGGTCTCATTTCGTTTTCCGGTACGCTCGACCTGACTTTTTGATCACCTGTCGGTCTATTGAACGTCTACTGAGCGTCGGCCATATTTCATGTTCTTCATTAGTTATTTACACGAGACATACACATTTTAATCATGATTTTCTCTAGTTCAGATGGGTACAGTAAAAAAACTTAACTCAAAATGACCCCTAATGTACTAATGTAGAAACAGAAAAGAAACATTTGTGATGTGTACACGGCTTCATATTCTCATATAACCTCAATACGTTTTGAAGGGATTTTACCTCGTATGTTTACTTTGGAGAAATATCCTCATTTCTTTATGTAAGGCAAATACTCTTTTTAGCATCAAAAATCGATTAAGCCAGCGTAAATTACAAGAATACGCAAGATCACCATATTCTGCCTGATTATTTTTGTTTGAATTGTTGATTCAATCCATGAGATAAAAGCAGATCCACAGCTTTAAATAGAACACCCGAAACATTTTTAAACTTCAGGGACTTGACACAAAATATCAGTTGATTAATAATGCGATGGATTTTTACAACAACTTTCACGTGTTCTTTAGTATTACAACAAACCCCTTTTCCCTCTCATTGCTGCAGCACCATCAGTTGTGTAAAAATGGTTTTAAAACGACCTTTAAATGTAAACTAACATTAAAATACGAAATATTATAAATGTATCTGGAGGTAAAGGTTAGTGAAGTAAATATGCAAGTTAAATAGCGCCAATATATTTGTTTGTTGGAGAAATATGAAGTTTCTTGGGTCCTATCGGGTGACTACTGGTCTTAGTTAAGTTGTAGTAGTCAGCTAACTAGCGTTGGGTGCTTGTTGGAGTTGACTGAATTCTTTCCCCAAATCACTTATATTCTTTGGATGGGCCTAGCAGTGGCAAAAATATTAGAGTGGGTCCTTTTCTCTTGTCATTGTTCAACGCTTTATGATAATTCATCCGTATCACAAAATGTGAAAGAAGAGATTGTAGCGACAAGAAATGCCCATTTACTTGTCCGAAAATTATCTAATCTTAATAATTGTAGCGCTGGTCAATCTACTAAACAAAGTTCGAAAACCCTAAACTAACATTTTTCTTTGTCACAAATAAAAAAAAATATGTAGTTATTTGGTGAATTATTTCAAAACACCACAACTTCTTGTCACATCGCCTCTCATGTTAAAAAACAAATAATTGGTTATCAGGTGATCAAGCCAGTTTAAATGCAATCATGGGCCGGATCCGGTCCACAGGCCTTAGGTTATGGACCAATGTATTGCATTGTTCGGAAATATAATTCTGTAATTCCTCTATTTCATTTTAATTTTACCTAAGCTCAATATAATTACTTTTGTTGGACCTATTTTCCTTCTACGACACCTTGTTACAACGAGGGGCCTAAAAGATAGCAAAAGTATGCCCATTTAAGATGCGTACATCAAATCTTTATGTTTAGCCATTTGAATGCTATTTAAATTTAAGCGTAATTCACTAACTGACAGACAAAACATCTTACATTGATGTTTGAACGAATCTAAAAATGCGGTTTCAAACTTAGACGTGACGTGCAAACCAACAAAAATATCATATCAGCCATAAGCCTGACAGATCGACCGAACGATGGAGGTGGTTGGTTGCATTTGAATAGACCAGACGCAAATGTCGTTGTTCCGCCCAGCCCTGGAAAATATGGGAGTGACGGAGACGTTGTGCAGAAGTGGCTACAAGTCGGCCTGTTTAAATATGTAGGTTGTCTTCTTTACTCCAATTCATTCCTTTGTAATTCCATCTTTTCTAGTGTACACACGCATTACAGCTTTCTGTCCTTGTTCTCTTAAATAAAACTTAAAACAAAACAACTTCAAAATATGTACGACTGTAAAAAAACTAAAGCAGCTGCAATATTAAGCAGCATTTTACACGTAGACGTATCTGAAACAAAAGTCTTTTCCTAAAACGACATTATATTCTCTAAAGCCAACCGCGTTTAGAAAGAAACATTTTTCTTTTTTTTGGGGGGGGGTTCTCTTTTACTCAATTTATCTGGCATGAAACCAATTCCTTTTAATTAGCTGTCATTCGTAAGCACTTCACTGTTAATTAGAAAAGTTGAAGCATGTGATGATTTAAAATGCAATCTGACCAATCGATCAAACACGTTTTTTTCTTTTTTTTGCATGAACCATTCCGGGAATAATTCTTGAGTTATCAATTGTTTTTGTTTCTTCTATTAAATGCGTGGATTTAGATCCTCCTTTGTTCGGAGAACCACCCACGTTTCCTTGCTCCTGTCAGTTTAAAAAAATGTAAACTTACCTAAGTCAAAATCAATTTCTTAATCTATTGAATTATTTTACTTATGTTCTGAAGATTTGGAAAGACGCGTGTATGGTTGAGAAAAGAAGCTAATCCCAAAATAAAAATTTTAGCGTAAAATCACCCTACACTACGAATAACAAAAGACAGCTCTTTACAAACACTACATATATATATATTATAGAGGAACACAAAAAAGTGGGCATCGTTTTTTCTAAACCGGTGCTTAGTGTTTTCTCTTATTGTCTCAACGTTTTCGCCAACTGAACGGTATTGACAAGTAAGTCTCTCATTAAAAGCTTGCCTCTATTCCAGACCAAACAGACACTAATGTGTTGATTTTCAACAAATTAATTTATATTAGCTGATATAGAACATACATAGATCCTTTTGTAGCATGTCATCAATGATCGATTTATCTACTTCTGCATGATTGAAGAATAGATCTGTAAAATGTTCATGCCACCGTTTCATAATATCTTGAGTACTCCTGATCAGAGTTGGCCCATCCTTTGATTTAACTTAAACAACAGAAGCAGAGGACGAACCAAATCCTGACCTAAGTAGGCAAAATAGTTTCTTTGAGTTGTGTTAAGTGACTGCATCTTGAATTTAAGCTGATATCCTGGGCCAGCATTGTTTTTACAGATCCCTTAGTCCGCACTGAAGGGCAGACTTGTATGCTTTGTATGACATCTCAACTTGATATCTTTTTGTTAGGTTTGGATCTAAGAGTAACTTGTGTAGATGAGGTTTTCTTTTGAGCAGTTTACAGATATTCTGATCAAACCAATCCTTATGTTTCTTCTCCTTTACCAGGCCAGTTCTGTAGACTTGTTCCTTGAATTTTTCCCAGGTACCATTAAAATGCAAGTCGTCAAAAGTGTCGGAGAGCTCTTGCAGATATCAGGTTGTTTGAGCTTTGCAAAATTGATTCGCTTTGGGATTTTCGTTGCCGACGTACGATTCTTCTTCCTAACATACAACCTAAATTTGCCACGCACCAACATGCGATAATTATCACAATTGGCACTACGCAACACACCAACACTGCAGACATCATTGAAATCGCCTTTTTTTGGTGACTATAAGGTCTATCATATGGCCACGTTTGGATCTTGGGTGGATCCAAGTTACTTTATGTGTGTGTTTCTGCCGGAAGTATGTGTTAAAGATGACCTAGTTGAACTTAGAACATAGCTGTAGCAAGCTCAGGCCATTGTACTTACTTTGACAATATCATACCGTCCAATTGCATCCCAAAATAGATGTTTCCCTACACGTGCATTAAAGTCGCCACGCAGGATCAACTTCTTCTTTGGAATAGTACCTACGGTTTCCCAAAGAGTCCCAAAGAACTGCATGACAACAGCATCACTTGTTGGATGAGTTGGAGCATAGACAAAATGAACAGCAATGCATCGCTCATGCAAGTGGTATTCCTAATGCCATGATACGGTCAGTTATACCAGCTGGGCAATCAAGTTTATCAACTAGAGGGAAGCGGATTGCAAAACCGATTCCCCGTTCATGTTTTCCCCTTTTGGATTTTCCAGTCTAGAAGATGGTAAATTCAGACTGTTTTTCAAGTAAATGATCATTAGAAAATTGGGTCTGAGAACGTGCTGCTATATCTATGTTCTGTCATTGAAGCTCTTTAGCGATCAAAACGATTCTCCTACTGAACGTTTCTAAATCAGGATTCTCACGTTCAAACATCCAATATTGAATGATAGGCATTTATTAGAATATTGCTTTTAGTTTATTCTCATTGTCCTAGTGAACAGCCGCTAGCCAGAGTAAACTAGCCAACTAAAAGAATGACAGGCAATTTTTGATGTACCTTTTCTAGCATCTTCCCAGAATCCTGGCTGAGTACTACACTCCCTTAGTAGGGCTGCTCAGACACAGACGTCTCTACCGGAATCAGTCCCTGCCATGTAGGCAAAAAAATAAAAAAAATAAAATAAAACGATGTTAAAAAAACGCTCCTGACTCCTTTTTGTAGATTTATGACTAAAGGCCTCCAACTTTTTAGGCCTGGCCACATTGCCATGCCTCGATCGACAAAGAATTTTTTTTATTATATGAACAAAGATAAATTGAGTTGAGAAAACATCTGTACAATAAAGTACACGCACACACAGACACACATATAACCACTTCATTTACTCACATAAAATTAATATACAAAAGTATAAATTTATGCGTAAACTTTAAGTATTTACTTCAAAAGTGCTCAATACGTAGGTAGAGCTAGTTAGTAATTTATAAAATATATATGGCTATTAAGCTACACTGAATATTCCGCGTTTCATCCACTCTAGGACTCTTCAGGCTTATGCGCGAATTCTGTGGGTGTTTGTCGTTTTTATATGCGCATCTTCTATTGAAATTTTAGTTAGCCAATCAGCTTTCTAGTATCCACCGCGCCCTTCCCATCAACCAAAGAAGAGAAATAGCTAACAACTGTTCACAAGATAAAATTTACTCTAGGATAGCGATACAAAATAGTTTTAAAACTAACAAAAACAATAGAAAATAAACAAATAAATAAATTAAATAAACATGAATATACATAAACGATCACACATATATGTATGTATGTATAATGTGCATATATGTGTGTACACATATATATATTTATATATAAACTAACATTAAAAAAAACACTAACCTAGATTTAAAAGAGATCAAGAAACTAAATATCCAGGCTAAATAGAGCAGACACAAAGGAACAGGTCAACCAGAGGTTAAATAGGCCTTTGCCCGATAAATGCATGCTCATTGGCTGATAGAAAGGGCGCGGTGGATACTAGAAAGCTGATTGGTTAACTAAAACCTCAATAGAAGATGCGCATATAAAAACGACAAACAACCACAGAATTCGTGCAGAAGCCTGAAAATTCTTAGAGTGGGTGAGACGCGGAATATTCAGTGTAGTTTAATCGCCATATAGATTTTATAACTTACTATATATATATATATATATATATATATATATATATTAAATAGCACTGACTGTTTTTGCTTAATGATCTTAAGTCATTCTTATGTTTCGGTCGAATTTTGGTAGAAAGATTCAGTAGTCATTTTTGTCCATCTGTTTTTGCAAGTAATTTCCACTGATTTTCTTCAGTCGCCTTCAGACAGTTTTTGATTACCGTTTCGTTTTATATCTGGATACTTTTATATGCTTCAGTTCAAATTACATTTGAATTACTTGAAATAGTGAAGCGTCTCGTGTGTAAAAATAGACTATTTACCGTGTTAAGAACGTGGCTAAAATAAATGTATGGTTTAAAAGAGTGATAACCAAATGGTGTAAAATTTACACATTTTTTTATTTATTAATTTAAATTGCAATATATATATATATATATATATATATATATATATGAGTGGAGAGTGCTAAAAAATTGAGAGTACTCGCTATTACTCTGACTCCAGCGGACACTCGTTATTGGCAGTGAACAATCGTCAATAATGACTGATGGGGAGACTCCTAGTGATTAAATAATAATAATAATAATAATAATTGACTTGTTGTCACTCAAACTCCAGAGAATGCCACCAGTTGTTCTCAAAGAGAAATCTTTGATGATGGCCTGAATAATAATGATGATGATGATGATGATGATGATGATGCAGGACACCGAAAGAATAATTACCACAGCAAGAGACACTGAAAAAATGAACAAGACAGTAAAAGAAAAGACAAGTTATAAGACGACAAAGGAAAAAAGATAGTGAAGCAGTTACATGGACGATTTATAAGGATTACCAAAGAAGAACTAACGAAAACACATGGAAATGGTTACAGACGAGAAACCTAAACAAGGAAACTGAATCCCTAATAACAGTCGCACAAGATAATGCAATTAGAACCAATCCCATCAAAGCTAGCATCAACAAGACACAAGCAAACAGCAAATTCTGACTATGTGGACAAACTATAAAACAATAAACCACATAATAAGTGAAGCCCTAAAAGAATATAAGAATAGGCACGATCAAGTAGGGGAGGCAGTACACTGGCAATTCTGCCAGCAATTGCATCTTAAACACCCAGACAAATGGCACAAGCACAAATCGGTAGCACCACTTCAAAATGAAAGACAAGATCAAACGGGACATGGTATGCAAACAAATAAACCCACCCAAGCAAGAAGACCGGGAGTCATAATAGTTAACAAGAAGGAAAAGTCCTGTCAGATTGTAGATTTTGTTGTTCCAGCAGACCACAGAGTAAAGATCAAAAATACAGAGAAACAGAACTGACCATATAGCTCAAAGGGATATGGAAGATGAAAAATTCAAGAACACCACTAATATAAGGAGCGCTGGAAACATATCGAAAAAGAATAGGAGAGATTGGAATCAGAGGGATGGCTGAGAAGATACAATAGAGAACACTAATGAAAACGGCTGAAATATTAAGGAACACCGTTGAATGTGGAGACTAAAACACATGAGTTACAGACACTAACTGAACATATAGAAAATGCTACAGTTGTAAAACACAAAGGAATCATGAAAACTGAAACTGTATATTTGTAAGTTAATCCCCTTGCTCCCTCACCTTCCCCTTTTTTGTTTTGAATTGTTTTTTGTTTTTTTGTGTGTGTACGTTACCAAAAAACTGATGCCATACCAAATAAGCGAGTAGGTTCAAGGAGAATTGGAAGACCGAGGAGAGAAAGCACTAGCCAGACCTCCGCTGGGTGAGTGCAAAGATGACCAAGACCTTGCGGAGGCTTTTTGCCACCAAAATTCCAGTGAAGACTAATGGTCGCCGCCAACGAGAAATCAATAGTAAGCGGCTGTTACAATAATGCAAATTGATCTGTTGTTGTTATCGAAACAGATGGAGAGTACTGGAATTCTGGGAAGACTTGTTACACTGACTCCAAAGAATGTCACCAGTTGTTCTCAAAGAGAAATAGTTGAGGACGTCTTGTTTTATTACGTCTAATAAGTAAATAATAGTAGTAATAGTAAAAATAATAATAATCAAATACACAAAGCTTACCAGAGAACTGAAAGGAATATGGAAGATAAAGACAATTAATATAATACCAATAATTGTAGGAGCACTAGATGCATTCCTGATAAACCTTGAAATAGATTATACGAAATTGGAATCAAGGGGAAGGCTGATACGATACAATAAACTACAAGAACTAACTAGACACGTAAAAACGGTAGTAAATAAAAAAGATGGAAGAATAACCGTATAAATCCAAGGGAAGTGAAACTGCAAGAAATATTATAAACTTTCCTGTCCCTCGAAAAAAAGGCACCAGATTCCGCATAACATAGCCGTAAAGATTCAAGGAGGATAGAAAACCGAGAAAGGAAATAATTTGCAAGACATCTACTAGAAGAGTGCAGAAAGTACTTGAAACTTCAGAAAACTTATTAGCATGCAAAAGTCAACAGGAAATCAACGGTAAACGGTAGTTGCGATAACACACATTCATTTGCAAACTATATAGGTAAGTGTTTACTTTTCTTCTCTTCAGGGGAAGTTGGACACAAGACAAAGTGAGGCATTGAAAAGTCAACGCACTTGTAGTACTTACCAACAAAACAAACGCCCACGTGTTTGTGCCTTGTGTAGGCATGCGCGACAACAAAACTTGGGTTTTTATAAGCGGAAGTCTCGAGGTTGTCAGGAATTACCGGGCGCATGCGCAAGAGGAGGGATTGAGAGAGTGGTATAAAAAGCAGGTCGAGTGAGAAGGTTGTTGTTGTTGTCATTGGACGTTACAGTGACGCGTGCGTTAGCAGTTGATTAAGAAGTTGTTTTTTTGTGTGTCAAGTCGTGCACCTCGGTGAAGGTGAAGGTCATAGCACTGGCTTACAAAAATGAGCAGCTCCGTCGACATTACCCGGTAGGTGTCTAAAACAAGTAGCTATAAAATAATTTTTCTTAAAGAGACGGTAAGACCTAAGAGATTGGAACACATAGGACTGTGCGGACGTAACGTTCAAAATAACACTCATATTTTGCATTATTGACGCGCGATTCACCCAGCTATCAGCAGATTGCGACCATGACAGTTTGTTTCCCTCGGCTATCGTCATGATTTTTCAGGCAATGCTTGCTAAATAAGATCACAAAGATAGAAGTGGATGTTATGTCGATTGGCAGTTACGGATTGTTTTTTTCTAATTAAAGGTACGCCATGTAAATGCAAACAAAAATACAAAGAACGTGTCGATCAATCATTTTTTTGCCACGTGTCAGTTTTTGTTTGGTTAACAATAATGATAAAAGGAATCATTTTTCGAATTACAAACTTTGAAAACGGAACGTGAATTTCAGAAAAAAAAGAGAAAATAACAGATTCACTGTGGTCAGTGCATTATTATGTTGACAGAATAACGTATGTTTGCTAATCATTAACGAATCCGGGTTTCATATCTTTATTATAAACTAGCTCAAGTACCTGTCTATGTTGGGTGTGATATTCTATACTAACAGTAAAACCCTACAAATTTAAATACTGAAAAGAAAAATAAAGCAACTTGTGCACTGTCCACTATAACTTATTTTCTTCTTTCCCACGGCAGGATAGTGTGATATAAGACCTGGAAGTAAAATTTGAAAAGGCTCTTAGACCTCGTCAGTATTCCCAGGTATAGGTACCTCAGGCGATTCACTATAAACTAATCTCTTCCCAAAGGGAGAAAGGAAAGCCTGGGCGAATAAACCCTTTAGAACTGCACAGAATCAGTCATATACCTCAACCAACAGGGAAGAAGTCACCTCAACAATGCCCTTGCTCTATTGGCTTTATGCCGCTCATCAGAATTCGAAACTGACTTAAAAATCAATATGGCTGTATTTGTTTGTTTGTTTTACGGCATATCAACCATTTTCAGGTTATTTAATGCCGAATCCAAAGATTCGGAAGAAAAGTTTTTTAATAGAATATATTTATTGTTTTCAAGTCATTTTCTATTCAACCCATAATTGGGACCATTACAGGTACTACCACTCCGGGTCACAGTGGACCTGGGAGCAATGGCAATTAAAGGGTGGCTCCACACTCCCCAAAACCCACAAACTGGGGCCTCACCACTGGATAAAGTTTAAGGTCATATCCACAACCCAAATATGGCTGTAGATAACAGGATGACTTGTTAATTTTATAAACAAACATAACGAAACAGTTTTTAAGTGAGGTGGGCACTCCAGACTTGACAGACCTATCATATTATGTTGATTTAAATAATAAATATTGTACTATTATTATGAAATAATCAAGCACTTCGTTGGAAGTCTTTTTACGCAACAAAACCAAATCTTATAATTGCACTAATAGAACACATGAGAATTCCACGATGGTTAAAAAAATTTAAAGCACATAATAAAATAAAACAAATAACGACGAATTTAAAACAATATTTTAGCAAATTCTTTTTTAACTTTTTAAAGCTAAAAAGAATTGATTAAAAGATGCTTTTTTTCAATAAACATTCAACACACAACACATTGTTTTTTTTGTTTTCCGAATAATTTTTTATATAAATTATACAGAAACAGATGTCAATTTACTTTCACATTGTTTAAAAATGTTAAAAAGAAACTATAATAAAAAGAACTTACAGTTTCCTCTCAACATATTAAAAAAGTCAATTTGAAAGCGTAAATAGACAGCCATGTTTTTTTTTTACAAATGTTTGGAAAGTAAATGTTTTAATGATTTTTAACTGATAAAGGGCGACTATAAAGGGAAGTAATTCGTTTCTTATTAATTAATGTTTGTACTGATGATGTTTTTGTGATCCTCGACGTACGGATAATTAAATTAATATTTAGATTATTATACATGAGATTTGTTCCGTTTTTATAGACAGAAAATGATATAGAAGAAATCAGATAAAGAAAAATAAATATTCATAGAAGAAGAGATTGAGGAAAGGGAAAGAGAAGATAAATGAAACGAGGAAATAAGGAATAAATGAACACACCAAAGAAGAAGCCGAAATAGTGTGCCCCAAGACAGAAAAAAAGAAAAGATTAGAAAGGATAGAAGAAAAATAAAAGAGAACATAACGGTAGAAGTGCTAGAATAAAACAAAATTAAGATAGAAATAAAATGAGAAGCCCATGAAAAAGGAGAGATAGAAATACAAAGTACTTAATAAATTAAGACCAACTCCTATAATATTCGTTGCAACAAAAACGATTGTCACACGAAAGAAAAACAAAACCTTTTTAGAAAAAAAAACGTTAAGAATAGGTCTGAGAACGTTAAAGCAGTCTCCAAGCGAAGTAGAAAATTAAGTACGAAAGTAGAAAGGTTTGAAGTTGCCGGAAGTATACAAGCAGATTATCCTCAAATAAATATAACCAGTGCTCGGGAATCCGGTAGGAAGAGACAGCAAGAAAAAAAAAGAGGCCTCATTTATATGGTGTTTTTGGAAACTCCCCGATGACTTGTGATTCCCATAGCCATCTGAAGTAGTACTTAACGGGATCGATAAAATTAATACGCCCTGAAAGCTGAGTGTTCATTGTATGGCCAGATCACCTAACAGGGACTGTTTTTCAAGATAGAAAATGCGATTGTTTATGACCTCCGCAAAAGAATATACCAAAGAAGGAGAAACCAAATGGAAATAACTTATAAGAATATAGAAAGACAGAAGAAAAAAAACAACATTAAGAAGAGCAAGAAAGAAGAAGAAGAACAATAAATTGGTAAAGACATAAAAAAGGAAAAGGAAGAGGAAAAAACGGAAAATGGTTAGAAGAAAAGAAACAAATGTATGGTCGAATGACTAGAGGATGAAAAAAGGAAGAAATAGTGGACAAATAGTAGAAGAGATAGAAAAAGAACAAGGAGAAAGAAGTAGTAGCAGAAATCGTACAAGTGATAGAAGATGAAGGAAAAGAATAGGGAAAAGAAGTATAGATAATAAAGAAGAAAAAGAGTAGTAGAACAGATAGAAGAATAAATACAAGAAGAGATAAAAAAAAAGGAGAAAAAGAAGAAACAGAAGAGGAAGTAGTAGAAGAAATAGTAGAAGGGATAAACAATGACAAAGGATGAGGAGGAGGAGAAACAGTATCTTTCTAGTATAGGGTACATGGATAAAGAAGGAAAAGAGAGGAGAATAAATAACAAAAGGGATAGAAGACGAAGAGATGGCGAAGGGAGAGAAAAAAAGAAAGAAAAGACAGAGGGAAAGAAATAAAAAAAAGTTATATAAAAGAATAAGAAAATTCAGAACAAAATAGTGTGAAGAAATGTGATTTGATTTTGTTGAAGGGTATAATAAACATAAACACCCGTCTCACGCACACAGATATTCCAACTAGTACGTTTTCAGAAACTAAAGAAAAAGAAAGAAAAACATCACAAAGGAAACGGCAACTGCAAATTTTCCTATCTCGTCGACTTCCAAATCTTCAAAGACTTTCAGCACCATTTTTTTTCTCTTCCCATTTTTCCTGTAATTTTGATTTATAGATGAAATGCTACGGTTCATGAATTTGGTGGCGACGTTGACATCCAAGAAAAAAATAGGCAGATAAATTATTGAAATTGAAACAGATTCTGTAATTCGTCGAGAATATTTTTTGTTTGAAGAAAACGTATAATGGGAATTGATTTCATAGTAATTTACATAAATATCAAACCGAAGGAAACGATACCAAATGATATTCGCATTGAGTATGCATAACTATTTCGATATCCAAACCTATAATAGTACACTATTATATAAAAATTAATTTTTGCTCGTTTCCTATGAATTCGAAAACGGCTGAGATGATTTTTATGAAATTTCACACGAAGACACTTTATATACCTAGCAGTGTTCTTAGATAGGGTTTGTATCGGAATGTCTTCGACAAGTATCGATAATCGACAATCGAAATAATTCGATGAAAGAAGGAAGGCCGATTTTGAGTAAGTTAACACCTTACACAACCTAATATCACAAGAGCATTTGAGAAGTTTTACTCCCACTCAAGCAGAAAGATCCGACATATAAAATACACAGTGTGTTCTTGGGTATGGCAGGGGCGCATTCGAAATGAATGTTTCTGTTTAAAGGACACTTGCACAATGATACTTGATTTTCATTTTAAACTTAAAGTCAAGCCATTATCACCGCACAAACAGTAAGGCAAGGGATGTAAAATCGACAGTAATTTTTTGGACCTGACAAGGGCGTGTTCGAAACAAAAGTTTCTGTTTAGATCCCAACTGTAACTTTATATTTGACTTTTGCATGTTAAACTTTAAAGCAAATTATTATATATATATATATATATATATATATATATATATATATATATATAAATAATTTTATAGAATCAACAATAGGTTCGCTGCACTGGTATGTAGACTACATGTATTGTGAATTAAGTCACTGTGTGGAGGCATGTGAGACTTCCTACCTGTACACAGGTTGGTCCCTAATTAGAGCAGACAATCAATCCCTTTGATTGAATAATGAACGAGTTCAGCGATTTTGATGCCAATAAAAATATAGGAGTGTGAAACATTCGGTGATCATTATTTAATTCGAGGCAACGTTGGGTAATCCCGCTACTATTAAATAAACTCTGAATCAAATTATATGCATTCATCTCTAAGGCAGCTGTATTTTCCATAGAACGGAAACAGTCAATCATAAAAATCAGTTTACATTCGTCCACCACATCCATGACAGGTTTGACTTAAAATTTAGAAGTAATCTCCCTTGAACAATGTTCAAGTTCTCTGCCCTCAATTGTTCTGAGCAACAGGAGAATGTACTCCTATGACAATATCACGATATCAAACGATAGGCACATGGGAACACCAACGAGACGATATGGTGTCGACTATAACCGGCTGGCATGAGTCACATCTTGAGTCCTTATTGCGTAGTTACGGGCAACGTTTTCATCGTTGGGAATAAAAGGCAGGGACCGCATGATGAAATTTAACGCTTGTATAAAAATAACGAACAAATGCATTGTTATAAAAATATGTAATTTGTTTTACATCTAACACTGACGAAGCATATTAAAATTAGGTGATTGTCGACCCACGTCCATCGTCACCTTCGACTGGATCAAACTACTGCATGTCTGCTTTCGACGAAATCCAACTCCTCGACTGTCTACAAAAATGCAACTATAATTCAATTCTATCTTTCTTCATTGAAAGCGAGAGAAAGAGAGTGAAAAAGAATTCTCTCTCTCTCTCTCTCTCTATATATATATATATATATATAGAGAGAGAGAGAGAGACAGAGAGAGACAGACAGAGAGAGACAGAGAGAGAGAGAGAGAGAGAGAGAGAGAGGGAGGGAGAGAGATACGTTTTAACGCACATGTTTTTGTTAATTCAGCTGCCCGCTTTATCCTTTTAGACACCTATAGTCTCGGATGATTTTGACCCCGTCGAATTTTATAAACACCTGTCAATCAAACCTGGTTGATATATTCTAACATTTTAAGCATCACAACACCTGCATGACGCGCGCGCTTCCCCACAAGTACAAAACTAGTTGTGTTCAAAGTTGATTAATATAGAAGCCCCAAGCCCCCCCCTAAAAGAGAGCTTCATTGTGTCACACACCTTTATGCGATAGTAAAAAAAAAAAAAAAAATAAAAATAACTTGTTGTGCACGTGTGCTAGATTCCAAACAAAGATTTGTTTTCCTTTTCTGACTTAGGACTTCAAGCTTTGCATGGCTTTTATAACTCTGATTTGACTCTTGTCAGACCTGCTATGGTTTCAAGGTAGATAGTCAACTATAACCCTCTTCTTCTCGTCGCAGGGATCGTTCACATATCATGAATGCAAGACGGATATATTTACATTGCTCATGGGAAGACAAATTAAATATAAACGCTCAGGCGTAGCTTACTTGTCATAAGTATACTTTTATACTACTAATGCACTCCACTTATGAACGGATCACTGTTGAAGTAAATACTAATAATAAATATACGAAATATATTATTTTATAATATGAGCGTATATAGGAATAAGATAGTGAGTGTGTGTATATATATATATATATATATATATATATATATATATATATATATATATATAAATTGATGTCGGGGTTATTACAGATTAGGATTGAAAGGTGGCGTAGCTAAAGGGGAGGGGCGGAATAGGCGGTTCACTGCGGGTGACAGCCAAAAGGGAATGACAAAATTGCACACCCTAAAAATTTTTCAGCCAGGCTAAGGTGCGAAAATAATCCGAAATAGACATTTTTTATCATATTTTTTATTTGCTTTTTGTTTGTAATAATTTGCAAAATCTTTTCTAAAATATTACAAACTCTAAAAAAAAAAAAAAAAAAAATTAGTCACTGAAGAATATTTTTATCGATTTTTATTGAAAACTCTAAACCTATTATTTAAGGTTTTAATATTACATTTTAAATCATTTGATGATACTTATTTAATGTTTTAAACTGAAAAAAAATAGAAAAATGGGATTAAGTGGTGATATATATAATTATATATATACATATATATATATATATAAATTATGTTTAATAAAATATGTATATAAATTATAAAATATATAAATTATGACAAATTATAATATATATATAAATTATGACAAATTATAATATATATATAAATTATGACAAATTATAATATATATATAAATTATGACAAATTATAATATATATATATAAATTATGACAAATTATAATATATATATATATATAAATTATGACAAATTATAATATATATATATATATAAATTATGACAAATTATAATATATATATATATATATATATAAATTATGAGAAATTATAATATATAAATTATGATAAATTATTATATATATAAATTATGATAAATTATTATATATATAAATTATGATAAATTATGATATATATATGAATTATGATAAATTATAATATATAAATTTTGATAAATTATAATATATAAATTTTGATAAATTATAATATATATATAAATTTTGATAAATTATAATACAAATTAGAAAAGGATTTCCTCCAAGGCATGAAAATTGTTAAACAAAATGTTTTTACTATAGGCTTTAAAAACAAAGGTACAGGATTCAATTTGAAATTTATTTATCTTCAAAGTGCACTTTTATAAATTTTACAAAGTAAAGTATAAAAATTTAATTTAAATTGAATCAAAAAATTACCTTGGATTTATTTTATGTAATGTACATTCTGTTGCATTTAGAAAAAAAATCACTGAAAATTTTATATGTGTATCATTAATTAAAATAGTTTTTATTCTTTCTTATGATTCTATAGTGACGTTTTGCAAGGAGTAAACGCAGCTCAGAAGTACATGCTAACACCAGGTATTACCCTGAACCTGGTTGCTACCAAACTAAGGAGTCTCAAGGGTTTTTATTTTGGAAGAACAGCGTACAAATGTTGTTGACAATGCCGTCGAGCAAACACTTGCAAAATGTGAAGAACTTGGTATCTGTACATGGACGAGAATCAGAAGAAAGAATAGAATCCCAGGAGAGGAGGAAAGTGATGCTGGATTGTCATTGCAGCAGAAGACTAAGAAAGCATGTTAGAGTACCTGGACCGTTTCCATATCGAATTGGATACTAGTGTATACTGCTATAACCATGTGCAGCTATTAGTTTGGTAAGGGAAACTAGTATATATATAATTAATATTCAACATATTTTCTAATGTTTCTACTTTATTTTTAAATGAAAAGTTGAAGTTCTGATTTGTGGGATAGTATTCAAATTCCATGAATGCATTCTTCAATAACTTCCAAACTTTGACTATAAGCCAAAACTCCCAGGATTAAAGGATAGATGATAAACTCTAGAAAAGTGAGAAGTTCTACACCATATAGAATGCTTATAACGTCTTACGGTGCAAGGGAAACAACTCTGAACTTTAAAATCAAATGTTTATGAATGAAATCAGAAAAGTTTGAAAATATAAGACTTGGATCAATGAGGAATTAGAGAAATCTTTGTATTTATCCAAAATTCATTTATTGCTTGAAACAAAATTCATTTAGTGCTTGAAACAACATCCTAGAAACACTGCCAGAGTTCAAACGAGTCGTTAGTTCACAGGCTAACAACGAAAACTGACGTGATTGCTAGCGGCATATCCTTTTATACAGAATTTCTGAATTATTCTAGATGTTCTTATGAGGTTAGTGTTCTCTCAAAAGCCTTTCTAGATTGCTCTTAAAATTAATAAAAAAGATTTATAAATTTAAGGACCCATTAACCAGAGTTGCCCGGCTGAAGCATAACAGATCCAGAATAGAATCATTAAAAGACCCCCCCCTTGAAAACAAATTAAACTACGGTTGTTGTAGGTGGCCACTACTGTCCCTGGAAATTAGCAGGCACTGGTAACTGTGGCCCAAATTGAATAATCTGGCTTCCATTGGCGGGCATTTTTCCAGTGGCAGTTAGTGGCAGGCACTATCTGTGATTGTCAGCACTGTTGGTTACTAGTGATTAGTGTTGGTTTGAGGCGATGCCCTGCAGGTAATGGCTGATTATAAAGAAATATTTAACAACTCTTTAGATTGAGCGAAAACAGAGGTAGATAACTGCATTCTACTGATGACAGCATCTTTATGGTCGGTCAACATGTTTCTTCTCGGTATACTGCATGCATTAGCTTAACTTATAATTATATTCTAAAACTTAACACCAAATAAAGGGGAGGGAGACCTCTTCAGTCCTGGTCAACGACCTTCCTAAATCTGGTGACTACTACTCTTCCTCAACCCAAGACTGTACAGATACAGAACTCTTGATATTAGCGCATAACTACATGTATTTGGTGACTTTAATGTCCACCACTGTAACTGGCTTGTTTTTCTACTTACACAGACGCAACTGGTAGCTTACTTCTCTATATCTTATTCCCTGTCACAGACAGTTACACTTCCAACATGCTTCTCAGACCCGCAAGATCAACAAACATTATTGTTAGATCTGTTTCTAACCACAGTTCCCAATGATTGTGCAACGAATGCCTATAGCTCATTCGGGAATGCTGATGATGCTGTGATGGTAGAAATCGCCCTAAATTCTCGATTTAAAGCTGAAGAGCCATCACTCAAAACAAGGAATTATAAGAAAGCTGACTGGGAAGCCATCAGGGATCTCATCAGAGATGCCCCATGGGGAAATATCTTTTCTGTTCCTGCAGAATAATGTGCAAATGAGACCACTGAATGATTCAAATGGCAATTAAAGCTCATGTTCTCACACAGAAGTTCTATAGCAAACCCTCCTCTCCACAATGGTTTACTTCTACTTGTGCAGCTGCTATTGCTCAAAGGCAGTGTGCATACCGCAGATTTGTCCAACATCAGTCCAGTACAGACAGAAAAAAGTTTATTGAAGCTAGAAGTAATCGTAAGATAGAAATAGTGACGGATAAGAGATAATACACCGAAATCACGTGAAAACGCAGAAATTTAGAACTCGTGATTTCTGGAAAATCTACACCAGTGGAGTAAATAATTGGAAATCAACAATCCCCCACTATCCAACAATCATGACTGCACGCCAACCGAGAAGGCTAACATACTTGTCAGTCGGCTTGCTTCCAACTCTACATGGGACCAAACAAAGCATTTTCTCCCTGATTTTCTTTGTAGACTGACACCACACAAGATGATCTTAAAATCAAGCCTTACAGACCTCAAAAGCATGTGGACCTGATCTCATCTCGACTGAACTATGGTTGCTCCAGTCCTCTCCAAATTTTCAACAAATGCCTCAACGAATCATGCTTTCCTGACTGCTGGAAAACTGCTTCTGTGATACCAGTTTACAAGAATTCAGGAGGATAAATTACCGCCCCATTAGCCTACTCACTCTTTTTGCCCAAATATTTGGGTCCATAATTAATCAAACTATAGCCAATCACCTAAACTTCTGACTGACCAACAATATGGATTTAGGCAGGCTCTTTCTACAGCAGATATCCTCACTCCGAACATATATACCATACACTGGACAAAGCATGGTAGGGTAGGACAGTAGCTCTAGATATATCTAAGACTTGTGATAGGGTATGACACGATGGTCTTCTCAGGAAAATCAGATTATATGGTATCACTGGATGAATACTTAACATAATTAAATCCTTCTTAAATAAGAGAAGAATCCAGATTGTCCTCGACGGTTGTACATCTAAACAATGATATAAATGAGGGTGTACCTCAGGGGGTGATCCTTGGATCTTCCTAATATTCATAAATGACCTCCCTGATCAAATTTCTCTGAAATGGGTATATTTGCTGATGACACCACGCTCTATAACAAGCACGAGGGGAAAACGAATGAGCAATGGCAGAAAAACTAGAAGACCCCCCCAGTCTGTAGTGGAATGAGGACCAAAATGGATGATCACATTCAATGTTACCAAGACTAAACTTATTTCCTTCAATAATTACAAGAAACCTTCTCTACCACCAATAGCTATGGCTAAAGATACATTGCCCGATGGTGTTTTTTCAAACTCATCGGCTTAGCGTTCACAGGGAATTTGAATTGGGACAGATACACTGAGAACATTGCCAAGGCTTCTGCGAAGCAAGTGGGCTCTCTCTACCGCGCTAGAAAGTTACTTACGCCTGAAAGTATCCTGTACCTCTACAAGACTACCATTCGCCCATGTAGGGAGTAGTGTTGTCACATTTGGGCTGGTGCATCTGCTACTAGTCTCTTACTCCTGGACAGAGTTCAAAAGATAGTCGTCAACCAGATATGTCCTGAACTGTCATCCAAGCTTCAACCTCTGTCCCATCGATGAGATGTTGCATTCTTCTACCTGTTTTACAAAAATCTTAATGGTGGATATTCCGACGAACTACAAGACTTTGTAGCTCTTCAAAGTAAATAACCCCGAAAAAACCGACAAGCAGAAAAGTCCCACCCCGACACAGTAGAGATCTCTAGATGTAAGAAAGCTTTCTACTCTAATAGTTTCTTCCCCAGAACATCTAGACTTTGAAATTCCCTTCCGGTTTCCTGTACTGGCATGCATAAGTTCAAGTGTAATGTGAACATACATCTTGCTGTTCAACTATTTTTTGTAGTGGGGGAAGAAAAAAATAAATAAATAAAAAAAGATGAGGGTACCTTTAAGGTTCGTTCTTTGTTGTGGTAGTTGGTACTTTGTGTGTAAGTGCTACGGCTTGGCGTGACTGGCCGATTGGTCGGATCAGGCCTCTCCGAACGCCCGTCTAGCCGAAGTAAGGGCTGAAGTAATGTGTTGCAGTGCCTAGACTTTTATGCACCCAGGTCTAGGTTAGCTCAATCACCAGGATCACGTCCTAAGGCATTACGGGTAGCAACCCATGGTTAACTGGTTGCCCCATTGAGGGATTTTTACCCTCTGCAGGGGGGCAGTCGGCTTATCCTAGTGCACTACCAACAGGGGAAAAAGGGAGGGGAGAGAGAGGGGACCGACAGTGTTGGGAAGGGGGTTGTTGTTTTTGTTTTTGCAGAACATAATTAAGTTTTACAACAGAGAATAGGAAACAAAAACAGAAAATCGATGTAGGTGCATTTCGTCTCAGGAAGCCAATGGACAGCCTGATCTGGTAGCACCATATAATGTGGTAGTACGTCTCTGGCGCGTATCATAGTAGCATTACGATCAATGTTTCAAATCTTAAACGTGTATTATTTTTGTGTAATATATATTTACAGCCGACATAGCTTGTTTCCTTTATAAAAGTCTCATCAGTGTAACTATACATGCATGTATGATTACACACATATGTGTGTGTGCGCGTTTATACATAGATAGCGTTTGTTGATGCAGGAATTCGTTTAAAAAGTAAAAGCACAGCTTTTGACATTAGCATCAATCACCTTGGTAAGTTTTAAAGCGTTGCCAATGAGGCGGTTTGATTAGTGACAGATGTAATTTGTCTTGGGCTAAACTCATTTTACCTTGTGTTATTAGACACTGAGTTGCTGGTAGCTCCATTTAAAAAGGTAACAACAGTTCATATTCTGCAATCGTCTGTTAATCGAAGGAGGTCAAGAAAGGGGATCGGTAAAGATTGAATGAGAGCCGAAAGAAAACGACATCGTGACAGGTAACCTTTTGCTTATATCATCCGTTGGACCCTTTTTAAACGAAGAGTTATTTCTTGGACTAAAACCAAATGACAGTCACATTAGGACAATGACGCTATATTATTCGTTAACATAAAAGCAAAATGCAGTATTTCATTGGCCAATCTAAATGGAGGGCGTTATAACAAGAGTTAATTTTACAAAAACTGTCCAACTTAAGTTCCTCCCATTGAACATGAAAGAAGCAAAAACAGTTTCAATTCTTTTCACCTTCCATCAGAACCCGAAGCCCTATAAAGCAGTATATTTGAAATATTGATATTTTACATGAACTGCCATTTTGTTTGTGTTTCAGATGTAAATATATCATGTATCACTATTTAATTATGACACCGACCAAAAAAGCATTAGAATTCCCAGAGTTTCAGAGGGGCAAATATGAAGAGATATTTAATCAGTGTCAAATAACCTAAGTGTCTAGATACCACTTTTCCTGTTAAACAACGAGTTGGTCAATTCACCAAAAAGGCAAAAATAATCAGCATTATTATATGAAAAGCTTATATAGGTACTTAAAAGTAATGACCTTAATAGAGACTATAATTTTGCTACATCTAACATGTTACTGCGTAGCGCCCCCTGCAAATCATTCGGTATCTGATTGATCTCGCGAATGCATACCAGTCGAAGTTCTGACCTCACCAATTAGTCTGGCATGAACTGGATCATTTCAGCTTTCTTTTATCTGTCGAACTAATGCTTCGTTCTGTATAGTCCCAGGAGGTCCACGCTTCTAGGTCTTGTTTCCAGTCTTCCGACTGGATTAAATTTATTGTTTACCATCTTAGGTGTCCCGACTAGAGAATGCTAAAAGGATTACCCAGGCAATTTTTAATAGTCCACAATGCTCAACCTTTAGAGTCGTTGACTTTTCTCTCCTTATTTGGCGACCTGATATCATATTTTCCTGCGGTTATAAAGGAAGTAAATACAAGCGATTTGTGTCATTTATGAGGCCCCTCACCGATCCTGACGTGTACTTCTGTAACATATTTTTGCTAATGCACTTATTGTTTATATACCATTATGTTTGTCTTGAATAATACTCGCCTGCAAGGCTACGAAAATTATCTTGCTCATGTCTATCAGGACTACTGCCAGATACGTTCCTATTATTTGAAACTTACATGAGACATGCTGAGTGACAGCACATTATGCAGGTGCAATCAGTAAATCTGCATGTTTAACACAGAAAATGTTATTTAAAACTAAGTCGGGAGACAAATATGGACAAACCTTCACCTAGAGATAAAGATAATATCTAACCACACCAAGTACATCGCACTCGAAGTACGACGCTAATCAAACATAACTAGTACACGCGTCACTCAATGAGTTTCACTCTTGGCATATAAATGGAAAGGCTAATGAAACAGAAAATCCATAGGATTTTTATAAAGTACTACTCTTCAAATCGCACATGTAAAATTCGAAACAAATCGGATGATTTGTTTATAAATTACATTTATTTAATTGAAACTATCGTTGAAAGCTTTTAAAACGTTGGAAAATTTGTAATTTCGATTTTTGAAAAAGCATTGGTGTAATAAAAATTATTAGAACTCTACGGAAACGAGGGTTAATATGTTGTAATGCAGATGATACTCACACTAACGGTGTCCAAATTCGGTAATTATTTAAAATGTCTGCAAACACGTTTTGGATGATCGGAAATAAAAACTGCATCAGATTGAAGAGTTTAAGATATCCAAAAACAATGTATCAACCAGTTTGCATGAAAATTCGTCAAAAGTGTGTGCTGCATTGTTTCATGGACGATCAAAGATAACTCGTCAATCATTAAGAACGTTGTCTCTTATTGTTTTCTATGTATAAAAAAGGTGTTTTTGCATCAATATTTGACGATGTATGAAACATGGGTCTATCATTTCAGTTCGGAGTCAAATTAGAAGTTAGCTTAGTGGATAGCAGAGGGTAAAGAAAACCCAGAGCGATAAAAATCCGAATTACTTTTCGTATTTTGAGATGTGTAATTATTTGTTCTGTGACACAATGGACTGCCCCTCTTTCACAACCAATCATTCCGATAATGTTAGATAGAGAAATAATTCACAGAAAGAAAAGTAATAAGGACATAAGATAGGTGAGCAAAAATAGATTGGCCCAGACGGGATAGCGTCTGGACTGTTGGGTGTTAGTTTTTCTGAGTAGTTGGTTCCAATAACTGGCTGAGAGTGACTTAAGGAAAGACTGATCATCTAGGATTTCCGGTCGAAAGTATATATATGTAGTAGACGGAAAAGATGAGTATCAGTTCGAGCTTGGCATATATTTCGATTGGGTTGAGTATGTGATGAGATGAGCAGATGATTAAATGACTGAGTAGACACGACTTCGATATTCGTCACTACGAGGAAGCATAGCAAATGAAGATAAAGAGAAACAAAAAAAAAATAGTCTCACAGTTCACCGATTACGTTGTGAAAGAAGGAATCGGCGATAGCAAGTACTTTATAGCATTGTTGGTATTATATATAGCGGAATATTAGTAGTCAATAAATCATCCCTATTGTTATGAAAGTGTAAAATAATTTTCTCCAAAGAAGCGAAATAACTTTATTTTGTTAAATTAATTTTCAGCAAGCCTTTTCAACTTTATTTTTGCCCATTTCGAAAAATCGCAATGAGAATTATCCAGGTTCAGTTAGATCCTTTACTATAAAATGACCATTTTTTTTTTTACTTTTCCAGCTGATGTTTAACATTCGCACCAGAAAACAACTAATTCAATAGTTGAGGTTTGGGACAAAAACTCTCTTAAATTACTCTCTTTCTTGAAAAATTATATATTAGATTTTAACCCGTTAAAAACAGGTAAAAGTTACAGCGCGTTAACTAAGAATGAGTGCTTTATGCCAAGTTAATAGCTTAATATTGTGGTGTGCTCAGTCATGCGTTAAATATTAATGCCTAATAATTCTTAACTGTGCATCGAACGGATACAATAAAATTTAATTCGTTTCACATTCGAATAGCATAGATGTATACAAAATTTCAACTATATTTGTCCAGTCGTTTAAGAGAAAACGTAGAACGGACTGAGAAATAAATAAACCAAGCGATATATATATTATAACTGAACCATGTCCTGTCGCGTCCCTAGAAAGTAGTGTAACAAGTAGTTTTACACCCAAACTTGGACACACACACACACACACATATATATATATATATATATATATATATATATATACACACACACGTTTTATTTTTTATTACCGTATTTTCCTGTTTAGTTACATTATTGTTTCAGCTACGCGACCGTTTTTTGGCCGTCATGTAGCCTCCTCAGACTTTTAGAGAAATGTTCGTTTATGGTGGAATGAAAGAGTGAATGATATCAGGGGAGGGGTGCGAGAAAAGTGGAAAAAGAAGGGAAAGGGGGAAAGGTGGGAGGGGGTGCTTGGTGGGTCGGTAGTGTTTTTATTTAGGAGTTCAAGAACATTAGGTGGTTGTGGGGGGTCTGGAAAGTTCATCTCTGGTGTGGCTAAGGACGTAGGGATACATGGAGAGGGGAGGGAGATATGGAGGGGTAAGAAAAAGGGGTTACTTTAAATTTCGAGTTCTAAGGTTTAGGTTGTTGCCGTCTCGTTGGTGAGATGATTTCTTGATAAGTATGTCTTGACCTGTTGGGTGTTCGCTTAGGTTGGGAGGCGGGGGGGCTATGATTCGGTTTATTTATTTGATTTTTATTATTAAGTGCTTTGAGAAAGTTAGCTTGGGGCCGTACGCGCGAACACACACACACACACTAAAAAAACGCGCACATGTATACATACATCTCCACCTCGGCATGCAAATACATGCGCATATGCATACATGCATACATATACACCCGCATTGCTCCCGTTGACCTCAATTGACCTTAAAGTGTTAAGTTGAATACGTGCGAGTACGCATGGATGCACACATATACAGACACACTGACACCCATACATCCATGCAAACGTATACATGAGCCTATATGCATATATTGATTCAGACATACATGCATCCCCACGCACATATGCAAGCATATGCGCACATACAGATACTTATATTCGTGGACACATACATCGACATACGCACAGCTGCACGCTCATTTGCTCTACAATAGTACTGAGCACTTTTTTCAGGTTTTTATTACCATTTCTACTATATATATATGTGTGTGTGTGTGTGTGGATATATAAAGAGAAAATGTAGATAGAGAGAAAGAAAGACGAAAGAAAACATTTTACAGGCCTATTTGTCAGAAATATTATTAATCAATTAATAAAATAATGTTTAGCATTATTCATTTGCAATTTTACGGTCATATGTGATACTTTGTCGATGTTAATAGCAATAAATTAAAGAGATTAATTTAAAAAAAATGATAAATCATTAAAACTTCCTTCAAAAAGTTGCTAATTAAATTTTAAATATAAAATATACAGGTCATACGCAAATGTCCAAAACGAGAAGAGGGTTGTTGACTGTTTGCTTTCTTTCTCTTCAGTTTTCTTCCATCCGCCTTCTTTAGAGTCGCCACATAGTATAAAAGAAAAGGGTAACCAGCCGCTTCCTCTCGTCATCTCTCTCTTCTGTCTCTGTTAGCGAAGCAGCATGTTCTTTTTTATTGCTTTAAATTTAATGAAAATATTTAAGATAAAATGCGCCTAACACTATCATCGATCAAGCAAATTGCTTTCTTTATTGTTTTCATTTTTATGGCCTTATTTAAAAGATAAATTAAGGAGTAGATAAATTACTAAAATTTTAATGTCTATTTTTCTTAATAAATACCTAAGTTGTTGTCTTCTGTTTGCAATAAACTTATGAATTAAATATTTTTTTTTAATTTTTGTTTCAGTATTTCACTCTGAAGTTACTGGCCTCCTGACTTAAACAACACATAGCATTGATGTTATTGTTTTTTATTTTCTTTTTGAAAACTCAATCATGTATTGCAAAATCAAAAACAAAATTTTATCTTCAAAACAACTAAACCAAATCCATGAATACATTTTTGAAGATATAACGAAGTTTAAGCATATAAACTTTTCCCAAATTACTGGATTCGGAATATAAATTTTTCCCAAATTACTGGACTCAGCAAGTGGTTGATATGCCGCAAAACAAAACAACGAAATAAACACTGTAAATAAATATTTGAAGATATAAAAAAAAAAAACTGAAACAAAATGATTTCTCCAATTATTGGATTCAACATTACATAACACGCAAAGAGTTGATATGCCGTAAAACAATCACCTACTGTGACAAACTATTTCAATATATAGATACCTTGAAGCATAAAGTCTTTTCCCCAAAAATTGAATAACTTAGAAAGGGTTGGTACGCCGTAAAACATAGCAACAAAACCAAATAAAGTACGTCAAACAGCGAGCTTTACGAAGTTATAACAAGCTATAAGTTGTAACAAGAAGAGATGTTGCGAGTTTGTCTCTGCTTTATCGTTATTTTCATGGAAAGTGTTCGACTGAGCTTCAATCTATGGTCCCCCTCGCCAAACTTTCACAAGAAACACTAGACTAGCTGAAAACATTATCAATAATTTTCCCCACTCTTTATTTGTACCTAAACCTAAACATAGATTCCATGATCAAAGCTTCTTTCTTAGAACTGCACGCCTGTGGAATTGTCTTCCGTTTTCCAGCTGTCTATAATATGGTTGTCTTCAAGTCCAACGTGAACAAGTTTCTAATGAGCCGTTCCACTTAAGTTAACAAATTTACCGAACTTCCATTACTATCGATTACTATATTGTCCTTTTGACTACTCTACACTCTTTAACCCTTATCCTTGAGTGGCCTCTCGGCCTTGATAAGTGGTGATGCCTATGTAAAAAAAAAAGCTGGCAACACCAGCTAGTAGTATATTAATGTTCGTTTCCATTTAACTCCTCTCTGTGCTCCAAACTAAACGAAAATTCAATGAACAGAGTTCCTTTCTTTGAGCTGTCAAACTGTGAAACAAATTAACGTTTGTCTGCTTACTTGCTGACTATAATATGGTCGGCTTCAAGTCGAATGTGAACAAATTCGTATTGAGTCGTTCATTTGGATAATCTAGCAATTACCAATTGTCACCGTATCTGATCTTGTCTCGCCATCTATCCAACATTTAACCTTTATCCTTGAGTAGTCTCCGGGCCTAGATAAGCGGTAACGTATAATATATATGGTGTTTTAATATGTATCATTACTATAACGGTCGATTTGTAAGCAGTGTTGATTGTACACGTCGCAAAGCTTCCAAAATAAGGCTACCATTAGAGAGAGTCTGGTGTCATATTCAAGACAGTAATTGTTGTTGCTTAGGTTGGGAAATATATAGGCCAACAAAATGGTAAAAAGTGATCCAAAGAGGCACTGACCCGAGACAAGTTGAACTGGACCCTTGGAAGGAGACAGTTTCATGGGAATATCAAATCAAGTCGTTTGTATATCCTTATCAGAAGAGATGACGGCGTTAGGTTTTTGCACTTCTTGTTGGAAGATGTCGACTTGTCCGACAATCAGCGGCTAGTATTTCCAAATGGTTACCTATATAATATTGACCAGACTCAACATCGCTTACTTTTGGTCATCAAACGAGTCCAGATGTGGCAATGCTATTATGGCATTTTTTCAACCACTATGCCGCGGAATGATTACTAGTGTACCCTAAAGAATAGCTAAAAGATATTTTATTTCATTTTGTTAAATAAAGACATTTAGTTTCTTAATCATGATGACACAGATAAATTTAAAAGGGGTTATGAGTAGAAAAAATATTTTTGTGATATGTATGCCGCGAAAGAAAAACAAACAAAAAAAAACAATCAATAGTGTGCCGGCACGTTAAATAGGTTGGGAACCATGGGAAATATAATAGAAAATAATGCGAAAACTCGATTTCAGAATGATGAATTGGGATCAAGTCGAGAACTTTGCTCAAAGGTGTCAGAGTCAGTTTATTATCCAGCCGAGAAAGAGAAATCGAGCGGAGAAGTGAAAGGATGTACTAAATGATTTTGTGAGAATAGAACGAGCTAAATACTTTAGATTGTTCATATTATTGGATTCTTTGAACTACTGCTTTCATCTTGAGAGTTATTTGCACAACGTTTCGATTATTGCAACGTCCGCTATGCCTCAGGTGTATGTTGTCGGATTCAGGAATCTTTTTGTCGAACTCGGAAATCTGCATGGAATTTCGAACAAAACCTTTTATTTAATCCACGGAATAACATGCTGTCATTCCGTCCTCCATAACTTAGTAGAAGTCCTAAGTAATTCACAATTATATTTGGAGTATCACCTGCAATAAGGATTGAACCGCTAACCCACAAGAAGAGTGTGGTTAAAACTGAATTTTCCAAGTTCTTTATCCATTATGCCATTGCTGAAAATTCTAGTATGAACTTTAGGAGCAGTGAACCTGTTTTTTTTTGTTCAGTGTTCATTCTTTATTATTCTTACTATACAGCACTATGTATTGCTACGTATTACTATATATATATATATATATATATATATACAAATGTATTATCTATCTATATATTAAGAGTAGCGCGTGTTATTAATTTTGTGTGTTACGCTTACATGCGAATGACTATCATTTAATTGTAATGGGCTTCCATTTCTTGTAATAAATAATTTTACCAAGAATTCATAACATTTGGTTTCGGTTATAGCTGATGGCACTTAAGTCATCTATTTAAAAAAAATAACTAGCATTTCAGCCCGGCTTTAATCGGGCCCTATGTACGTTCATACTTTCATCTTTCAACTATGACCTCTTCGCAGCCAAATTTTCGCCCCAAAACTGATTAAAAACCTTTATGTAAAATCTCAAATGTTTAGCTCCAAAATTAGCTGAACAGTTTGCTAGAGACCGCAAAAGTCAAATCTTTTGAACTTTGGCAGCCAAATTTTCGGCCAAAAACTAACTAAAAAGCTTGCTCTATGTCTGAATACACTATGTAAAATTTCAAATGTTTAGACTAAGAATTGACCGAGTGATTTGGTAGATACCGCAGATACCAATTTTGTTTTTAACTTTGACCCCTTAACATTTATTGTTTTGGGTTCAAATCAAAAAGTTTGATCTATGTCCAAGTAACCTAATATATAAAATTGCAAGTGTTTAGACTTAAAATTTTCGGAGGAGTTTGGTAGAGTTTTCAGAAGTCAAATCGCTGAACTTTGACCCCTTAACAGCCAAATTTCTCGTTGAAAACCGATTAAAAAGATTTTCCCAAATCTTAATACCTTTTATGTCAAATCTAGAGTCTGTAGACTGCAAAGTTACAGAGTAGTTTGGTAGGGAAATGTACACACACAGAGACAATTTCACTTTCATAGATATATAAATTCTGCCAAGAATTCTTTATAGGTTTTGGTTTCGGTTATAGCCGATGGCCCTCCAGTAATCTATTTTTTTATAAATAATTTTATCAAGCATTCTTCATAATTTTTAGTTTCGGTTTCGATTATAGCTAAAGGATCTCAAGTTATATATATAGATAAATATATTTATTCATAAATTTTGGTTTCGGTTTTGATGAAAGCTGATACACCCAAGTCATATGAATATATTTTTTTTTTTGAAATCGCAATTTCATAATATATAAAAATCGATAGAAATTTAACTCTATAACAATATATACGAAATCTGCAAGAATTAAACTATTATATTTAAGCATACTTTACGACCGGGCTAGGTCGTGCGTCCCTTGCGATTTTAACAAAAGAGCTACACTAATATTAGAGCGTCTCCGTTTACATTGAACATCTACAGAATGCCAACATGAATAAATTACATATGAATGAGCCCCATGTGGAACTTCCACAGGTCCCACAAGTAATTTATATTGTATAGTTTCTATATTGTGTAAAATTCTACACATCTCTACAAGTCAGAAATATAATTTAGATTATTTTATGTATACATTTTTCTGCGAACTGTTGTTTTTATCTTAATTGTTGTTGTTTTACCACGTTTTGGCCAACTCATCCTCCGGACTTCTCCTGAGTCTTGTAATTGTATTCCTAGTAAGTATTGCCTTCCATACTTGTTACCTCAAGACGTTTTGGTCAACTAATCTACTGGTCGACTTGGGTAGGATTGAAACCGCTTTCTTCAGACAATGCTCACCTGGAAGTCTAGAAACTCAGTGTCTATATCCATTGCGCTATGTGGTGAAACAATAAAAAAAAAATTCTCATCTGGAAGTCTAGAAACTCAGTGTCTGTATCCACTGCGCCATGGGCCATGAAAAGTGGTGAAACAATAAAAAAAAGACTATGAAGATGAGGATAACAGTCCGCAAATTATGAATTCTCATCTCAAATAATTAAAAAAAACCTTTAGATTAGCTTTACATTTTCAGCAATGTTTTTTACGTTTTTAGTCTCCGATGTTGACTGGCAAATACTCATGTTTATCACTATCCGTTAGTCGGTTATTGCGTTTGTCAGAATTGGTTCATTAGTTTAATTCAAGTGACAGCACGTGCTGATGAGAAGCCGCCATAAATTTCCATGAATGCCACTCCTATTAAATGAGGAAGATAAAAAAAAAAGATGAAAAAAATACATACAGGGATTCTGTTTTTCACGAACGACAAAAGAAAATCCGATTATTTTTTCCCGCAGTCAGAAAGGATAGGAACGAATGCATTAAAAATACCCAATCATATTTCATGCACAAATCCCCAATCACAATAAACGCATAAATATAAATAAATATAATGAAAATAAGTAATAGCAATTCCGATCACGTTTATATATTAACAAGCTTAAAAACCTAGACGAATGTGAAATCATACTACTAGTGCAAAACAAAGCGTTTGTTCTAATTAGCCACTAAAGTAAAAGCAAAAAAAAAAAAAAAAGCTGAAGCGAAGATGCAATTTGAACTAACACCAGAAAGCTACTGTCTTGAATAGCTACCCAGTTTCTTTCTGTGTTTTATCTATCTTTTCAACTTGACGTTCAAAAACAAGAATTTTCACATACGGTTGCGAACTCAATTTTCGACGAATGAAAATGATTCTTGCCTATTTTTAACGAGCAAATGCAAAAATCGAACTCAAACAAAAAGAAGAATAAAAAAAACGCAGATGCTTATATCTAAGCTGGCAGACATAGGCCGGAGACGTTTTCGATACTCTGTCCAATAGGGTGGGTGATGATATGACAACAATACTCCAGTGCGAAATATAACTTTATAAAGATATAAATTTATTTAGTTCGTCAGTCCAGCAGTGTTACTGGCAGATGTTACGAAATTTATTGACCCGGGAGAAGAAGTCCTCTTTATTTGTAGCATCCTTGGCAATCTATGTATTTTTTCCAGTTAAAGTTGCTATTACATTGGGTCTTGTCATGTTCATGTAGTTTATTCTAATAACGTTATCTTATGTAACTATCAGTAAAACGCGAAAAAAATTGGGACGCTTACAACGTACACAGTAAAACAATACGTTTTCTTGTCGCGTTGATTATTTAGTATAATATATATCGTATATATGAAACAGGTTTATACATAACAGATTATACGTATTATTTGTCATCACGTTTTGTGTTTGCTTTCCATATCTTTAAGTTATTTATTCAATAAATTTCAGATATTCGCTTTTCTAAAGACGTCCGTTTGTTCGAAGGAAACCGGCCCAGCGATTTGTGTTTATTGGTTTACGCTGTTATGGGGTTATGTCTATGTATGCATGCGCAACCGGAAGTCATAAACCGGATGTTGGGTTACAACACCTGTTACAAGGTCATTTGAGTTTTATATATATATATATATATAGGTACATAATAAAATCATTGAAAAACTAAAATCACCTCCTCAGTTGACATAAATAAAGCTTATCTGCTACACCACAAAAATAATTATTTAGAGTAATAGGAGATAACTTATTTGTACAATTTTGATTTTCTGTAGCCGTCTTAGTTCGTTAGTTCAGCAGTGTGAGAGGACGCCGGCATAAGATAATCACTTTTCTGAGACACATTGTCGAATCCTTTACAAGTATCATATCCGAGTTTGAGGTATTATTTATTTATTCCCAACCTAAGGAATAAATAGATCTTTTGTTTAGTTATTTAAAAACTACACGCATATGCAGAGAGAAACCTCTTTTTTCGTCCCTCTCTTCTGAAAAGTGACAGCTGACGTCAATTCCAAATATGCAGAGGACTATTTTTTAACAATTAAAAAGGTTTGAGCGAAAATCCAAGAGTTGAAGAAAATTCGAAATTGAGAAGAAGGCCAAATCGATCGATATTCGCAGCTGGAAAATATCGATCCATCTTTGGCGGCGGCGGTCGCGGCCATTTTATTTCGTTTTACGACTTTCCAAAGTTTCGAAGATATTACAAACCTCATTATGAAATATTTTCTCTGATTATGACACCAGAGATTTGTTCTATTCATTCGGTAAAAAGAGAGCGAGAGAAAGAGAGAAAAGGGAGAGATAGAGAGAAGAGAAAATGAGAAAAGTAGAGACAGATATAGAAAGGGATAGTAGCTAAAACAGAGATACAGATTGTGATGAAGAGAAACAGTCTGTTTAGATAAAGGAAGTTGCATACACAAGCTCAATCAAAGAGAGAGAGAGAGAGAGAGAGAGAGAGAGAGAAATATAAAGACGAGTAGTTTGAGATGCAACTGCTTAACCAAGAGATACTGCGTTTGATTCGTCTTATATTCCTCTATTGTTTTACATGTTCATATTTGACTTTTTATGAATAAAAGGCGAATCAAAAGAGGCATTGGTTATTTAAACAGTTACATTCAAAATTTGCGGTTTTTGAAAAAAATGACAAGTACGAACTGCCATTTTGGCGGCATTGTATATAGAAGGTGTAACGATAAAAGTGTCGCCTTAGAAAATACTTGCCTTCTATCATGTCTGAAAGTGGCACAATGTTCAACGAGTGAGATCGGAGTTGCATCGCTGTACAACTCATGCCTCTACCAATCCAAGTTATGACAAAAGGACACCATCCTAAAAATGCAAATCCGGACGGTTAAACGCTTGAGGGCACAACTTAATGAATTTCCGGCCACAATTATTGTCTTTGGTGTGGTTTCAAGTGAGGGCAACATCATTCCAATTCACATTTGCGAAGTCGGTTTGAAAGTCAACACCAAAGTGTACCTGGATATGCTGAAGAGTGTGGTGATTCCTTAATGCAACCAGGTGTCCACTGGCAGACCCTGAAAGTGACAGCAAGATTCGCCACCGGCCCACAAGTCTAAAGAGACGCAGATCTGGCTTCAGAAGGAGTGCTACGACTTTGTATTCTTCTCTAACTGGCCCTCTCCTCCCCGGACCTGAACCCGCTGGACTATTTTGTTTGGATATACGTCGAGAGAATCACCAACATGACCTCCCTACAAAACCAAAGCCAGCCTGATCGCCGTCATCAGCCAAGTATTCGCCGAGCCCCCAACAATGCTTGTGGAAAAGACATGATCCTAGTTTCGAACCTGTATCAAGGCATTGATTGAGGCTGAAAGCAGCTATATTGAATAGATGTCATCTCTACTACATAATCAAGTTACCTGAATTTATTTTTTCAATAAATGAAAGCTGTAATTTTGTTTTCTTTAGGTCGACAAATTTATTATTATGCCATATATATATATATATAACGTTTCAAACAAAGAGAGAGAGAGAAAGATGAAACTTGTAAGAAAGAAAGGCAGAGATAAAACTTGAGAGAGAAAGAGATACAACTTGAAAAAGAGAGACAGAGATAACAATTCAATAAAATAAAAAGAGAGAAACAGATAAATTTTGGAAGAGAGTGATAGAGATAAAAATTGAGAGAGAGAAAGAGAAAGACACATAGATAAAAATTAAAAGAGAGAGAATAATAAAAAAGCGAATAAAGTAGCACTTAAAGTGTATTCGAGCAAAGAGTAATAGAGAATGTTAGCTATTGATAGTGATTAGAGAGCGAGAAAGAAGAAAGATAGAAAGAGAGAGATAATGTCTGATTATACGCATTCATGAAGTTGGAGCAAAAACATGGCGTCCCTATTTTATATAAAGTAAACATGACATTTCGCTAGAATAAATAAAGGACATTTGAAAATTCAAAACTAATCCTATTTGGAATTTTGAAAATTTAAAATAATTCAATGATTTAAGTTATATCTTATCAAATATGATAGAGCGTTTTTTGTTTCTCTTTTAAATGGATGTGAATCTTAAAATAATACTTTCTTTTTAGATTACGTACGAAGTTTAAATATGTGTTCCGTTACAGGAGTAAAAATGTAATAAAACCATTTAAACTATGATTGTTTAACGTCTCTTGTAGCAAAATGTATGGTACGAGAAATAGATGTGGTGGAAAAAGAGTCATGGGTGAACGATGGCCCAATCTTGCAGTGTTTCACGTCTATTTCATTTAAAATACAAGTAAAAATAAAGTGAATTAAATAGAACGTGCGATAAACCCAAACTCAAAAAACAAAAAGAAGGGGAAAAAGCAAACAAGCACGTGTATGCAACAATATAAATGTAGTAGTTGTCTCATCACAGTGTTGTGTTATAGGACACAATCATGTTGACACACCGGTTCTCGCCAGGTCACCAAAGTTAAGCAACGTTGAGCCTGGACAGCAGCAGATGGTGACCGTTTGAGAAGGCGAGGCGCTGTATGTATCGCGAGGTAAAATATCAAGTTGAGAAACTGGCGCAGTCTATCCTTCCCTCGAGGGTAGATGGGACTCTCTTAGCCGTGTAGACACCCCCATCTAGTGATAGCATCACGATAAAAAATACCCTTGATAGCCCTGGCGACGCATCAAATATTCAGCTACCGACCAGATTGTAATTACACTACAAACTCGTGTAAGAAGTTCAATCTCGACTACAGCCGCGCTGGATGGACGTTGTGTCACGGGCACCTGGCACTCATTCACCTTGGGTGACCTTTGGGTATCGATAAGCGGCGATTATCTCGGATAATGAATAAACGCGATCGATTCAATGAGTTGGCAAGAAACGGTAAGTAGCCGCCTTAGGACGATGATGGCCTTTATTATAGAGTTTTACGGAATGTCGACTGTCGTCGTTTAACTAATATTGAACTCGTGTACATGTTTTGTATACGCTTAGTTTGGGGATAAATTCGATTTGCAGGCGTATATTTTATAAGCAAATAAATAGAAACTATTGTTTACAGATTCATAGATTGCAGCTGTGACATGGGCTGCGACCCCAACTAAGAGAGGTCCTGAGAGTAGTGGTTATAATGAGTGCCTTTATAATCAAAATTTATAAGGAGTAACCAAATCTCCTGAATTGTGGCTACATCACTGGATGCAGTATTGTGTCATACCTAAACGGTTGGGTGTGGGAGTTTGAGTAGTCTATAGTTTCGGAAATAAAGCAGGCGAAGAAAAAGGTTCCTAATATAATTTAATATTTATTACTAATATAAATGTTTTTTTTTATTAATGGGGTTTGTAAATTAATACATAGTACATGATAGACAATATTTACACACAAGTTCGCCCAGAGTAAACTTTAGAACATGGTTAACCTAGGGAAAACTTTAAACCACTCCAAACCCCCGAATTAAAATCCACACATATTATACAATATTTAGGGAGAGCGGGGTAAGAGAGAGAGAGAGAGAGAGAGAGAGAGAGAGAGAGAGAGAGAGAGAGACAAGTAGAGAACTTGATGTAAGTTAGGAAATATAGTTTGCAGCAAAAAACAGTTGAGAAAGATTAGTTTCAGAGTGATAGGGTGGGGAGGTTTATCTTTTCCAAGTTCAGCATCGTGTCCGAAACCATGACCTCGTGTTGAGACAAGAAAGGATTTTAAATCCCACCTCGTCAGGAAGTTAGACACAAGGTAGGGGGTTTAAAAGCCAGCACATTAGAGGACTCATAATCTGGCCTACAAAACTTACCTGAGCAGCTCCGTCGTTATTTCCTGGTATTGGCACCTCAGGCAATTAACATTGCACTAATCTCTTCACAAAGAGAAAAGATAAAGTTTAGAAGGATAACTTTCTAGGCATGAACAGAACCATATCCAAATCTGACAGAAGCAAGGCAACTATTGAACTCATTGTTGAAGTAAAGAATTGCTTCAAATTATGCCATGCAATGAATGTGTGTAATTTTCAGTAAGTATTGGCATGAGACCACTCTCTGACGGATTAAAAGTATCAACTGACGAATAAAGCAATGAATACACTTGATTAAATAACTAGCCGCATAGAAGACAGAGAAAGATCAGTGATTTTTGGACGAAAAAGTAACTTTTTTACATACATATTACAAGAAAACATTGTGCGAAGCTTAAAAGTTTATAGAATGTAAGCCTTATAGTCTTATTACTTTAACTTAATAAGGGAGAAATTCAGTTTATATTAATTACAAGAATAACCTTCCCGGGAAAGGATAAAATTAATTGTTCTCCAAACAGAACCATTTTGTACGCTCTACGACTATTAAAATTAAGATATAATGATGCTAAACCTTACGCTTAGAATTCCTATTCCAATTTCATGTAAATTTGTTACATGAATTTGTTCTAGAAAATATAAAAAAATTAATGCTTTAGCTTAAAATGGTCTTAAGAAATTTTAATTCAAGGAATATAGCCTAATTCGTGTCTAATGATCATGGATCAAAATTAATGCAAATCTGAAATATCAGAGATTGTACCAATATTATGACCCTTAAAACCCTTTATAATACTCTAAAGAAAATACAAATATAGTATATTTATTAATTAGCAAGCCCCGTAGAAATTCCACGAAAGTAGTAATACATTTTGTAAGCAAATAAATAGAAACTCTCGTTTAGAGACTAACTCATAGATTGCAGCCATGTCATATACTAGAGCACCAGCCCACAGAGCTCCTGTTTTGTTCATGTTTTGATAAAGCTGATATTTTTCTTGATAATGCATTAACATTTCTATGAAAATAGCGTCCGTTGTATTTGAAATATAGAACTGATCCAAATGAGATGAATTAATGTACTAATGAATATCAAGAAAGTAATATTGTGCTAAATAGTTCAATATGCATAATTGTAAAAGCTAATCTTTAATTTGCTGTTTCAGTCCAGCACCTCTTTATGCCTTGTGTTTTTCGAATGTTCCCTATTTTATGTAAAGTTTCGCTGACTCCTTTCTTCATTGAATAACTACTTCACGTCGAAATTACGAGTTCTTTTCTCACACCATTACAACAATGATCATATATTATTAACATGATATTAGAAAACGAGGTTACATCAAAGGGAGGTCAACTTTAAAAAAAAGACCGAGACAGCAACGTTTGAAAGGGTTTTCAGATTGCCTTTTGAAAGACAACTTTTGCAAATTTGGCCAATTTTGAAGCAGTTTGGCTTTTACAAATTGTATTTGATTTTTTTTGCAAAGCGTAACGTACGAAATAACTAAGGAAGGTACAATCAGAATATTAGAAAGATTGGGGTGTATTTATTTACCTATTGTTAAAATTTCACAAAAATCAGAAGACTCATTTTAACTAACGGTTTCCACCCAACTTTTAAATAAATTGAACTAAATATAGCCCATGTTGCCTATCGTTATGCTCAACAACTGTGTTCCACAATTAATAATGCTCGGTCAATTTGTTTGGAAGTTTTTCCTGTACATACAAATCTTTAAAAGAATATGAAAATTACCTAGATCTTTCGCTAGTGAATGTAATTCCACGACTCATATATGAGAAAGTTGTATTTTCTTTTTAAATAAATAGAGAAAAAAAATTTTTAATATGAATATCAATGCACAAAAAAACTTTAATTTATAGGAGTAAAGATAGCTATATAGATAGATAATGTTTGTATATATATTAAATATGGAACGATTCCAATATATTTCCTGATTCCGATACAGTTACCGATGCAGTTTTAAATTCTGAATTCCGATACAATTACTGATTTCGATCTCGATTCCTTTAAAATTTCTTAATATATAGACATTTTTATTTTGAGATTACCTTAAAAACCCATCTATTATATGCATATATTTTTACAAATGTAAAATATACACTCTTCGGATGGTCGATAAATTTTAGTTTTATTAGTAGTATAAAATCAATAATTTATAATTTCGTGATTAATATGAGCTAAGGAAAATTAAGTTTAAAATGAGATAAAATCCAAAAGTAAGCAACTAAAGGAATCGTTTTTGGCATCAGAAAATAGGCGCTAGTATGTTCGCTTTTGATACCCGCATACATTCTGATATTTTCGATTCCCAAGTTTCATTCCGAGTAATCATCACAACACTAATGTATATTAATTCTCTAACGAATGGCTAATATTGTTTTATTCATATATATATATATATATATATATATTTATTCATATATATATATATATATATATATATATATATATATTTGTTTGGTGCAGAAATAATGTCGCTTTTAACATTCAACTTCAGGTCAAATAACGAAATTATTTTTGCTCTAACCTATCCATATATATCATCAATATCAACAAGGGTTTTAGCACTCAATGGGGAACCCCTCCCTTGACTTTAGCTATCTACTTCTATCCCGAGCTATTCGCTGCCATGTGGGACCCATGTGCTGTATCAGGTCGTCCATCCATCTCGTTCTTGGTCTTCCCTTTGGCCTCATGTTCATGAGGTGTCCATTCCATTGTCCTGATGGACCATCTGTTGTCATGCTGTCTGGCTACATGCCCTGCCTCTCTTTGTTTGGAGGTTTTGATGGCAGTATTGATGTCAATGACTTGTTTGTTGGCGGATCCATATGTTTGTCTTTCTGTCTTGTAGAGTGATGCCTAACATTATCCTCTTCATTTTGCTTTGTGCTACTGTCAAGATTTAATTTTGGTGAGTTGTCAGGGGCCAGGTTTCACTATCGTAGATCATCATATGTAGTACATATTCATTGGAGGTCTTCCCTTTTATTGACATATTTGCTTTTCGGCTTCATGATATTTTCCACTTTTCCAAAAGCTACCCAACCCAATGCTACCTTTCTCTTTACTTCAGAGAGGAGATCTCCATCTTTCGTAATTTTCTTTCCCAAGTAGATATAGCTTTCAACTTCTTTAATGGTATTTCCATTAACAATTATTGGCGACTTGGCAGCGTGCTGGTTTAACATCACCTTAGTCTTCTCATGATGCATGTTGAGGCCAGCCGGTTAACTCTTAGAGTGGATCTCGTTTAGAATGCTATTTAGTTCGTGAGGAGAGTGTGCTATCAGTACTATATCATTAGCGAAGATGAGATGTGACGGCTGTTTGCCATTGATGCTGACTCCCCTACCCTCCCACTTAATCCGACTGATATGATGGAGCTTTAAAGTAGAGGTGTCCCCACTGTACATGTCTTTCAGCAGGTGGTGTATGTAGAGTCAATCACTTGGTTCTCAAGGGCAGTCGACAGTGGATCAAACTCTATAGAGTTGAAAGCCTTTTCGTACTCCACAAAGGCAAAGCACAGTGGGATCTTGTATCCATTGGTTTTCTCTTACAATTCACTGACAGCCTGGATATGGGCGATGGTGGAGTAACCTGTTCTGAAACCTGCTTGTTCTCACAGTTTATGACTGTTTAGATTCCCTAGGATACGTCTTAGCAAACCTTGTAAGAATACCTTGTATGTCACTAGCACTAGGCTGATTGGTCGATAGTTCTTAATATCTGCAGTGTCTCCTTTCTTATGAATGATGACCACTGATGCATTCTTCCATTTATCTGGAACTTTTCCACCTATTAAACAGTCTTGTAAACATCTCAACAATGGGTTTAACACCGCTCTGTAGTACTTCTGCAGAATACATCCTCTCCTGCAGCCTTGCCTAACTTCAGTCGCTTAATAGCTGCTCTCACTTCCGATTGGAGGCTGAGTGGAGGATGTTCTTCAGATTTCTTCAGTGCATGAAGGGTTGGAGGATGTCCTGGTTGTCTGGTGGCATAGAGGTTAGCATAGAATTCCTTGCACCTTGAAACCATTCTGTCTAGGTCATGGATGAGAGTGCCATCTTCTTTTCTGAGATAGGTGATGTTGGTTCTGTCGAGATGCTGCCATTTTTTGATGGACAATGCCTCTGCTTACTTCAAGAACTTGTAGTATCTGTTGTTCATTGAAGTTTGAAATTTCTTTCGCCATTCTGCATCTCAGAGTCTTGCATATCTCAATGCACTCGATGTACATTTGTATTACCTCTTTTCATCTGTTGCCGTTTCTCTCTCAGCTGCTTTGTTATTGTAGACAGTTTTTCTGGTTTCTGTGGTTTGTATTGACTAGCTGTTTCCAGTGCGGCCTGGCTAATTTTGGATATCACTTTGTTGTAATCAGTGTTTGGATCTTCTGATGTTGCTAGCGCCTCAAATCTGAACTATGATGACTTGTCTGCTACATCCTGGGTATTTGGCTTCTTGTGTCACTTGATAAGCTTTGTCCTCTCTAGCATAGTGTCTATGGTAAGAGACATTCTGATCAGTCGGTGATCACTCCTTGTGTTTAACCTGTTTATGGCAAAAACATCAGTCACAGTACGTGGCATGTTGGTAAGGAAGAAGTCAATTTCATTCTTTGTTATGACATTAGGGGATATCCAAGTCTAGCGTCTGTTTGTTTGTTTTTTCTTGAAGAACATGTTATGATCTTTAACTGGTGGTGTTCTTCAAAGTTAACAAAGGTGCCACCACTGCTGTTCTTTTTTCCATAACCGTATGGATCAGTACTTGATTCAATGTATTTCCTATTCAAACCTTGGCATTGAAATCCCCCATAAGGATGGTGTGCAATATTCTTGTTGACCATAAAACCGATCCCATTGTAGCTGTTCCCACGCTTATACTATAAGTGGTGTCCGCTGTTGTTAAAGATGAAACATCCTTCACCCTTGCGTCTCGTTTCATACACACCTATAACATCAAATTTGATTTTCTGTAGTTCATCCTCTAATTCGGTGACTAACAGTGGCCTTGCGTTGTACATTCAAATGTTCAATTTCCAATGGCAGCCTGTTCGAACCCAAAGATTTTTAGCACCCTCTGTTCTATTGCTGTGCCGTTTGCTGCCGGAAACGATGGCTCGGGGACTGCTGGGAACTGAGGGCAATTTTTTTTATTCTTGTACGTCATAGTCTTGGGGTTTTGCCATATTCGCCATGCTTGGTCTGTGGGTTAGCGAGGGTATTTAATCCATACCTAGAAGAGAGTACTGCTGGGTGTCTAACCACCCTCCTCGTCAAGCTTGATGAGGGCTGCCGTCTTAGTCGCCAGCAACCCAACAATGGACAGGTGGTACTAGTTTACATGTTACTAGTAGCGTACTCATGAATGAGCTTACGGCATGATATATTTCACACATTATTCTACAAATGAATAAACGTAGAAATGGGATGAAGACAGAAGTTGGCGTTACCCCCCCCCCCTAAAAAGGCTACGTTAGCTGTAGACAATGATGATTTCACACATTATTTTACTATAATATATATATATATATATATATATATATATGTATATATATATATATATTGAGAGAGAGAGAGAGAGAGAGAGTAGAGATATATAGAGAAAAATAGAGAGAGCTACATATGTTTAAACAATGAAACGATTTCATGACGCATTGTTTTAGTTCTGAAGCACCAAGATGTAATGAATCAGTGATCATTTGAAAGGGTTTTCTATTTACTAAATTGGTGGCGTTTATGTCCAAGAGCATTATCTCCAGTGAACCGAACAGAGCAGCTAATACCTATTGACCGCAATCCAAAGGTCGTATATGAATTGGATATGTGTAATAATGTCATTATCGCATCAGAGAAGACGTTAAAATCATGGATAAATATATATGAAGCGATTTAGCTGATTTGACGAAAGTCAATGCATAATTCTGTTTTAGTAATGCATCGAGAAATTGCAAACCCATAGCTCGATTTATGGCACACATTCTCGGTCATTTGTGTCTCCTAAACACAAAGTTATTAGGGGTCTCATCTTTTACATAGGCAATCAATTTAATCACTGTATCTGAAACAAGAAGGAACCTCCCTGAGCAGATTAACTGTGTCTATGAAACGTAATACCACAGAGCTGCTTCATAGTAGATTACAACATAGTTGTTTTCAAATACAATGTTAACAATTAATTATTGAGCTTTTTTTTACACTGGAATCACCACTTATCGAGGCCGGGAGGACACTCGAGGATAAGGGTTAATGGGTATACAATAGTCAATGTGATTATAGCATAGTAAACATAAGTTGTGGGAATTTTGTAAATTGGATTATTTAGGGGGGGCGGTTCATCAAGAACTTGTTTACGTTGGACTTGAAGACAATCAGACTGTGGTCAGCTGGAAAGCAGCCAATTGGAAGAAAGTTTCACAGGCGTGCAGTTCTAAGAAATAATCTTTGTTCATGGAATCCACATTTAGGTTTAGGCACAGGTAAAGAGTGTGGGAAATTATTGATAGTGGTTTTGGCTAGACGAGTGTTTTTCGTGAAAGTTTGGCGAGGGGCGACCCTAGATTGAAGCTCAACTGAGCACTTGCCATGAAAATAACAATAAAGCAGAGACAGGCTCGCAACATCTCTTCTGTCCAGATGTGGCAACAGTTCTCCATCATTGGCCGTACTTGGCTTTTATATAGGTAGAGAATTGCATTAGGAATTAAATATCTACTGGAGCGGTAGAAGGATCCCACCATTTTTCCAGCGACCTTGGCAATGGATTTTATATACGTGTTCCATTTCAGGTCGGGAGTAAAGGTCAAGCCCAGAAACTTGTCAAAACATGAAGCTTCCCCAAAACGAGAGCCATTTATTTCAACCGATGCCAGATTGGCATAAGAGCCTAGATCGTGTAGAGATAGAAGTTTGGTATTAGATGCATTAAAAGTAATCTTTCTCTATTGTACGACACGCTCAAGATCAGAGGAGAGAGACACAGAGAGCACGTGGTGGTTTACGGTCTTTGATGTGCTACCATAGATTGCAGTGTTATCAGCAAAAATGTCTACGAATGACGTAAAGCTGTCTTATTAAATAATTCCAGCCAACCATGGTCTACAATCCGTAACGTGCTTGTCCCAAATCAGCCTTACACCAACCGGTAAGCCTTGTTGTCGAATGGCCTTTAGTCGTAATTAGTAAAGAAACAAAATCACTCCTTTAAACTATTTGAACCAGGCTTGAATGTTCTTATAAAAATGTGGATTACTGTTGAATTGCCCTCGAAAATCATAGTAAACTGTAACAATCGAAATTGTTCCCTTAAGAAAGTAAGAACTTAGAATATTTTCTATTGATAAAAAACGATTACAGGGATAAGCGAACAATAAATAGACCTGCATACATTTAAACGCCTTGGAAGATGGCATCATAACAACAGAACAAACACTACACTGTTTAATGAATTGAGCCTCGAATAATGTTGTGGTGGCACCCACTCATTTGCATATGTGGATAATATTACACATAAATAGCAAGACTCGGTTAGTCTGAGTGTGTGTTAACCAGAAGCCACCGAAGGCCGAGCCGAGAGAAAATATGTTCTCCGGCCAAGACTCTCTTACCTGACAACCATTATGTAAATATACTGTGAATATACTTTTTCTAATACATTTCTTATTGATCTACCTTTGTTTGTTGAGTCTTCATTTGTATTTCCTTATACGTTATTTAGTTCAACCTGCAAACATAACAGTTGGCGACGAAGACAACGTCAAACATAACAAATAATAATAAATAAAGCTTTGGCTTCAGACTGACAGATGCGAAATCTCTATTATTATTAGACGTAATAGTATAGCTAGGGCTTCAAATCTCCATTAGTAATGGATGAAAAGTATATTGTTTCTTTTCTCAATTCATCCTTGCACAAAAGCTATGCGTATGCGCATGTTTTAGATATTTTTTATAGTTATTCTGTTTTAAAGTAGAAAATGTTTGTCGAGTGGATACAATCTGAGGAGATAAAATATTTATATTTTACAAACGGATACTTCCTCAATTCATGAAATATTAAAACACTTCAATTTTCGGTTTATTGAAACACGATTGCTAATTATGTCGTAACGGTTAATCAAACAGGATTTAAATACGGACGAAGATTACTAATCGATTTGTATTCATCTCTCTTTCTAATCAATCGGCCAGTAATTAAACAGGTTAGAAATTCACAGAATTTAAGGAATACCCGTCCCAGAACGAGGAAATTTAATTCCTTTGAACACAATCTTGGACCAATTTTATGCTTCCTTACAAAAATAAATCAATTTATAATGCTGCTAAGTAATGTCTAGAATCCTTTTTCTACTGCCCATTAAAATCCATTACATGATATTATTCCAGAAAATTACCAAAATTTAAGGCTTAAGCTTAAGAAATCTTAAGAAAATGAAATCCAGGATATCTTGCTGGGTTCATGTTTTATGTACATTAATCAAAATCAAATAAGTCCGAAATATTTAAATTATCAAATAAGAGTCCGTGCCCATTAAACTCCCATATAAAATATCCAATAGAAACTGAAAATGGAATAATATTTATTAATTCATGCACAATGCTTAAATTTCACAAATATTAAAAGGCATCCGAATTATATTCCACTCCTTATTTACCCCATTTTATTAAAACTTTATTGAACTAAATATAGCCCACATAAAGCGCTCTTACGCATAATGTGTTCCAAAAGTCATAAATCAACCTTACAAATAAGTAAACATTACTTATTTTATATAGAGAGGATTAGTTTGTTTACAGCATATTTATTTTTTTTTGTAATTAGTGTTAAAATGATATATCCATGATTAAATATTAAATGATATATCCATGATTAAATATTAAAGGATATATCCATGATTAAATATTAAAGGATATATCCATGATTAAATATTAAAGGATATATTTATGATTAAATATTAAAGGATATATTTATGATTAAATATTAAAGGATATATTTATGATTAAATATTAAAGGATATATTTATGATTAAATATTAAAGGATATATTTACGATTAAATATTAAAGGATATATTTACGATTAAATATTAAAGGATATATTTACGATTAAATATTAAAGGATATATTTATGATTAAATATTAAATGATATATTTATGATAAAGGATTAAATGATATATTTATGATAAAGGATTAAATGACATTTATGATAAAGGATTAAATGACATTTATGATAAAGGATTAAATGATATATTTATGATAAAAGATTAAATGATATATTTATGATAAAAGATTAAATGATATATTTATGATAAAAGATTAAATGATATATTTATGATAAAAGATTAATTAACATATTTATGATAAAAGATTAATTGACATATTTATGATTAAATATTAAATCATATATTTATGATTAAATATTAAATGATATATTTATTATTTAATATTAAATGATATATTTATCATTAAATATTAAATGATATATTTATTATTAAATATTAAATGATATATTTATTATTAAATATTAAATGATATATTTATGATTAAAATTAAATGATATATTTATGATTAAATATTAAATGATATATTTATGATAAAAGATTAAATGATATATTTATGATAAAAGATTAAATGATATATTTATGATAAAAGATTAAATGATATATTTATGATAAAAGATTAAATGACATATTTATGATAAAAAATTACATGATATATCTATTTCTGTCAGTCCCTTGGATTAATAGGTCACTAAACACTGATTGTTTCAAAACCTTAACGGTAATGAGAAGTGGGAAGTGAGCTTAGCATAAAGGACTAACAAACCTGTCTCTATATCTCTCATTTATTATGATTAATTGTTTAATGTATCTCTGTGACACAGTACGCACTTTTCTAACGCACACTTCCCTCTGATTTCTGTAGCTGTACTGTCACTGTCACCAAGGCAATAAATCCCCTATTTACAAAAGCCACACGTGCCTATGCCAGAGGCTGCCAAGAAGAAAAGCGAAAATATCTTACTAGAATTTGAAGTCAGTTCTGTACTCCGTCGAGGTAGTGGCCCCTGAAGCAAACCCATAATACATAAAAAATACTCTATCTTAAGACGTATTTATCTCATATACTTGTAGAAGATGCTTATAAGGGGGTATTATAAAAATTAACACAAGTTTAAATACTATACTTGAACAAATAGCATGTGCACAAACAAGACAAACCTCCGAATTTCACCGAAAAAATCGATTATATTTTGTATAAATGTTTTCGTAAGGAGACAAGGACGAAATTTTACAAATAAATCATGTGACTTGTCGACAATTACGTCCGCAAACTAAAAATATTTTTTATCCACTAAAAGTCGAACCAGCCATACGAAGCTTCTTAAATTAAAGGAATTCAATATAATCACAAAGCAGTCACACAGTAGCCGACCAAAATAGAAGACAGCAAACCTTTCCTACCAAAGCCTCTGCTTGCATATATATACAAGAATAAAAAAGCATTGGAAATGCAAAAGGATATAGGGATGGTATGCCAAAAAGTATACAAACAAGATAGCTATGAATGGCTAGGCACATGGAAAAAGAATTGCATCCAAAGTATAGCCCTATAGCTTTTCTCCAATCTTCATTCCGTGCCATCATTACGGTTGTAAAAAGCTATAGGGCTATACTTTGGATGCAATTCTATTTCCATGTGCCTAGCCATTCATAGCTATCTTGTTTGTATACTTTTTGGCATACCATCCCTATATCCTTTTGCATTTCCAATGCTTTTTTATTCTTGTTAATTAGTATTTTTACTTACAGTCTTATTTTTAAACTTACATTCATGATAGTATTGTCTTTTTTAGGAGGCGGCTCCTTGCCGCCTCCATTAGTAGCAGTTCGCTTCCTGCTGGGTTTTAGGTCTTTGGGACTTAGGAGTTGCCTCTTGGTCCTCCATCGGTTCTATATTACATATAGAGTACTACCGCCTCTCTGATAAAACAGTTAGAGTATTATAAAGTTCTAAAATGTTCATACCTTCACCATTAAATTTTTCTTGGTTCATTCGTTGGCGTTTTGGCAAGGATTTGGCAGTTTTTGATATTTATATTTATAATAGTTTGTGCATGAGGCAGCTTTTTTTCCCTCGGAATCCCTGTTATACTGTGCTTTTGAGTCAGCACGTGAGGCAGCCTTCTTTTTTTCTGGTTCTTTGTTATAAAGAGCACGTGAGGCAGCCTTCTTTTTTCTGGTTCTTTGTTATAAAGAACACGTGAGGCAGCCTTCTTTTTCTGGTTCTTTGTTATAAAGAGCACGTGAGGCAGTTTTTCCCCCTCTGGATCCCTGTTATACCGTGCTTTTGAGTCAGCACGTGAGACAGCCTTCTTTGCCTCAGGATTTGCATGATACTTAATTTTTATTATTTCAGTATTTTTCTGATAGTATTCTTTTTGCTCAGATAATACCTTGACTTTGTTTTTTTCATAGTCTATATTTCTCTGAGCTTTTTTACTACGTGCTGACTTTGGCATTTTTTATTAAATGTAAACATATAACACTTATGTGTATCTTACTATAATATCACTTATCTTACAGCAAGACAACTCTCGTAGAATTGAGATACTACCCCGTCACCAATAGTTAAAGTGTGGAACGGTATATACACCAACAGTGTAGTTGTTATCATTATATGAAGTCCTAATCAGTGACAGTGTGAGGTTACTTGGTTAATTTATTGTAGTTTATTTTAGAAAACTTACTTGTTTTTATTAGTAGATTGTGTATAGTAGCCACAATATCTAGTTATTTTTGTGGCTAGGGCTTGGATTTTGATTCTTTTTGGTCAGCTTCCAGTGAGTTCTTAGACTTTCTTGCACTTTCTTTTGCGGTTAATTTAACTTATTTCCTTTGGCGTTTGGTGAGTTCTTAGAAGAACTGGTCTGCTCTACTTTTCTTAGCGAGCAAAGAGATTCAGCTGCATTTAACAATGGTTGCTATAGTGTATTTTTGCGCCGACGTGAGAATTTCAAGTTTCCTCCTTATTTTTCAATAGTTTGACAGTAGTCATGTGTCTTTCTGCCAAGAGCGACAGACGTCAGTGTTAGCCGTGATCGTCTAGAGGTTAGAACCCCACGTTGTGGCCGTGCTAACCTAGGTTCGAATCCTGGTCACAGCATTGACATTTTGTACATATTTTACAGTCCAAAATCTGAAGAATTATTTGTTTTTATAACATTGTTTTTTGACGTCGTACTTGCTGATAGGTTACTCTTATAACAATTTTGATCAACTGAGATAAAGATTTCGTGGTTTCATTAACGCTGGTGGGTTACTGTTTAAAGAAAAAACCTTAACGTTCACCTCAAATATTCAGCCTCCAAGAAATATAGGCCACTGGCAAACTGGAACGTCTGTGAGCATCCGGTGTATCATTTGGAGCTGTCCCTTTTGAGAGAAGTTCCGTGTTCGAAGTGGTCTGTCTACATTGGGTATATAGTGTTTAAAACTTGTTATTACACGTAATCTTATTTAATTATGGAGTTAGCTAAAAAAGCGATGGGTCACTGCACTTCTCCGTGTAAAGAGCAGTCGATTGGTGCTTGAACTGCTGTCAGAGACCGTTCGTACACCGAGATACATCGTCTCAAAAGAAAGAAGAAAGCGAAAGAAGAAAGAAGAACAATTGGCCATTTTTGTACCCTTTTTTTTTTTCTCTCTTTTGACATTTTAACCGACGTTCTGACACTCGCTGGATTCGTAAGACGATTCTCTGTAAGAATATGTGCTTTTTGAAACTTATAAGTTGATTTTAGTTGAGATTTGGATAGTTTTGTTTTGTAGGCGTATATAGGCGTGTACGGGCCATCCCTATATAGAGAGTGCTACCGCCTCTCTGATATATATATATATATATATATATATATATATATATGGAAGGGAAGTAATCACGTAAAACGGCTTCAACGTTTTTTAGATAGATGCCACATGTGCACATGCATTAACAAAAAAAGGGCAAGCACTTTATAGGTTGATTAATTTCTTGTCTACAGTCTGCAAAGAAAAAAAACAAATTAAGTCCTCAAACTTACAAACACAAATAAACAGTTCAGTCATAGAAATAAACGTTTTAACTTACAACGTTGTAAACATCTATATGTTGTGTTTCATTAGTTATGTTTTTATCCTTTTTTACGCATTTCTTTTTTTTTATTATTATTTTTTACTTGTGAGCGTGAGTCATGATACTATGAAAACAAAAGAATTTTATGTCATGACTTATCTACGCATCTATAATATTATAATTCAACCCAATCTTACGATAAGGTATTGGTAGAGATAGCGAATGCAGAATAAATCAACAGCTTCAAGAATTATCTAGGAATGTGTGAGCAGTTAGGGGCTCAAACAAAATAAATCTTTCTAATATTCTGTTCATTTTAATCCGGCAATTATGTAGATCGACGTCAGACAACATAATATGATAAAAGGTTGTGTATATGCGATAAAATGGGTTGATGTTACTGGTATTTTAAATAATATTAAATGAGAAACCATTTCCAGTAAAAATATATGTATATTTAATTAAAAAAAAAGACAATTTAATCATTTTTCGTTCAGAATAAAAAATGGCGGAATCAGGCTTACAACGTTATTTTTTACAATTTTTTGCAAAGGGGCTGTAGACGCCCTCCCAAATACAGCGCCTGGTATTTTCAAAACAATCACTAATCCAGTACTGACCAAGCTTAATCGAAAAGTCAACATTTTTTGTGAAGTATACTACAATCTGCACAGTCAGCAATAAAAAAAAAACTTTTAGCATGACAGACTTTGAATGATAGGCATTTAAAAATGTTGCTGCAAACTAAACCGTAACGAAAGAATCGAAAATGCTGATTCAAGCTTAACTGGTATAAACTGACGGACCGAGTCTGTTACAGTGATACGTGTACATGCACAATCAAAGAAGAAAAGCCTTTTCTGGTAATAAAATGGAATTCAATCTCACGCGATTTTCTTGTCGCTAGACAAAACACTTAAACCATTTGAACTGACAAAGTCGTGTATTAATCAGCGAAGCCGAAGATAAGAGAAAGCGACAAAGGAGACAAATCTGGCCCGGCTACTCGGATTCTCATCCATAATAAACAAGGGGAGATAAATCAGTTTGGATTTGCATTTTGTCGAACGACCCTAAACAGCACAACACAACTCTACCCTACCTCATCCTACCTTGTCCCTTCTCGTCTCGCCGACTCTGGAATCGTGACCAAGTCTGACTGAAAGTCGAAGCACAACAAAAGGTGGAAGAAAATGAAGTAATGAATATTAAAAGCGCGTTTCTTCGCACTGTTTACCATTCCAGAGATTATAATGGCAAATAGTGGCCGTTTTTTGTTGATGGTTTTATATTTACGTCAAGTTGCCATGGCTTCCCTTATTAAAAATTCGGAATATTGAGCAGAATATTGAACGTGAGTTTCCAGGGTAAAATATTGTAGGATAGAGAAAAAGAAAGATGAACAAAAAAGAATATCCTTGAGATGCGTCTAATCAATCTACACGTTTTACGATAACAATATTCAAACTTGATTGTGACAGACCAACGACAATGCTATTTGAAACTGTAGCATAACAGACAAACCAAAATTCTCATTCAAACATGACACATCTAAGAAAATGCTCTTTCAAACCGAAGCTTGAAAAATTAAAGACAGTATTATTTTTAAACTAGCTGCATGCCCAGCGTTGCCTGCTTGTACAATACGCTTAAACATGTTATTTTAATTTATGCACCTTGCATATGTATTATTATAGAATCAATCTTCTTTTCAATATTATATATTACGAGGATTAACTAGCCTTATGAACTAATTCGCAGAAGAAAAAGAAAAATAAACAAAATATAATAATGATAGTGTCATTCATCAAATTTTGTCTGTTTTTGTTTACAATATCACGTCAGCTGATATTTTGGCTGGACGATGAATGCCCTGAATAACTCATTTCTGATTAATGTTTACTTTTAAAATATAAAAACGAAGAAATGATTTGCGGTGATTTTAAATAGTACCTCATTATTTATCGGAAATTGAAATGATTAATAAGAAAAAAAAATGGTGACGTACACCCGAGCTTGATCAGTAGTCGAATGCCCTACCACTGAGCTACATCTCAAGATGTCAACAATTCTGTTTTATAAAGAAATAATTTATAAAGAGAAATAATTTGTTCATATTTATTATCTCCCCTAACCGGTGTAACGTAAAATATTTCCCTGTAAAAACTCTTTTTTATCTATAAAAAAGAATGCCTATTTTAAGAATCGGATTTTTTTGCGATTTTCGGTACTTATCGGGTGAATTTCTGTACAAAACAAACCTAAGGGCACTGCCAGACATAAATTAGCTTTGTGTGAAATTTGTAAAAGACGAGGAAGGAACTTATACGCGCACACAAAGTAACTTTTATATAATAGTAGAGTACAGATAGAGTTTTCAGTTTGACAGATTTTTAAAAAATAGTGCGTTTTTAAAATGAAGTACGACAAACTAACGAAAATATTATTTTAAACGTAAGTTTGACAGATCAAAGTATGTTGTTTCAAACTTAAGTAGGATAGATTGACGAAAACGTCTATGTCAAACTTAACTAAAACAATTTTATATTGAATCAGGAGTAACGAACAAAAGAATTGTCTTCAGATAAAAAACACTGTTTACAAACTGAAGTGACAGAACAAATAAATACTATCTAAAAACGCGCGAACACATAACATACATTATATATATATATATATATATATATATATATATATATATATTTCTCTCTGAACCAAAAACAAAACTCAACTTCCATGAACAAAGTTTCTTTTATAGAACATTTCATCTGTGGCACAAAATATTACCAGACTGATTCGCAACTGACAAGTCCAATGTAAACAAATACTTATTAGCCGTACTCTCGGCTAATCAATTTCTGCTTAAGTAATTTTCTTTCCTATTCCACCCGTTGTTTCCAGGCTTCTCGTGATGACATACATAGCCAACTGAAAATCTAATCCTCATCCTCAAGTTGCTTTCTCTTCTTAATAGAGACAATAAAAAATACTTTGCTCCCAAACTTTATGAACGGCTCCGTTTTTATTATAGTTTTCTTTTAACAAAAATAAATTATATTTGATTCGTTTTTTTCTGCATTGGGACAGTGATTAGTCTCAGTAAGTTCGGCTGCACGTGTAATTGTGAAGCAAGGGTTGCGTAATCCCAAACCACATATCCCTCTAGTTGGCATTGATTGAATTCAGTAGCAAGGGGAAGTCCAGAACGGATGGCAACAAATGCGGAAATAAACAGAGAGTATATACAGCAGCAGTTACTCCTGAATTGCCACCCATTTAATTACTGACCATGCTCAACATCGCTTAACTTCGCTTAACTTCGGTGAACTAACAGAAACTGGTGTGTCAACGTGATTATACTGTATGTGATGATTATTACTCCGGATATCCTCTGCATAAGTGACTGTGTGATGAAGAGTGTTTATTGAAGCGCCGTATTTCTCATGATCTCGGTATTGTTTCCGTGAAATGGCAAGGTTGGTTGGTTGTTTTACGGCATATCAACCTTTTTCAGGTTATTTAATGCCGAATCTAGTGATTTTGAGGAAATATTTTTAATGGACTATATTTGTTTTTTTTTTAATCGGATTCTATTTAATCCATAGTTGGGACCCTAACAGGTACTACCACTCCGGGTCAGAGTGTACCTGGGAGCAATGGCAATTAAAGGGTGGCTCCACACTCCCTTAGGCCTGAAAGCTGGGGCCTCACCATCGGATATAGTTTTAGGTCATATCCAGGACCGAAATGGCAAGGAAAACATGCGATAAACTTAAGTGACAGGGAAAGAGTAGTGTTGTTCAGTAGTTCCAATCCCAATTGTCTTGATCACTTTTACAATTGATTTTTACAGTAATATTACTTATGCGCCTCGGTTCTGTTCTCCTGAATATTGAAGGTTCAATTCTCTGTGTGGGCCACCGCCAAATTCAATTGTGGATGACGGAACTAGAGCATGCTGCCCTTTGAAGTAAAGAAAGGATTCCGTTAAAAATTCTGTCTAAATTCCCGTCTTCGACAGAAACATTCCAGAATTCAACCTGAAGAAAGTCAGAGGCTACATCGACCGACACGTTGTGAAAATGACACTCAAGATGAGAGCAGTAGTCCGAAGATTCAAATATTACGAATAACCAATCCTCATTCCACAAATTCAGAAACATGAACTATTCATGCACAATCATAAAATTACGACAGTAATTATTTTCCTTTATAACTCATTATTATCATTTCTGATTAATACAAAGAAAATAAAAACCATAAAATTTTTATTATAGAGTGAGGAGTTTCTTTCCGAATTTATTTCAGATGTCGAGTAAGTGTGAGATGGTTGACTTACTTGTTATTTGCTTTCGCACTTTCAATAACTAATTGAAATTGTTTAGGCATTTGGGGGTTTCTACAGTGAAGAACGAGGTTATGCTGTTAGTCGTATGTATCAGAGATATTAATACTTACGTTAAGGTGTTTTACAAGTGCAGCGAGTTCATTAGAGCACATCTCGTTGAAGAACTGGTAAAACAAGGACAGGGGTGGCACGCGTTGGTGATGGGATAGGAGTTGGAGCTCAGTACACAGCACGGAATCTATTAAGTTAAAGACATTTTTGTATCCTATCCAATCAAGAGAGCCTAGAGGTTGATGCACCTGTTCAGATGTGACAAGAATATTCCATGCCTGGGCGAATGGTGACTTTCTAGGTATGGTGTATACTGGCTGGTATGAGAAGCTTTATAGCCGGAAGCGGGAACTCACTTTCTTTGCAGCAAATTTGGCACCTTTAATAATCCAAATGTCCCGTCTACATGACCGTAGATGTTGGCCAATGAAAGCGAGTTAAAAAGAAGAGATGTACATTTATTATTTATAAATTTGATTTCTTTTTTGAATTGAGTAAATAATTTTTATGTAGCTTACATGCCATAAGTATAATTTATACGACTACATATCTCTACATACGTATTGGCCACTATTGAAGTAAATAAAAGAATAAACATATATAGTGCCAATATATAATTTAAAATCGTAAATCTCTATCGGATATTGAACACTTTGTGCAAAATACACTGTTCGTATTCGGCTTTATTCACATTCCAAGAAGTTGATTATTCATGTTATTCATAATCCTCCATTCGTTAAGTAGGTTGAGCACTGTGTTAAGTGAAATCAGCAGCTGCCATTACCGATGATGCAAACCTCTTAGCAACACGAATAGAACATTCGTCAACGGCCGATATTGATAGAAACAGCAACATCGCTCTGCAACAGGGATTGTAATATTGAACCAGATGATAGACTTTCTCAAGCGTAAAAAAAATAATTTTAATCTCAACTTCACGTGCTTGTCTATCTAGGGTAAAAAACTATGGTACAACGAAAATGCATGTGTAGTAAATTATATATATGTACACACGCTATATATATATATATATATATATATATATATATATATATATACACACACACACACGCATACAATTATATAAATGCAACTTTGTGTGAGTTCGTTCCTTATAGACTCCGAAACGGCTGAACAGATTTTCTGTAATATTTGCAGAACATTAGTGTATGAGTCTGGGAGTGATCTTATTTAAGTTTTGTCTCAGAATACTCCCGATAATCGATAGTAGAAACCGTTATTTTAATTTATTAATCATCGGTAAATCATTTTCTTCTATGTCGTCGCTTAGCAATAATGATAGAACAATATACCGTGAAAATTTTATTGTGGGTAAGTTGATAGCATGTTTTATTTTATTTTATCTTTTTTTTTTGCATGGCGTGGTCTGTAGGTTCAAACTCTGCACGTAAATTTCTTAATTTGTTTTTGTTAACTGGAAAGATGTTTAGTTATAAATTAGAAAATTTATGTGTTTGTATATTTTTAAAATATCTTATTTTTACAATATAAAACTGGAATATTACGGTACTCTAAGCTTTATAATTCACTATAGAAAAAAAATCGTAAACTAAGCAAAGAGGAATTCTTCGTCAAAGTAAAAAAAAAATACATTATTTAAAGTGACTTCAGTGAAATTCCAAACTTAGAATAAAACATATTTTTAACAAAGTTTGCTTTAAACTAAGTGTTTGGTATAAAATAATTATTTTCTTTAATTAAAAATTCACAGACGTTAATACCGCAGGCAATTACAGTACAACCAAAACTTAACATGTTTTAATATTTAAAAAAAAGTTCTTATTTTATTCTTTCATTAACTAGAAAGAAATTTATAAGAATTGAAAATTTACGCATGCAGGAAGAATAGCCGCTAAGGGGACACATCAGAAAAATTGGATTGTTTCTGGCACGTTGCATCCATTATGTGGGGATTACGTTGATCAGTAAGGTGTAAATATAACAGGAATTTACAAAAATAATTTTAGGATTATAAAAGAAAATATTGGAATTACCAAAGATACAGATCAAAATAAGCATAAAAAGGTATCAAAGCAACCCCCCGAACAAGGCAGGGTAATACTACTAATATATATATATATATATATATATATATATATATATATATATATATATATATATATACTAGCTGACCACTCGGCGTTGCTCGGGCGTACAATACGCTTTAACATGACATTTTAATTTATGCAGATTGAAGTAAATAAAATAAAATATATACAGTAGAACCGCACGACACGGTGGCCTTAGGATACGTTCTTTTCAGGTTACGATGTGGAATACTATGTTTTTTTCCGGCCGCTAGTTATGGTATTAGCCCCACCTTACGGTGGTGTTTATGATGTTATTTGATAATATACATGTGTATTATATACTGCACTGTATTTTGTTACTAATTTTTAATGCCCTATTCCGGGGTCTACTGTAGTAAGAATATATGATTTAAAATCGTTAATCTCCATCTGATATTGAACACTTCGTGCAAGATCAGCTGCTTCCATATGTCTTTAGTCAGATTCCAAGAAGTTGAGTATTCATATTCATAATCCTCTATTCGTTAAGTAGGTTGAGCACCGTGTTAAGTGAAACCAGCAGCTGTCATTATCGATAATGCAAAACTCTTAGCAACACGAATAGAACATTCGTCAACAGCTGATATTGATAGAAACAGCAACATCGCTCTGCATCATGGATTGTAATATTGACGCAGATGATAGGCGTTCTCAAACGTAAAAAAAAATTGGATTTCAATCTCAACTTCACGTGCTTATCTAGTTAGGGTAAAAGAATTATGATAGAACAAAATTTCATGTGTGGTGTATGTATATGTATGCATATTGGTATATTTAGGCAGTAATTTTTCATTCAAGCAAATATTATTAAATGCAATGGAGACACTTTGCTTTATGAGTCTTTTTTTTTTAATGTTTCGATTTTCCGTGTACTCTTTACATCGAAATAAAATATTAATAAAATTCCATAATTGTTGCTGTTACGAGCGCTTAGTTCTTCAACCCACTATAAACCATATTGCATTCAAGAAAAGCAGTACCGTTCTAAAATATCTTGCGTAGTTCGAAGTGGACGGACTTTGTTAACAGTGTCCAGAAACTTGCTGATTTTAATGCTCCAATTTTGAATCGAACTATATATTTATACGATTTTTTGTCGACTATATATTTTAACTTATCATCACCTAACGCCGTTTACTGTATATTTTAGTTTTCACTTAATTCTCAGTTCGCTCCTTCTTACTTTTACTTGAACACCTGAAGATGATTCCTGGACGAATCGAAAGCGTTCGTGACAGCAACAATCATGAAACTTTGATTGATATGTTTGATTTTGATAGCAAAAAAAAAAAAAAAAAAAAATAATAAATAAATAAAAATACGGAAAATCGAAAAATTAAAGAAAAGGATCCTAAAGTAAAGTGTCTCTGTTGCATTTAATAATATTTGCTTGAATATATGTATATGTACTAGCTGGTCTTTCGGCGTTACCCCGTCGTACAATACGCTTAAATATGATATTTTAATTTATGCAGATTATTTATGTATTATTATAGAATCAGCCCTTTATTGATTATATATTACGAGGAATAATTTGCCCGATTTACTAATTCGCAAAAAAAAAAAAAATAAATAAAAATAAAAAAAAAATAATGATAATGTCGTCCATCAAATTCCGTATATGTTTGTTTACAATATCACGTCAGCTGGTGTTTGGGCTTGACGATCGTAAACGTAGGCTTTCTTTTCTTATAGACCAAAAAGAATTTTTTTACAGGGGAATATTTTACGTTACACCGAGAAGGGAAATAATTCTATTATATCTATTGGCCGATCTAACGTAAAATATTCCGCTATAAAAAGTTTTCTTTTTTACCGAGAAGAGAAGAAAAACTATTTTTAAGATGAGATTTTTTGCGATTTTTTTAAATACTTATCGGATGCATATCTGTACAAAATATATGTAAGATCATTTGTAACGTGGCCGTTACGTCATAAATGATAACAAAAGCAGGAAGTAAATAAAATCGGGTCGGAATTTTTCTCTTTCTCAGCAAAAAGTTTCTGTTATCGTTATAATTGTTTCAACACCGACTTAAAAATCTCTCGCTGCCCCCTACCCATTGTAATCTCGCAAGCCGTTCTTCTGACCGCTCGCTGGGCACAGCCGGTTAATTCTTGTCCTCGCTATTTACACGTCCATATTCTTGAACGTCGACTTTCTTTCTTTGACCCCACTCCGGCCACTGCCAACCATTTCTCGCCTGCGATTTACACATTCATGTTTTTCGACGCCGACTTTCTTTCCCTCGCGAGAACGTGTTGCATTTTTCTCCTTTTTCCTTCCTCTTCTCGCGCACACTTCTTAATTTACATATGCACGGTTTTATGCTGCTGCTGCTTATCTTCGCATGCTGGCCATCACGCGTTCATACGCACTATGTTAAAACACTTCCAGACATAAATTTGTGTGAAATTTGAAAAAGGTAATCTGAGCCGTTTCGGAACTTATGAGGAAAGAACTCACAGACTCACACAAAGTGACTTTTATATGATAGTAGAAGTAGAGATAAAGGTAGAAATAGAAAGATAACTTTCACTAGGATTTATTAAGGCAATGCGATTAACACAGATTTTTGTTTGTTTTATGCGCACTTATTTCAATTTTCCGAATTGTCAAACGTTGGAAAAACACCCTAAAAAAACGGACAAAAACACAAAAAAAATCCTGCATTCCATCATCACTTGTCTTAATGCAAAAATGCTACTTTAATACACACAAGTATCAAAATATAGTTATGGAGAGTAAGCTACGTAGAAGTGTCTGCGTCTCACTGCTGCAGAGAATCGTCATGAAATAACTTGACAATTACCCACATAGATGAAACGCGGACGTCCTGGTGTGAATTGGTTGCCATAAATATATATTTATACTACAATACTACGCGCTATTCACGTAATGAGCACAGTTGAAATAACTTCTGAAAACGGATGTCTAATATATCATATAGCATTATAATATCATATGTGTATATATGAAATTAAAAGAGAGCAAGAGAGAGAAGGGGGATGAGGGAGGGGGATGAACCGCCATTGCTTGTTCAGTGCCAATAAGACCTCTTCAAAGTTAAGAACAATAGTGGAAAAACCCGAAAAAAAACAAAACAAAATAAAACAAAAAAACCTTGTGTTATTTCACCTGAACTAGTTGAAAAGCTAACATTTAAGAATTTAGTACATTCTACTATTCCATCCATAGCTAGAGAGGTGTATAGATTCATACTTTTTTTTTTTTAAAGATTGTTAGCAAATGGAATGCCTTTACTCCATGAGAAATCGAACCTATATAAGCACTCCCTCATTGCAGTATTGAGCACTCTTGATATCGTTTGGTACTTCTTTACAGTAATGCAAAGCTCTATGTAAATGCAAACGAATTAAGCCCTGTAAGAGTGACAGTTAATGTTTGCATAAAGCAGTGTACGATATTATTGTCGATGGTGCCGATTCCTTGGCCTCTGGGTTAAAGCTAATTACTATAGTCCTGATGATTGTTGATTCGATCTCGTGCTTGGAATAGCAACATTGAAGCAGTGTGATACAGTGAAACAGTATCTGTATGTATATATATATATATATATATATATATATATATATATATATATATAATAAAAATATATAATATATAATATAAACATATAATAAATTATATTATATATATATAATATATAATATAATATATATAATATCTATAATATAAAGCTGAATGTATCTGTGTGTGTGTGTCTGGTCACGAATAGGCTCTTATATGGTTGGCTATTTTAAAAAACTGATTACATATAATGATAGAAGATTTATCGAGACACAGGGATGGGTATGTTTGATATGGCAGAACAGTGGCTCATTAAAATTATGGGGTCGGCGTTCGCGCCTGGTCCACAAATTATGGAAATAAAAAATTAATAAATAAAACGTTTACAAGTGTTTTTGATATAGATGTAAATAAGAATACTTTGATAAGTATGTTTTAACTCAAAAAAGGATAGTATAATAACTTTGGTGGAGTCTGCGTTCGCGCCTGGCCTCCATAGTATGGAAATAGGCACAAACTGCAAGATTTTCATATCTATCTGCATAAGTATACTTTGATAATTATGTTTCAGTTTGAAAAAATACCGTATAATAAAATTTAAGGGTGTTCGTTCGCGTCTGACCTCCATAGAATGTTAATATATCACAACGTTTAACAAGATTTTTAATATAGATCCACAGAATATTGTGATAAGTGTTTCAGTGTCAACAGCTATGGTATAATAAATTATAGTGTTTATCTATTTTATTTTTACTTTCATCATATTTTGCTTTGATTTTGATACCCTCAAATTCGAAGCTATCTCTTTACAACCCTTCCTTTTCATAACCTATCTTACTTTCATTTTCTCTAGACAGTTTTTGAACCCAGTCAACGACGGGTACTTTTGCTAGTATAATATACATATAATATATATATATATTATGTTATATATATAACATAATATATATAATATAATATATATCATATAATATATATATATACTATATATATAATATATATATATATCATAATATATATATATATATATATCATAATATATATATATCATAATATATATATATAATATAATATATATATCATAATATATATATATAATATATATATCATAATATATATAATATAATATATATACTATATATATAATATATATATATATCATAATATATATATATATCATAATATATATATAATATAATATATATATACTATATATATAATATATATATATATATATATATAATATATATATATATATATAATATATATAATATATATATAATATATATATAATATATATAATATACACATAATATATATAATATATACATAATATATATAATATATATATAATATATATATAATATATATAATATATATATATAATATATAATATATATCAGAGAGGCGGTAGCACTCTCTATATAGGGATGGCCCGTACACGCCTATATACGCCTACAAAACAAAACTATCCAAATCTCAACTAAAATCAACTTATAAGTTTCAAAAAGCACATATTCTTACAGAGAAGCGTCTTACGAATCCAGCGAGTGTCAGAACGTCGGTTAAAATGTCAAAAGAGAGCAGAAAAAAAGGGTACAAAAATGGCCAATTGTTCTTCTTTCTTCTTCTTTCTTCTTTCTTTTGAGACGATGTATCTTGGTGTACGAACGGTCTCTGACAACAGTTCAAGCATCAATCGACTGCTCTTTACACGGAGAAGTGCAGTGACCAATAATTAGATAAGATTACGTGTAATAACAAGTTTTAAACACTATATACCCAATGTAGACAGACCACTTCGAACACGGAACTTCTCTCAAAAGGGACAGCTCCAAATAATACACCGGATGCTCACAGACGTTCCAGTTTGCCAGTGGCCTATATTTCTTGGACGCTGAATATTTGAGGTGAACGTTAAGGTTTTTTCTTTAAACAGTAACCCACCAGCGTTAATGAAACCACGAAATCTTTATCTCAGTTGATCAAAATTGTTCTAAGAGTAACCTATCAGTAAGTACGACGTCAACAAACAATGTTATAAAAACAAATAATTCTTCAGATTTTGGACTGTAAAATATGTACAAAATGTCAATGCTGTGACCAGGATTCGAACCTAAGTTAGCACGGCCACAACGTGGGGTCCTAACCTCTAGACGATCACGGCTAACACTGACGTCTGTCGCTCTTGGCAGAAAGACACATGACTACTGTCAAACTATTGAAAAATAAGGAGGAAACTTGAAATTCTCACGCATGCGCAAAAATACACTATAGCAACCATTGTTAAATGCAGCTGAATCTCTTCGCTCGCTAAGAAAAGTAGATCAGACCAGTTCTTCTAAGAACTCACCAAACGCCAAAGGAAATAAGTTAAATAAACCGCAAAAGAAACTGCAAGAAAGTCAAGAAAAATTTAATAGTGAAGGTGTGAACATTTTAGAACTTTATATTACTCTAACTGTTTTATCAGAGAGGCGGTAGCACTCTCTATGTAATATAGAACCGATGGAGGACCAAGAGGCAACTCCTAAGGCCCAAAACCCAAAGACCTAAAACCCAGCAGGAAGCGACCTGCTACTAATGGAGGCGGCAATGAGCCGCCTCCTAAAAAAGACAATACTATTATGAATGTAAGTTTAAAATAAGACTGTAAGTAAAAATACTAATTAACAAGAATAAAAAAGCATTGGAAATGCAAAAGGATATAGGGATGGTATGCCAAAAAGTATACAAACAAGATAGCTATGAATGGCTAGGCACATGGAAATAGAATTGCATCCGAAGTATAGCCCGATAGCTTTTTTCAACTGTAATGATGGCACGGAATGAAGATTGGAGAAAAGCTATAGGGCTATACTTTGGATGCAATTCTATTTCCATGTGCCTAGCCATTCATAGCTATCTTGTTTGTATACTTTTTGGCATACCATCCCTATATCCTTTTGCATTTCCAATGCTTTTTTATTCTTGTATAATATATATATATATATATATATCATAATATATATATATATGTATATATATCATAATATATATATATATATATATATCATAATATATATATATATATATATATATCATAATATATATATATATATATATATCATAATATATATATATATATCATAATATATATATATATATATATCATAATATATATATATATATATCATAATATATATATATATATCATAATATATATATCATAATATATATATATATCATAATATATATATCATAATATATATATATATATATATATATCATAATATATATATATATATATCATAATATATATATATATATCATAATATATATATATATATATATATATATCATAATATATATATATATATCATAATATATATATATATATCATAATATATATATATATATATATATATCATAATATATATATATATATATATATCATAATATATATATATATATCATAATATATATATCATAATATATATATATATATATATCATAATATATATATCATAATATATATATATATCATAATATATATATATATATATATATATATCATAATATATATATATATATATATCATAATATATATATATATATCATAATATATATATATATATCATAATATATATATATATATCATAATATATATATATCATAATATATATATATCATAATATATATATATATCATAATATATATATATCATAATATATATATATATCATAATATATATATATCATAATATATATATATATATCATAATATATATATATATATCATAATATATATATATATATCATAATATATATATATATATATCATAATATATATATATATATATATCATAATATATATATATATATATCATAATATATATATATATATATATCATAATATATATATATATATATCATAATATATATATATATATATCATAATATATATATATATATATCATAATATATATATATATATATCATAATATATATATATATATCATAATATATATATATATATCATAATATATATATATATATCATAATATATATATATATCATAATATATATATATATATCATAATATATATATATATATCATAATATATATATATATATCATAATATATATATATATATCATAATATATATATATATCATAATATATATTTATTTTTTTTTTTTTTTTTTTTTTTATTATATTTTCACCCCAAACAAGGCACATTGCCACTTTGGTGTAGGGGGCTACTATCAGGGGAAACATCTACTGGGGCACTATGTAGGGATTAGGGCAGCGAGATGTTGGTTCACGTTGCACTTGAACTTATGCATGTCAGTACAGTTGGGGAAGCAGTGACCTGGAATGGAATTCCAAAGTCTAGCAGTTCTGGGGAAGAAACTACTGGAGTAGAACGATCTTTTACATCTAGGGATCTCTACAGTGTGGGGGTGGGATTTTGCAGCTTGTCGGGTCTGTCGAGGGTGTTCACGTCGTGGGGGCACAAGTGCTTGCAGTTCTTCAGAGCATTCACCATTATAATACTTGTAGAACAGACAGAGGGATGCAACGTTTCGACGATGGGACAGAGGCTGAAGTTTTGATGCCAGTTTAGGGCCTATCAGATTTGCGACTCTCTTTTGAACCCTGTCAAGGAGAGAGAGACTAGTAGCCGATGCACCGGCCCAAATATGACAGCAATACTCCATACATGGGCGAATAGTGGCCTTATAGAGGTACAGGATACTTTCGGGTGTTAGGAGTTTTCTAGCACGGTAGAGAGAGCCCACCTTCCTCGCAGCGGCCCTGGCAATGCCCTCGATGTAATTGTTCCAGCTCATGTTTCCTGTGAACGTTAGGCCAAGGAGCTTGAAAGACGTACTCTCAGCTAAAGAGTTGTTGGCCATTGCTATAGGTGGTAGAGAAGGTTTCCTGTAATTATTGAATGAAACCAGTTTTGTCTTGGTGGCATTGAACGTTACCATCCATTTTTGTCCCCATTCCACTACTGATTTGAGGTCATCCTCTAGTGTTTCTGCCATTACTTTAGATATATGTTCATTTGTTTTCCTGTCGTGCCTGCTATAGAGTGTGGTGTCATCAGCATATATACCCATCTCAGAGGCAATTTTATCGGGGAGGTCATTTATGAATATCAGGAACAGCAGAGGACCAAGGATAGATCCCTGGGGCACTCCGGCATTTATATTATATTGTTTAGACGTACGACCGTCGAGGACAACCTGGATTTTTCTCTTATCTAAGAAGGATTTAATTATGTTAAGTATTCTACCAGTGATACCGTAAGATCTAATCTTCCTGAGGAGACCCTCATGCCATACCCTGTCAAAAGCCTTAGATATATCTAGAGCTACCGCTCTGCCCTCTCCCGCTTTGTCCAGTGAATGGTATATGCGTTCAGAGATTACAGTGAGGATGTCTGCCGTGGAACGGGCTTGTCTAAATCCATATTGATGGTCGGTCAGAAGTTTAGCATCTGTAAGGTATATATATATATCATAATATATATATATATCATAATATATATATATATATCATAATATATATATATATCATAATATATATATATATATCATAATATATATATATATCATAATATATATATATATCATAATATATATATATATATCATAATATATATATATATATATATCATAATATATATATATATATATATATCATAATATATATATATATATATATCATAATATATATATATATATATATATCATAATATATATATATATATATATCATAATATATATATATATATCATAATATATATATATATATCATAATATATATATATATATCATAATATATATATATATATCATAATATATATATATATATCATAATATATATATATATATATCATAATATATATATATATACATCATAATATATATATATATATCATAATATATATATATATATCATAATATATATATATATATATCATAATATATATATATATATCATAATATATATATATATACATCATAATATATATATATATATCATAATATATATATATATATCATAATATATATATATATACATCATAATATATATATATATATATATATACATCATAATATATATATATATCATAATATATATATATATATACATCATAATATATATATATATATATATCATAATATATATATATATATATCATAATATATATATATATATATCATAATATATATATATATCATAATATATATATATATATATATATCATAATATATATATATATATATCATAATATATATATATATATATCATAATATATATATATATATATCATAATATATATATATATATATCATAATATATATATATATATATATATATCATAATATATATATATATATATATATCATAATATATATATATATATATATATCATAATATATATATATATATATATATATATATATCATAATATATATATATATATATATATATAATCTGACATTTTCTTAAGTATTATCCTGTACATTTCAGTTTACCTATATTTTTTTGCCCTATATTTTTTTCGCGCCGTTTAGCATCTTTTTGGTCTGGGTCATTATGACTTTTGTTTTTCTATCTTATATTTAATTCTGATTTTAATTCTAATTTAATTTTTGTTCCTGTTCTTCCATGATCTTTCTTATTATATCCCGGCAGTCGTGTGAAAAGTACATCTTATTTTTTTTTATTAGTATTATTGGAATTTTTCCATTTTCTTTTCTTTGTACATATTTATGAATTATTCCATGGATTTCGGCCTTTTGGATTATTTTGGACCATCTTCCACTTACGTGATTTTCTTGGATTTTACTTGTGCAAATGGAAATTCAATTAACTTTCTTGGAGTTATATTTTTGGATTTTACCGTCATTGGATTATTTATATTTCACCAGAATATCCATTCATGTGTAATCACCTTTTTCTTCACCATATACCCTCCGCTTCACTTTCAGTTATGAAGTAAGATCTTTGACATACCTGTTGTTTCATCAAATACTTTTGTATGCAAAATCTGATCCCGCATTTTGCTAATTCCTACCCACTGATGAGAAGGAAAGTATTTCTTCGAAACTCCGCGGATTAAGGACTATCCACTTATCAAGTGTTTCCTTTTCAGATTAAATATGTTTTTAACTCTTTTTCAAAGTGTTTTTAACATGTTTTATTAACTGTTTGCTCCTATAATATATATATATATATATATATATATACTAGCTGTACCCGGCCACGCGTTGCTGTGGCTCAGTTTGTTAAAATGGAACACGTGTTAAAGTAGAGAAAAGTTTGATTCTTTTTTTCAAGAGAATGTACAAAATATTTATTTATTTTTAACAGATGTTAAGAAAATAAACAGAAAAATACTTCCGTCATTAATTATGCAAAAAAATAAATAAAATGTTGATTTAGTGTTTCAATATGCTTATAAATTACGATAAAACTTGCTGAGTATGCACTGTTTTACGGATGTTGTAAAAATGGAACGGAAACTTAAATTTCGCTTCATTTTAATCTTTCTTAATTTTTTAATTGTGCCCCCCCAAACGAATATAATCAAAACAGTAACATTCAACAATTGTACTTTATGTATATAAAATACAAAATGGGTGTTTGTATTACTGTACACATAGATTCGAAAAAGTTGTCAAAAAACAAATATATGACAAATAAATGTTATCAAAGGCAAGATAAGTTACTTTTCTGCCAAACTGGATATATTTTTTGTGTTTTTATTCAATGTAACATATTTATTCAGCTCGAAAAACATACAGTGTTTACCGATGTATTCGAAAATTCAAGATGGCGTCTAACACCCTCTTTAACACCGTAAGTATGGAAAAAGGTGTTATAAATAAAAAAAACTATACAAAATACCATTAAGAACCCGCCGAATATGTCAACCTATGTCACGGTAACATATATTGAGCGAGTTTTAACAGTATTTTATCCGGTTTTTTATTTATAACATCTTTTCCCACACTTACCGTGTTAAAGAGAAAATCAGACGCATCTTGAATGTTCCAATACATCGGTAAACACTGTATGGTCTTCGAGCTGAATAAATGTTACATTGAATAAAAACACGAAAAATATATCCAGTTTGGTAGAAAAATAACTTATCTTGCCTTTGATAACATTTATTTGTTATATATTTCTTTTTGGACAACTTTTTCGAATTTATGTGTACAGTAATACAAACCCCACAAAATATTTATTAAAAAATTTTTTTAAAAATGTTAATAGCGAAAGGGAAATAATTCCATTTTTAAACGAAAAAGTCAGTTTACCTAACTTACTGTATTAATGCTATTTTTTTAAGCAAGAAAAAAAAAGGTAAATATCCAGATACGCTACTACAGAACACCGACCACTCTAATTTGTTTTTTTTATAGGTAATTGAGGTCGCTGACAACGAATCTGATAGTCAAACTTGGGGCAAATTTACCGTTTGCATGGTATTTACCCCTGAACCCACGAACTTCTTTCCACCATTTTGCAGCATCCGTTTATGCTACGCGCATGCACGCTGTAGCATAAACGACGGTTTCACCAAGCAAACTATATTGGGGGGAGGGGATTTTTTTTTCCAGGACATAGAATTTTCTAATTTTCAAAAATACATTATAGCGCTTTTTGGGTGGAAAATTTAAAATTAGCTGAAAAAGAAATAAAATAAGAAAAGGAAAGCACACCAAGTTGGAGTAGGGGGGTAATTTATCTGTTTTTTTTTTTACCTGGAACATCGAATTTTCAAATTTTCCGTAAATAACGCACTGACATTTACCAATTAGAACACCATTTAACATTTTCCGAAGATTTTACTTTGTACATTGGGGGCGCGAGCGGGGGGGGGGGAGCGGATATGGTGTTGGCGCGCGCGCCCCAACATCACCCCCCAAACAAATTAGAGTGGTCGGTGTTCTGTAGTAGAGTATCTGGATATTTACCCCCCAAAAATATTTAGGTTTGGCTATAAATTCCTAAACTCATTTCACCTTAAATAATTTAGGTGACTGAAATAGGAATCTAATTGAATCTTTAATTTCCTGAATAGTATCCGATAATTCATTTTTCTTCGAGTTATATCGAATACATTAATACGGACTTTAGGGGCTTTTTTCGTAATGTTACTGTAAAAATTATTTTTTTATTGTTACAAATTACGATGCTTTAAAAAAAAGCAAAAATAAATTCTTGCGTTTTTTATTTACTACTGAAAACCATAACTTTAGTAAAGGTAATTTTTGTTTAAACAAAATAAAACACTTTCCCCAAAAGTTAAGTAAAAATAATTAGTTCATTATATTCTGCGATCATTATTTGAAAAATACTGCAATTTTTATTAAAATTCGTTAATTTCCTAATTTTTGGTGAATTTTTAAGTAAAGGGATGAATCAAAATGTGTATACACTTTGAGCGTCGGCATTAATTTTTCGACCACGTGTGGTTAATTTAAATTAAAGTTCAATCACATGGTTACATTATCAATAAACCCATTGAAAATTTACCGATATTGTAAACACATTCTGTTTACATTAAGCCTGTGGTGTTTTTTTAGTGATGCAATGTTGTCAACTGAGATTTAAAAAAAAAAAACGCGAGATCAAGGGAAAGAAATGCCCCGAAAATCGCTAGCCAGTTTGGCAGAATAGTAACTTATCTTGCTTTTGATAACATTTATTTGTTATATATTTGTTTTTTGACAACTTTTTCGAATCTATGTGTACCGTAATACAAACCCGTGTACAGTAATACAAACCCCTTCGGGGAGATTGGAATGCCCCACCCCCACCTAAAATGTAATTGGAAAAATCGATTTTATAGTGAGATTTAAGAATAGTTAGTCGAAAAAAAGGTGAAAAACAAAACAAATAATCAATAAATAATTGTTACCAAAGGCAATAAATGCTACTTTTTTTTACTTACATGAATGAGTTTATTTTATGTTTTAAAGTATTTTCAAGCAATCTAATGCGGGTGTCTGGGTGCCAATTACTTCCAGATTTTCTAGAATTTCCCGCTAGATTGTAAACGAAATCTCCAGATCTAGCAGGAAAACCGCTAAATTGTAACACTGGTCACGTGACAGGAAGCGGTAATAAATAATTGTCCCTAAATAAAAAAATGTCCTCTCGGTAAAAAGAAATCCACCTATTTATCATAGAAAAATTAAGTATAATGTTATAATTAAAAAGGAATATATAAAAACACACATGGATATAGTAAACATATTATATCAAAACGTGGAAGCCATCCGTCCAGTGGTTTTTTAGACAATTAACTCCGAACGAACCAACATTTACATTTTATATATATATATATATATATATATATATATATATATATATAATCTGCACTCCTTTAAATTCGTTTTTCTTTTGTGTGCTTTGATATTCATATTTAAAACCCTCTTTTCTATTTATTTAAAAAGAAAACACAATTTTCTTATATATGGATCGTGCAACTGCATTCATCTGCAAAAGATCTAGCTAATTTGCATATTCTTTCAAACATTCATTGTAATTAATTCCCTATTAGTTTTTTCGGTTTTCTCATGGAATGTCATCTTTAGTTAACTATTACGTGTAATTATATTCATGCAGATAATCTACATGATTTATACTTACGTAATATTTCCGTAAAAAGCTTATAGTAAACACAAAATTGTTTCCATATATATATACATATATACCTATATATTTTAGTTTAATCTCTCTATGTATCTATCTATCTATCTATAATCCTATAAATTCGTTTCACTTTTGTATGTATCGATATTCATATTAAAACCCTCTTTTCTATTTATTTAAAAAGAAAGTACACTTTTCTTATATATGGGTTGTGGAAATACATTCTTTTTTAATTAATTCCCTAATAGTTTTTCGGTTTTCTCATGGGATGATCATCTAGAGTTAACTATTACGTGTAATTAAATCCATGCAGATATTCTACATGATTTATACTTGCATAATATTTGCGTAAAATCTTTACAGTAAACAAAAAATTGTTTCCATATATATTCATGCATAAGTATATATTTTTGTTTAATCTATTAGTCTATCTATCTATATATCTATAAAAGTGAAAGTGTGTCTGTGTGTCTGTGTACATTTCCCTACACAAGAACTGTCAATTTTTAGTCTACAGACTCAAAATTTGATATAAAGGGTACTGAGATTTGGGAAAACCTATGTGATCGGGGTCTGGCCAGTAATTTTGCGATTAAGGAGTCAAAGTTCAACGATTTGACCTTTGACAACGCTACCAAACTCCTCCGACAATTTTGGGTCTACACACTTGAAATTTTAGATATAGGTTCGTTGGACATGGATCTGACTTAACTTGATTTGATCCCAAAACAATAAATTTTAAGGGGTCATAATAGGGGTAAAAGTTTTTAAAAAATTTGACCTCTGCGGTCTCTTCCAAATTACTCAGACAATTTCTGGTCTAAATATTTGAAATTTTAGATAAGAGCTATTCAGAGATAGGGCAAGCTTTTTCATCAGTTTGGGTCGAAAATTTTTAGTTATCAATATATAAATGTATGTATGTCTGTTTGCATATTTGCCTTAAACTTTAAACAGAGGCGACGGATTTTACCAAAATCAGTATCTTTTTAAAGTTTCGCCTTTCATACGACAAATATCGAAAAATTGGCTAAAAACATAAATATCTTCCTCTTCAACTAAGCATTTTTCTACAGGGGGGGCACTTTTTCCGCCGATATTTTTGAAAGTTATCCTCTCCTTTAGATTGTCTAGCCTTAATTTAAAAAAAGTGTCGCTTCCGGTTTCACGGTGGTCATAACAGTATAAGCGTTAGGTTTTACCCCGTTCGTTTCCTCCTTTGCGGTACGGGTTCGAGCCTGCCTTCCTACTACCACTTTTTTGTTGTTGATTAGCATACACATCCAAACACCCGGGCAACGCCGGGCTGAAATACTAGTATAATATAATATATATATATATATATATATATATATATATATATATATATATATGAAAATAATGCTCCCTATCTTATGTTGATCATTTGGGAAGTGATACACAAATTACCATTAGCGTATGAAGCGATGCTCTTTGTGTAAAGAAATTGAGCTTAGGTACTTTGGAAACTGCCCACAAAGCAGCGGCCGTAAAGCGTAACGGTTAGAAGCTCCGACTGTCGTTTGGGCGATAGGGTTTCGATCCTGGCTTAAGGTAGTTGCTTGTCTAGCCGCACTGATGAGCTATGAAACAGCGAAACAATACTGTATGTGGATAACTATATGTATGTGTGCGTGTGTGTTCTTTAGTGCCATAGCAGAAATAACCAGAATACTTAATTATTTAATCATATTTTATATTCAATTCATAATATTCATTGATTTTATTTTCTGTTAATAACAACAGAAACTTAGTCAGCTGTGCTAAAGATACTGAATGTTACACATTTTTGAATTGATATCTTAATAGGATAATACACTATGTATCTTTAGTCTTGCGGGCTGAGTTTTTAATTGTTCTTTTAAAACTAAAAGTATCGATGAAACACTAAACTAATTAATAGTGCTAATTAAAATGAAAATGTTTCGTTTTAATAAGACTCATTAGTATGGCTAGAGAATGCTAGCCCACCGGTCGCTGGGTTTTAACACTCGACTAAAATCATCTTTGGCATATATTTAACGCTTTGCTTCCTCGACCACTGAAATAGCCTTACGGAATGGGAAGGAATTATAATTTTTTTTTTAGATTCTATACAGTATCCATACTAATTGGGAAAGAGATCAAACGATAGAATATTGTTTTAGTTCAGAAACTTTCTATATTTCCCCTTAGGAAACGAATATTTTATTGAAATTACGGAGATAATCTTGTGACTAGGCTCGAATCTCCCAACTAGCAGTAATTGTCATTTGATACACAGATGATTGCGTGAGTATGAAACACTAGTTTCGGTTGATATAAAGATAATTGTTGATATTCATAAAACATATCGTTATAAACCTCTTCCAAAAATGAAACTTGAGTCTTCTTTTGGTAATTTAGAAAAAGCAGTCAACCCAAGTGAGAAATCCGACTCCATGTGCTTGACTATTTTCTTCCTGTTTACGTATATGCTCGTTAACTTGGTATTTATAGGCACTTAATTTCACTCAGTTTCTGTAATAATTGCGGATTGCCTAAGATATAGAATGTTAGCCTATGAAATCAAGGTTGACTTTGTGCTTGAGTTCAAACCTCCCAACTGACTGTAGTTGTCATTTCCTACATTGATGATTGCGTTAGCATTAAACACTAGTGTTTGTAGGTATAAACTTATTATTGTTATATATATATATATATATATATATATATATATATATATATATATATATATATATACACATACATACACGAATGAGCGAGAGACTTTTATTGCGATACAAAAGCCTCATAATCTGTAACATGCTTATTCTCTCTCCTTTATTTATGTGTCTGCAGTTTCTATTTCGAGTTTTAAAGAAGTGTAGAAATGGTTGCCAAGCTGACGCTCTGGTACTTACCAATGTTCAGTAGCATGAAAGAAAATACCATATCTGGCATTTAAATCAGGATGTACATCTCTCTAAAGACTCTGACACGTCTTTGTGGTCCATAGAAACTTTTGGAAATTCGGAAATGCTTCTCGCACGTCGGCTACTCCAATGAACTTTTTTTTTATTCCGACAGAAATACTTTGGGAAACCAATTGATTTTCTGTGAGGAGATGCTGTGTAGCTAAGTGGCAAAGTTGGTTTATCTCATAACGCTATAAGATACCCAGATATACAGATAACGTTTTGTCGAAGACAAATTGCTATTATTGTTGATTACAAAATTAATGCGCGTGCAAAAAGGTAAACAACAATACTAAATAGTATATTATTTAATCGGAATTCATTATTGAGGTGAGTATCTTTTATTTATTTATTGCGGACTATTATCCTCATCTTTTTAGTTGTTGTTTCACGACGTTTCGGCCAACTACTCCTCCGGCCTTCCTCAGGTGGTAACCGCGACGGGATTAAACTCCGAATGTCCTAACTGCATCCTCAGAAATTAATGCCGTTACTTTAATCATTTTTGTCGTCTTACAACGTTCTGGAAGGTTTGGGGTAAGATTGAGACCGCTATCTTCAGACAATGCTCACCTGAAACCGTAGGGATTCAACTTCTCTATCCACTACGCCACGGGTTCCAAAGGCCAGAGGAATAGTTGGCCGAAACGTCGTGAAGCAACAACTTTTAAAGAAGAGGGTAATAGCCCGCAATAAATAAATTAATACTAAATAGGTTTTATATGACAAGGTCATAATGAAGAAACGGTATGTTGTTGTTGTTGAACATCATTCAGGATGATTTTGATGGCATTAGTTTCGCCGATATCTTTCTAGTTAGGACAGTGCGTTTGCATTTACCGACCAGCGATTTTCACGAAGTTGGCTAGGGATGGCTTGACAGCTTATAGAAATAACCGAAAAAGTTGGCTTTCGTCAATTTTTAACGAACGGGCTGTCTGTTTTTAACTAATACGAGTCCTTTTTATAAATTAAAAGAAATAGAATATTAATTTTAATTACACAGGTTTGGATTAGGGTTAGTTATGTATATATAGATATGTAATTTTATTTACTCTATTTCGATGTTTTTTTCTTTTTTGTTTATAATAATAATTTTCCTGTAGCGGTTTAAGGTTTTGCGATCGGCCGCTTCCGATTATTCCTGTCACCGGACGAGCACACTTGAGAAACTTCATGGAAACTGCGGATCGGTAAATGCAGGAGTATCAAGTACTTACCACATGAAGGTTGCCAGCATCTGTAAGTTAAAGTGTTTCTGTAAAACGCTATAAAACACACGATTTTTTGGGTTGAACTCATGACGGACATAACGTGAGTCAATTCCAATATAATTCTTGCTCGGATCGAAATCTGTCCGTTTCGCTTTCAGGCGGTTTTACTATTTAAAGCACGACAAATAGATTCTGCTGATTCGTTATTTGTGTAATATTTATGAGCGTCAAGTTTAGGCACCCAAATTAAAGGACGATAAATATAGTTTGCTGTTCTTTCTTTTCATAAAAAAGAATCTTTGTAAAACATAAGCAAAGATTGTTTCAGACTTAAGGATAACATTTAAAAACAGATAGGAATCAAACAAAAAATGCTTTCTCGAATTAAGAGTAAAATATTTATCACATCTTAAGTCAGTAAATATTTGCTTTTTTAATAAATATTTCTCAAAATATGGCAATGAAATGTAAATACATAAACAAATTATTTTCCTCCTCAATCAAAGAAAACATAACAAAACACAAACGTTTTTATTTTTACAAAAGTCTTTTATCGGAAAATAACAGCATGTTAGACCTTCTAAATTAAAAACTGGTTGCTTCTTGTCATTCCTGACATAAGAATCACAGATTGTTCGAATGACGTGCCTAAATATCAGACGAATATAGAATCAGTAGAAACCATTTGTCGTGCCTTAATTTGTCGTACATAAATAGTAAAACCACTCTTCGGGAAGAAGACGAGATTGAAATGCTCTAGTATTTGTTTAAAACGAAAGGGATTCGTCATCACGTGACTAAAATAGTTTGTAATAAGCACAGGTTTTAACTGTAATGTAAATGAAATTTCTTTTCGAGCGTCTTCATTGGTGCTAATTATGTAACAATCTCGCTCCTTTTGTAACAGAGCTAGTATTGCTACTATATGCAAATACCGAACCGTGTGAGAAATGACTTCACCGCAAGGGAAAAGGAAAAGACTATAAAAAGAAGAGAGAAGCGTCAGAGAAGTCGAGCACGTTAAAGACGTGGGTGAGGTCACAACCGTGACGAGAAGTCACGCGTGGCGGATGAGGAGGAAATAAGTGTTGTTATTACAAAAAGGAAATCGAGTTATTACTTGTCTTATATTCCTTGCACCGTACTCTGCTACACCGTGTTGGGTCTACATGTGTAAACGTGTACCACGTTACATTTTTAGCTATGACCAAAGTGTAGTATATGTTCTTAGACTATATTTAATCTTTTCATACTTTTGTAAATAAGAAAGGAATACTTCTAGACAGACATTAGTTTAGTTTTGCCTTAATCCAGAATGCACCTTTTTATGCGAGCTTTCTCTTTCGGTATCTACTTATCTGTCTCTCAAATGAGAGGCAGCTAAGTAGATACCGACCGATTTTATAACAACTGGTGTATCCGCCATTCAAAGTCTTCTCTCACGCATCCCATAAAGTTATAGGCACCATTGAATAGAACTGGCGATCTCATGCTGCTTATGATTGGGAAAAATGCCTTCCATTACACCGCACTTTATAACTCAGAAACTAACGTCCGCCAGTCACACCTAGGGGCTAAATAGCATGTAAGAATAAATCTATTGCTGCAGTGAAATTGCTAACACATACGCTCACATTATCGCAATTATTCAGTAATGATAAGAGTAACCCGGTTCATGCAAAACAATTTATGAGAATAATTTGGCGAATATACCCGGTGAACAAAGTATAAGAAAAATAAAACAATTGTGTTCAAAGTAGCGGTTACAATCTTAAAAAAAGATATTTCGATTGGAGTTTCTGAAGTAGAAGGTCTATATCTAACATCTGATATGGTGCCCCATCTCTAGAAAAGATAAGAAATTGAAAAAAAAAATCTTATAATCTAATACATATAAGGATTGATGAAAGGAAAAGATAAGAAATTGAAAAATAAACTAAAACAAAACAATTATAATAATATAATATTGATGATATTATAGCATACAAATACAAAAACATAAGGTCAGTGAAAACGTTTTTTGTTGGCTTGTAAGAGACGGATTTAAATTACTGTAAAGCAATATTGTTATTACATAAACATGATTTATTCATAACATTTTCCCAAATCTTAAAGCGTCATTTACTTTTTTCTGCAATATTCTCATCCATGTTGAACCAAAAACGAACTTCTTTGATTAGTAGATAGGGAATAAACTTCCATCATGACAAGGCTCGTCATCACGCAGCATCACTGACGGAATATCAAGGATCATTGCTATCTCCAATTTGATTCCATTTTTAGCCGAAAAATTCCTATACAGCTGGATTCCGTTTTTCGCCGAAAAATTGCTATCTCCAATTTGATTCCGTTTTTCGACAAAAAATTGCTATCTACAATTTGATTCCGTTTTTCGACAAAAAATTGCTATCTACAATTTGATTCCGTTTTTCGACAAAAAATTGCTATCTACAATTTGATTCCGTTTTTCGACAAAAAATTGTTATCTACAATTTGATTCCGTTTTTCGACAAAAAATTGCTATCTACAATTTGATTCCGTTTTTCGACAAAAAATTGCTATCTACAATTTGATTCCGTTTTTCGACAAAAAATTGCTATCTACAATTTGATTCCGTTTTTCGACAAAAAATTGCTATCTACAATTTGATTCCGTTTTTCGACAAAAAATTGCTATCTACAATTTGATTCCGTTTTTCGACGAAAAATTGCTATCTACAATTTGATTCCGTTTTTCGACGAAAAATTGCTATCTACAATTTGATTCCGTTTTTCGACAAAAAATTGCTATCTACAATTTGATTCCGTTTTTCGACAAAAAATTGCTATCTACAATTTGATTCCGTTTTTCGACGAAAAATTGCTATCTACAATATGATTCCGTTTTTCGACGAAAAATTGCTATCTACAATTTGATTCCGTTTTTCGACGAAAAATTGCTATCTACAATTTGATTCCGTTTTTCGACGAAAAATTGCTATCTACAATTTGATTCCGTTTTTCGACGAAAAATTGCTATCTACAATTTGATTCCGTTTTTCGACGAAAAATTGCTATCTACAATTTGATTCCGTTTTTCGACGAAAAATTGCTATCTACAATTTGATTCCGTTTTTCGACGAAAAATTGCTATCTACAATTTGATTCCGTTTATCGACGAAAAATTGCTATCTACAATTTGATTCCGTTTATCGACGAAAAATTGCTATCTACAATTTGATTCCGTTTTTCGACAAAAAATTGCTATCTACAATTTGATTCCGTTTTTCGACAAAAAATTGCTTTCTACAATTTGATTCCGTTTTTCGACAAATAATTGCTATATAAAATTTGATTCAGTTTTTCGACGAACTTATAAACGTGTCAAAATAAATATATATACTCGTATATGTATACTTAATACACAAACCAGCCGTTGCATTATTTAGTACACATAATTGTCTTAGTTATTATTAAGGCTCTTATAACAGCGTATTCTTTACATTCTTTTGACTCGAGTATATATCCGACACAGTTACTCAGCTAATCAACCGAGAACTACATCAGTCTATATATAAAAAAACATAATATATTAACGGATATATACTCAAGAGTCAAAATAATGAAAAGAATATTCTGTTGTCACAGTCCTAGTTATGATACATGATTGCTTGTGTTAATTATATTTCGCATTATACTTAATACTAACGAGATTCACCGTATATGTATTCAACACGAAACAACATAATACTCTAAAAAAAAAAATAAATAAATAAATGAAATAAAATGGAGGTGAGACGACATTTTGTTCTGTTCGTTTAAACTTTGTTATTGTCCGTTTTTAGGAGTCCCTATAAATTACGCCGGGAAGTTAATTAAACTTCCGTTTATACATAAAAAAAAGTGTCCAATATAAAACAAATCAAATTTAATTAAATATATTTGAATGAAACAAGTTGAAAGGCGGACACACTCTTTATTCACGGTTGAAAAATATAATTGGACATTAGAAGATAAATGTCTTACTTCAGTCGTTTGGGATATAAGCTACCATTTAATTATCAGACTAAAAAAATACTAGCCAAAAGTGAAGATGTAGAATGAATAATTATTATGAAAACTATGGTAAAGCAATCCATCAAAAGAGTGGAAAGATAACAAACTGCATTCTGCCGCCCCCTCTCTCTCTCTCCGCTGCTAGTCTCTCTCCTCACCACACACCTATTGAAGCATGCCATTGCAACTCCTCTACAGTAATTTATAGACTAATACTATTATAAAAGTTTTGAGCCCACACTTTCTTCTTAGACAGGGTAAAAATAATTTTTAACTGAAGTCCAACACTATCAACAAACTTCAACCTCTTCCCACCACGGCAATGTAGAATTCCTCTGCATATTTTACAAGTATTTTTATGTAACGTGCGCTGATGAACTTAGAGCACTTGTGCCTCTTCCAGGTAAATATCTTCGACTAACCACAAGAAACCCCTCCACTGCAAAGATCTATAATATTAGAGTTGCTTTCAGCCATCTAGTATTTTCTTCCCTCGAACTGCTACACATTGGAAACCCCTCCCGATTTCGTATTGCCTTGATTGTACTGACATGCAGAAGTTCATATGTATCGAACAGACACTGCACTGCTCAACTCTCTACATAGTCCCTGTAGATATGGCTCCTTACGCCCAAGTGGCACTCTAAGTTGTTTGGGGTGAATAAGAGTAAAATAGAATGAAAAAAAAACAGCTAAGACTTACAGTTTAAGACTAAACAACTTACCAAACGTATGAATCGTTCGGTTGTAATTCGCCATTTACAGACATAAACCGAGACCGACATAAATATAGGCCGTGTCACTAAAAGTCACGTAACATACCAACGTCGCAGTTGAAGTTCTACGGTCACGGCTCCACGGTACTGATTTTTAAAAATATAGTCATTCTGCTTGAATTCTCAAATAAATTGCCGCAGGATTTATAAAACTGGTCCAAAATGCCTTTACTTTATTTTCTAAATAATAAAAAAAAAAACGATTTTACATTTGGGCACTTGCAATTAAAGGGGCGTATATATTGATGGGGAAATAATGTAAATTATATATTTGTTGAAATGTATTTTATTACTGATTCATACCTGACTTAAATTTTAAGTTAAAATGCATAAACTTCAAATAATATTTTAATGAGATTCTTTGCAATTGTTTTTCTTGATAATATAGCAATCAATGGGGAACTATTTCACTTTTACATGTACATTTTCTTATAAGGCTTTAAAATACATTTTTTTGTCTGAAAGTCGAAAAGAAATTCTTTGTTTAGTCTTTAACCCTCTAAGGTCGCCCGTGCCATATATGACATAATCCTAATCAGGAAGAATAGAGCCCAAGGGGACAGATATGGCACATTTCATAACTTTCAAGTTTTTAAATGAATTCACTTTTTTATTCAGATTCATGATTCTTGATCCAATAAAATCTATAATTTCAAATTTCAGAAGTTTTATTAATATGTATTTATAAGTATTTATATGTTCAGACCATAGAGAGTTAAAACTGTTAAAATTTTTACAGGGTATTTATAAAGTCTGTTCTCTTAATAATAAATGCAACTTGTATCAGTATCATTCATATATTTTAGAGAAAAATTTTGCTTTCAATGTCTGGAGTCAATAAACATAGCAAACGTTAGTCTCGACCTTGTTTACCTTGTTCATTTTTTTTAAATTTTAAATTTACTAACTTTAATTTTTAAACAATGATAAAAATTGCTTTTTAAATATATTATTTGAAGAAATACCTTGCACCTAATTTTCTTTATACAAAAATAAGTTTAAATGGAAGTCAGTAAATTTAAAATTTAAAAAAAATAAAGTAAAACTAACATATTTTCATATGAAAAATGTAAACTAAAACTGTTTCGAATTTTCTGCATCAACAAGTTTTATAACACTTACAAAGTTCATTTCTGATTCGGAATTCGATTTAATTAACAAAAACAAACAAAAAATACAAGAAAATTTTCATGGATGTGCCTGTCACGGAACGAAAGAGTCACATTCCAAAAATTACGTAAATTGATCAAGTGAATCAAGTATAAGCTAGAAAAAGTGAAAATTTTAAATTTGTAGCGAAACAAAGTTATAATTTTGGATACAAACAAAAGCTCGGTAGTAAAATTGTGACCTTCGCACTAGCCATCTTTACGAAAATCACGTGATAGCCCCCGCCTTTCCAGTCTCGCTACTAAGTTTTTATATGAAAAAAAAAAAACCGGAACAATGTATGTGTTTTTATAATATGACATCTTTGTTCTGTAAGGAGTACTTACATGATAAATATTTATTTGTATTTTGTGCATCTTTATTAAGTCGAATTTTAAATAAGACACAAATTAATCCGTTTATATTATTTATGGAAATGTGGGATGCGCGGATTAATAACTGTATTATTTAGAAACCCGTTGTAACAAAATTATGCAACATTTTTCTATAAGTTCGATTTAAAAATATATATTTCTGCAGGAGTAATTTTTTTTTTAAATTATACTTTTGAATTTAAGTCGTTCTCATTTAAGAATCATTTATCGTTTGATATGTGATGTTAATTGCTTAATTATAGCTTGTTTATTCCTAAAATTCATAATTTAATTTTTGCAACATTCGATTGTCCTTTGTTTTAAACATAAATAATTTTGCATACATAATTTGTTTTAGATTTTTTTAAATTTATATTGAATAAAATTCAGTCTCAGAAGAGATCAACTCCCTTTTCTGTATCTTTTAATGCCGTTCTTAACTAAATAATACACGAATGTTACTTTTTTAATCTATGAAGCAACAAAATGTTTATTTACAGAATATTTTTTTTTTGCAGAAATACCACAACTTTTCTCTTGTGAGTGATTTTCATTTTTATTTTTAAAATTAATATTGAATAAGTTCAGTTTCAGTATAAAGCGTGTGGTTTCTTAATTTTCTCTATTTCAATGCAAGTTTTCAAGTTTTTATAATGATTTTGCAAAAAGATTTAATTCATTATTGACAGTCTGACTGTTCGACAGATCTTGCTTGTCAGCACCTCAGATGCGACGTAATTTTTCAGTGACTGGGCCTACTATTATGAAAGCCCCGCTCAAATTCGCATGCATCATAATACGTTTTTTAATGAAGTGGTAAAATCATAAAATCATTTCTCTCTGATAGGTTCATAGGAGTAGTGGTTGATGGGCAGAAATCAGAGGCCCACAGTATTAATGCTGGAGTTCCCCAGGGGTCAATCCTGGGCCCAACTCTCTTCCTGATCTACATCAATGATCTCCCTAAACACATACTTAAATCATTCATTGACATCTATGCTGATGACACGACCATCTATGACAACAGATTAAAGGCCGTAAATGACAAAGTTCTCTCTGATTCTCTTTCCTCTGATCTTGAGCGCGTGGTACAACGGGGGGGAGAGGTGGCTGGTCACTTTTAATGCATCCAAAACCAAGCTTCTATCTTTACATCATCAACGCTCTGATCCCCATCTGGCATCAATTGAAATCGATGGCTCTCGTCTTGGGGAGGCTCCATGTTTTGACAAGCTTCTAGGTTTGATCTTTACTCCTGATCTGAAACTGAACGCGTACATCAAATCTGTTATTAGGGACGCTGGGAAAATAGTGGGATCCTTCTACCGCTCCATAAGATATCTCACTACTAATGCAATTCTCTATCTTTATAAAAGCCAAGTACGGTCAAGGATGGAGTACTGCTGCCACATCTGGGCAGGAGCTGCTAAAAACAGCCTCTCCTGCCTTGACAGAGTACAAAATAGACTTCGTGGTTTAGTGGGGGATGCCCCTTTCTCTTCCCTGCAACCTCTCTCCCACAGAAGAGACGTTGCAAGCCTGTCTTTGTTTTATCGTTATTTCCATGGCAGGTGCTCGTCTGAGCTCCAATCCCTCGTCCCCCCCTCGCCAATCTTTCACGAGAAACACCCGTCTGGCTGAAACTACTGTCAATACTTTTCCCCACTCTTTATCTGTGCCTAAATCCAAACGTAGATTCCATGAGCAAAGCTTCCTTCTTAGAACTGCACGCCAGTGGAACTCTCTGCCGCTTGCCTGTTTCCCACCTGACTACAACTTAGACGTCTTCAAGTCCAACATAAACAAACTCCTGAAAAACCACCCCCTTTAGTTAGCCACTCTATCAAAACCCCCAATACTAACGATTACTACATACTATCTCATTGATTACTATACAGGCAATAACCCTTATTCCTGAGTGGCCTTCGGGCCTTGATAAGTGGTGACCCCCATGTAAAAAAAATAGTAAGCAATTGTACAAGAGCAAGAAGATTAAATACGGAGTCTTTTTTCTCTCTTGGCTTTGTTAAGGGCGAAGAAACACAGCTTGACTGCGATACGAATAAAATGCTTTCATTGATAAGCAATCAATAGACCAAGTAACATCTTTAGACATGCATGCGCGTTTTCTACACTTATCTCGCCTCTTTTATTCGTTTCCGTTTCATCTAGTAGTTTTCGATTTTTCTGTTTCTTTAACTCCGACGATTAAATCTGTTCATGCATGAAAGACACAAGAGAGACGTTCACTGAGGTTTCTTAAAGGTTTTAATAATTCCCTTGTTAGGATTGCTTCCTAACGTAAGAAAAGAATGACGCAGATAGACGTGGAAGCGATATTCGCCTTAGAGTATTCTACATCATCGAGCCGCGTTTCATCCGCATAGGTTCCCGAAGAAAACTGATATTACAACGTTAGTTTTCCCTCGCTCGAAAACTTAACTTTATTCATCATCGTTCCACGCTGTTTTTTTTTCTACCGTTTGATCTGTTGCCCTATGTCTTTTCGTCCATATGTCATTCAAATCTGGCAACGATTCTGTTTTGTGGAATCGGAGTTATCCTGAACTCAATGTTACCCTTGCCAAAATCCACAGTAGTTAATTAAATCGTAACTGACGTAGGTTCCCTTATATATAATAATACTATATTCCAACACTCTTATGACCAGTCTGAGAACAAAACCATTTTTTGAACAAAGTATCTTATCAACGTAATTGGTATAATAGATACAACTTATTTGTGAAATCGGCTAGCCCAAATTCGAATCCTGTTACAGTATTGTAATGGTTCCTGAATTAATTGTTGGCATCTGTCTCAGGAGAAAATAGAGTTCTGCGCTTCAGATTAGTACATTGCCAAATTGCAACGCCTGTTGTGAGTGCGCAAACCTACTCTGGATCGGGCGATTCTGTTGTCCCATTTTTGTCTGACATGAGGTGGAGACTCAATTCCCACACACTGGAAGTGACACCAGTCATCACATCCGTCACAACAAATCATGTCCTGATCACTCTGTGGAGAACCGCATATAGGATAAAGGCAAATTACTTCTTCATTGACAGGTGTTGATTGAGGAAGAATAGCATTAATCCCATCCCCAGGATTATCAACAGATGCCGATATGGATCCATCTTGATCCTGTCCACTTAAGGATAATTCAAGGGAGGATAGTTTTTTTAACGAGTGGATACGAACCGCATCTCCCTCTTTTATCCTCGCTGACCTGACTACCCCATCATCTTTGCAAAACATCTCTTCGATGTGTATAGCTCTGACACTGAGACACGTGAAGATCAGTAGGTACATTTTCACCTGTCCCAGTGTCAATTCTTCCGCAAAATGTAAAAAAAAAAAAATTAATTTACCCCTAAAAATCCAATGACTGCTCAGTCTAGAAAAGGAAGCAATGTGTATCTTCATTATGTTGCAGAAAAATTGCCCCCTTCCGCGATGTGACAGTCTGTTAACAATCTCTTGACAGCAAAGGTGAGGTAATCAAAGAGTAGCTTTTCGGCACAAGCCAAAAATGCATCTAAAAATAAAAGTTAAACCATTGGAGAGAAATCTTCTTTTAAATAACCAAAGGGTCATGTGATTAACTGTCACTTGACCTACGAAAAGAAACTTAAAAAAAAAACAAAAAACTAAGAAGCAAAAATCTTTTTTGGTTAGTAATCAAGGTAAATGCACCCCCCCCTCTCTCTCTCTCTCTCTCTTCACAATTTCAAGAAAAACCAATTGGGGAAGTCAGACATTTGAATTTTGATAGCCGAGAGGGAAGATATTTTGTTTTTGTTTTTTTTTCGGTGTTGTGGAAGATTAGTTCCTTTTCTCCATTACAGAATTACAAAACAAATAAAACCATGAACAAAAGTTGAAACCACACAAGGTGTTGTGGCTTTAAGGGTTTACAATAAAGAAATCAACAGAATAGTATTCTACAAATAAAGTAGTATTTACTTTTATGCTATTACATGAAAATAAGACAAGGTCGGAAGATGGGGAGAGTTTAACTAAAGCTTCTAAACAAAGAGCAACCTGATTCCGCGACCAGACCGTCTCAGGCAATTAGCAATAAACGTAATCCACTTCAAAAAGGGGAGTTAGAGCTTGGAGAGTGGACCTTCTATGACTACTCAGAATTATACTTCAGCACGATAGAAAGACTGTTATTTGTCACAATTACCCATTTCCATCGAACTGACGTGATAAGAATGGTGTATATGACTTTCAAAATAAGACTGCGGAAATGAAACTGCTCGTCCTTTGCTGTAGATCTCTCTAAAGTGATGTCTAAAAGAACCAATATAATGACGCCATCATATAATATGGGAAATAGGAATTGTTGGTGAGTTTCAATAGTTTAAAAGTATTCTCAGTTGGACCCCATACAAATAAGATAGTATTCTCTTTCATGGAAAAAATGTATGATTTTTTTGGGGAAAGGGTCGGAGGGAGGAAAGAAGGAGCTGTTGATTGTACCACATATTTTCTACTCTTTAGATGAAATTTAAGTTTTTAGCGTGTATAAGTCAGAGAAAGAGAGAGAAGAGACAATATCGCATAGTTCAATTTTTAATTATGAATTGGAGCATTGGGAGATAGAACGCACGAAGTCTTATGACCTCATTATGATTTTTCTAGTTCAACATGACAGATTCATTTTCGAGAGAATTTCTGCAGCAAATGCAATGGATAGCAGCACGTGCTGTCTGCGTGTGATACACTTCCTAATACGCAACAGTAAAATGATAGTGTAACATCTTAAGCGGAGAGATTGCACCAAGGAATTAGTAAGCTACCAAGTTTGATAAATATTCATAAACTGAAAAATAGTTAATTAAAAATCAATATGCTCATTTAAATCTAAAATAATATTTAGGCAAACTTTTAACATATTAAAAAAATTATTGGAACAATTCTCTCAGAGACATTTTGGAAATGTTATGGGATGGTAACTCGTAATATTTCATTTATGGCCCCAGATCCGTGCACAGACCTAATAAAGTACAACACGATCAAACACTTAGAAATTTAATTAAATAAGTTCAACAGCGAATAATCCACAAAAAATACAACAAAAAAATCTGAAAAGAATATTAACTCTATATAAATATCACAGTATATGTATGTGTGTGTAAATATTTAAGAGGTAAACTCTAGTATTGAAATTAAAGTTTTCTTTTTAACTGCCGAATACTGTTAAATGGTCATGCAAAAAAAAAAGAGAGGTTTTTCTTTTTCAGCTTGCAACGCTCTCGGCACACACATAAAAAAAACACAATCCTTTTTCTCTTCCAGTTTCGACGTTCGTAGAAAATCCGTCTTTCTTTCCACTGACACGCGAATTAACCGTACGTTCGAACCACTCCCAATGAACAATTTCCGCAGCTTTTATATGCTATCTAGAAAAAAAAAGAGACAGAAAAAAATAGCTTCTCCCATCATGCCCTGCCTTCCCAAGATACCCTTCGTGTATATAAATGAGCTAGCCATCCTTTCCTTCTTTCCCAAAGAGCGATGCCGATACGCCCGGTACGTTTTTTTCTTTCTAACCATATACCCCACATAAACTTTTAAACTACTGGTCACATAGCACTAAAATTTACAGGAAATAGTAAATATGCGTTAAGAACGCTTTGTTTAGACTGATGAATAACGCCTACAGAAAATATAGACAATTGAAATTCGAAATGTTCATTTCCACTGACCGACATGTTTTCCCTCATTCTGCGCATGCTCACATAAAATTCATTTGTCTTAATATGTAGACTTCATGATGTTTTCCCGATAACAATGTCAGTGGAGTACGCGGCTGGCAGGCTAAATGTTTTGGTTTCGATTCTAGCTGATGGCATTAAGTCTTTTTTTAACATTTACAATAATGTCTTTGTATTGATAAATGTGAAAGTCTGCATGGATTTAAATTTAAACGTATTTTACGGCAGGCTGGGAAAATAAAACTTTTCTTTTTAATTTCTTACAGATTTTTTACAATCGAGAAATATTTTTTGACAATTATGTTTTTGTCAGAAATCCCTCGCGAACGAAGACAAAATTCACTGAAAAATACTTTTCTTCGGTAGATCTTCCACGATAAGGGACAAATTCTAAATACAGTTTTGATAAGAAAATGTCAGGTTCCTGTATTTTTCTTCTTTCTTCATTGTTTCCAATACGTAAATGTTCTTCGAGAGTCTGAAATGGGAAATATTTATAGTCAAGCCTTAGTATAATACTGTTATTTTACTTTATACTAAATTATTACTCCTGTTCAATTTAGATAATTTTCTTTGCTCTAGATAGATTTTTATTTACTTTAAATAACCTTTCTTTTTCATTATTAACTTCTCTGTTTTGTAAAGAAACAAGACTAAGACATCCTTATATATTTTTTCTTCTATTCATTCATCGATTAGATAAACAAATATTAATTTCAAACCAAAATTCTAACGTTTTCGAATGCCAGTGTTTTGTCTTTTTTTACAAAGTTTTCCTAACACATTTACTGAATTCAAATGTTGAAAAGTAAATTTTGACAATACAAAATAGAAGTTTATTTTAAACCAAAGAGATTTTCGTATTTGAAAAAAATATTAATTTCAATGACACTTTTTTTTTACGTAATTCTAAAATACACATTTTCGGTTTTTTTATATTAACTACTAATTAATATTCGAAATGTCGACTTTTAAAAGATTTTCGTGTATGCTGACAAAGAATATCAGTTAAATTTGGATGCTGATAAATAGTTTACCAGATATGTTATCCAACGTAAAAGCTAATGTAATCTATGGCAGACACTTTTTCACAACCAATGAATTAGTGATACGCACGCATAATGGCTTTCGTAAGAAAAACCTACAGCCTCCCCATATTAAGAACGGTTTCCGAAATAAACACATTTTTTCTTATTTGAGGAGTTTGTGAAAAATATTTGCTTTGTTATCTACTTTAGTTGCACGTATGTGCGTTACCCACTGCTCAATTGTGAAAACAAAATGGCTACCAAGGATTACATTATATTTTACATTAGATATTATATGGTTTTATATCTGGTAAATGACTTATTAGCCCCAAATTTAACTGCGAATATGAGCGAGGTGTCGTAATTAATGTAAAAATTTATCAATATTTCGTACAATTACCCGATATTTCAATAAATGTATGATATATTTTGATTCCGTTTATTTTAATATAAATTTTAAGTAAAATTTCATACCTAAACAGATTAATTGCCTCATGTACTTATATTTTAAAAATATGAAAAAAGTAAATGCAGTCAGTAATCTTCCACACTTCATATAGAAATATCATAAAAGGAAAATATTTGATGTACGTGAATAACAACAATTTCCAGACTGAGGCGAAAATCTCAACACATGTCAACAACAATGCTTGTGTGTTTTTTTTTTTTTTTTTTAACTTGGTACACTTTCAAAATGGACAAAAATAAATATAAGAACACCATAATAACACAATATAGAGGGTTTTTATTTTTAAATATTAAATAGAGATGTAATAATTTTTTTTCGTAAATAAACAATTCCAAATTTTTTGAATGCATGTTTGTTTGCTTTTAGAAAAATTTTCCTTACACATTATTTTCTTTTTTTTTTAATTTGCAATTTTCCTAACAAAATTAAAACCTTATTGTTTATAATGAATGGAATGTTCAAATAAAATTTCCAATTTTCATAACAAGAATAAACATTTTGAAATTCTCAAATTTAATATGAATACAAGTAATCAAGCGTGTTAGTAAAACCTATTTCCTTCCGATCAATGTCTAGCGCGAATGCAAACCTTACAATTTCATAGGAAAATAAAACCTATTTAAGCCTCATAAATGTCAAGCGTAAATGCAAACTGTCTGTCTCTCTCTCTATATATATACACACAATTCATATATTAAATCTTAAATTGATCATCCAAACGAAGTGTTGAAATAAAGACGAAACGTTGGTGAATATTGAAAAAAACTTGTTTGTTCCTTCTCATCACGTTATAATATTACTTTCATTATTTTCATCACACACAAACACGCAACTAATATTCCTGGTGAACCAAGTGCAAAAGAGATTCAGACAATTGCACTTAAGGGAAAAGCGAGGATACTAAAAAGAGCTCTCGGTTGGTTTCAATAAAAAAGCGGGGCAATGTTGGCAGCTGGTTTGGCTGCCCCATACCCAGCATTACAATCTTCAAAGGAAGAAAAACAAATATATATATATATATATATATATATATATATATATTACATACACACGTGTATACATACATGTTGTCTCAAAATTCACTATACAAGCAGAAAAATTCTAATTCATTGACAAACGAGAAATATTTTTTAATAAAAGAGAATTTATGAAATATGTTTACACCAATGCTAAATAATGTAAATTTATGACATATCTTTTTATTAAGTATATATAAGAATGTGAATGGAACATATATGGTGACTTTTCCTTCAAATACTCATTTAAAATATTTATTTCAATTCAGAAAAATGTAAATTGAATATATGTATCAATTTTATTTGTTTATAAATAACTTAAAATATATTATAAAAATAATTATTTAAACGTTTGTTCATGAGTTTTGAATTATTTCCTATGTACTGCCCCTCATGAGACACCATATATATGTATATATATATGTGTGTGTGTGTTCTTTATACCTAAAGTTTTACATCTCTCTTTATTCCTAAGGTTACAACAAAAAGCGGTTTGATATGCAATGCCGCATAAAAAGCAAAATATCTGCGGAATAACAAGAATTACCACGAAGATTAACAGCTCAGCTGCAAAATGAACCCTAAAAAGAACGAGATGGTAGACTTTCTCAAGAAACGCTGTTGCACTTGTACTAGAGTCCCAAGAAAATCGGGAGGATAGACTGTTCCAAATCAGGACATTAAATGCTTATTTTTTTCACATAGGAAGAACATATTATCAAGGCCCAAAGGCCACTCGGGGACAACAATTAAAAAGTGTACAGTTATTAATGGGACAGTATCATAGTAATCATTAGTAGAGTAAATTTGGTAAATTGGATTACTTAAGGGAACGATTCATCATGCAGAACTTGTTTACGTTGGACTTGAAGATGGGCATATTGTAGTCAGCTGGAAAGACGCAAACGGAAGAGCTTTCTACACGTGTGCAGTTCTAATAAAGAAACTTTGTTCCTGGAATCTACAATTAGGTTTAGAGACAGATAAAGAGTGGGGGAAATTATTGATAGTATTTTCAGCTAGACGAGTTTTTCTCGTGAAAGTTTGGCGAGGGGGGACTACAGATTGGAACTTAGACGACCACTTGCCATGAAAATAACAATAAAGCAGAGGCAGGCTCGCAACGTCTCTTCTGTGAGAAAGAGTTTGCAGGGCAGAGAAAAGGGCATCCCCTATGAGGCTACGAAGTCTATTTTGAACACTGCCAAGGCAGGATAAATCCTTTCTAGCAGCTCCTACCCAGATTTGGCAACAATACTCCATCCGTGGACGTACCTGGCTCTTATATAGGTAAAGAATTGCATCAGCAGTGAGATATCTACTGGATCTATAGAAAGATTCCACCATTTTTTCAGCGACTTTGACAACAGATTTGATGTACGTGTTCCATTTCAGATCAGGAGTAAACTTGAATCTTGTCAAAACATGGAGCCTCCCCACGATGAGAGGCATTCATTTCAATTGATGCCAGACGGGGATGAGAGCGTTGATGATATAAAAATAGCAGCTTGGTTTTAGATGCATTAGAAGTAACTAGCCACTTTTTTCCCTATAGTACCACATGCTCAAGATCAGAGTAGAGAGAATCAAAGAGAACTTGGTCTTTTACGGCCTTTGATGTGCTGCTGAAGATGATAGTCTCATCAGCATAAATGTCTACAAATGATGTAAGGATGTGATTTGGAAGATCATTAATGTAGATCAGGAAATGAGTTGGACCCAGGATGGACTCCTGTGAAACTCCAGCATTAATACTATAAGCTTCTGATTTCTCTCCATTAACCACTACTCTTATGAACCTATCAGAGAGGAAGGATCCAATAATTGAAAAGGCATTTCCAGCTATACCATAGCTGAAGATCCTGTGAAGTAAACTTTTTTGCCATACCCTATCAAAGACGTTTGATATGTTAAGCTTTTTAATTAAACCCTATGTATAGCTTTATTGCAGGTCAATACATTTTTTTAATCTTGGAATTTCTATGAAACGCAGAGATAGGAAATTTGGTACACGGGAAGATAATAACAAGGTGCCTCATTTTCTTGTTTTTTTTGTAGCATCTGAACAAATATTTTGAATTCTAAGTGTGTATCACTTAATAGCAAGTGTCTAAAAATGTATATTTTCGGTAATAAAACAATATTCTAACTTCATATTTCTATTTATATGAAATAAAGAGCATATCCAGTAACAATATCAACCTAAACCAAAAACGAATTTCATATTTTGTTAAAGGAAATATTTAAGTAAACATAACTCCCATGCTTCAAAATCACTTTGAATAGCCTCTTGTTAATTGATGATGTCAATCGGCGGATTTGAGATGATGTGATGCTATAGGAAACTTCCAAAATCTTAATCAAAGTTCATCCTTCGACGAAAATTGAACACCTAATTCATAAACTTTCATCTTTATTATTGACTAGAGCTGCTCAATTGAGTTTATATATGAAGAACAAGGTGGCCATTGCATCAAATTTTCTCCAATTATGCCTAATTACTTAATGTAGGATATCGTAGTATTGGCTGATTGGGATGGCACATTGTCGTGCATAAAAATCAATTTGCAGTGACTCGCCAATGGAAGGTCATCAAGCCATTGGGACAAATGCTCAAAATTAAAAAAAAATAAAATATAAGACCGGCTTGTCAGTTTGACACCGCATCTGGTTCATCAAGGGTTGCTCTGGCGTCATTGATGAAAAGAACATTTTCAAAACCGGTTCATATGCATTTCTGAGCCCGTGCTAAACGTTTTTCCTTATAAGTTTGGTTTAAAACAGGTCTTGCTATGAGCTTAATGCTTCTTGCAATTTCGTTTAAGACATTGCAGTGTGACCTTCTGGACAAGGAAGGTATTCTAGCCTTGCCAAATATAGCAGCACTATTGCTGCCCGGCTACTTGATAAGTTGACGGCGAATATTTCTAACATCACGAGAAGAAACTGACTGTGTTTTTGTTCTTCCTTGGTTTGATGTTTGGATTTTCAATGAATGAAAAGACAATATTCTTTTATCTCTTCCAAGCTCCTTGGCTAGATCTACGAGATAAACCTTCTGCAAGGCCTGCAACAACACGTTCCTTTTCACCAGCTGTCAGTCGACCCTTTTTAGGTATTTTGGAGAGACCTGTAATAAAGTGATACACATTTAAAATTACCAGATAATAGAAAAATTAGCTTAATTTTCAAAAATATTTGTTCAAATTCTACATAAGTCAGGGAAATAAGGAATCTTGTAATGCTCTTCCAGTGTTATACCAGATTTCACTTCTCTACGTTTCATAGCAATTTCAAAATAAAAAAAAAATATTGACCTGCAATAAAGCAATACACAGTGTTTAGATTCTTTTACAAGAGCTGTCAGGGTTATAGCATTCTTATCAATCCCTTGATTGTGTTATTGAAGAAGATCAGGCGGTAGAACTTCCTGTAGAATTTTTTTAAATCACTACAACTGCCTGGAATGCATCATAAGTTGATATTAAAGGAAGGAGCTCCAATCATGTTAAGAAATCTTGATTCACCTAAACTGTGTAATGGCACACGGTTGGCAATAACATCTTGGAAAAATAATGTTTTGGAAGACATTATAATAACTGGAAAATTTACAGGTTAAACTGTTAATTCCTTGTATTAACTTTATTCCTTCTGACATGCCATTTCAAGCGTTTACAATTCTTAGACTAGGAGCATGGCCCCTATAAAATAAAAATCACCTACTTTTTCTACCTCATGTTGAATGTAGAAAAAGTAGCCATTGTGAATTAATGTTAAGTTTAATCAATAAGATAATTATCTATGAGGACGAAATATTCAATTATATCAAATACAACCTCGCGACGCCGGGTGCATCAGCTAGTCAAGATTAAATTTAAAGTGAGTAGAAAAAGTACCTTCGGTTTACTTTTCACCTTCTTGTATCTCTCGGTGTCCTTATTTTATCCGTTATTCCTTACATTCCTTCCTGAGAAAAGGGAAGAGTTGCTATTTTCTGTGTAGGAATCTATCGACCTAACACCTATCTTACTAGCTAGTTTTTGGCATGAAATGTGAGGACTAAAGGACAAAAAATAGAAACGAGAGTAACGAAACTGTCAAAAGTTAACCCAAGGTCCACTTTCTACTTTCCTAAGTAACACTTCCATCTATCTTTATTAAGAAAATGAATTAGCGTGAAACCGGAAATAAAGATAACTAGAAAAAGATTTGTATTATTGCGTTTATTTAAATAATTTACTCCAGAAAAAAATAAGTCATCAAGTAGATAGTTAGATTGTTAGTCCTTCTGCGGTGCTGACTCTACTGATAAAATAACGTTATCATTTAAAAAGCAATTCTTAACACAGGGATGAGGAACTTTGTTAACTATTCTGGGCTTATGTCTAACAATTTAATAAAGAAATACATTTTGGAAACTGAAACTCATGCTGGAAGTTATTTCATAGGGGAGTTTAATAAGTGGTTTACCTCTGATTCAACAACGTTAGCTGCTGACTTTTATATGGAGACACTTAATAAAAAAAAAAAAGAAAACCTGGTGTGATTTTGTGTCATTCTCAGTGAAGCTGTTTTACATTTAAACAGACGGAATCTGGCGTATGTGATGATCACGGGCAACGGTGATAGGTACTGGTAGAACTATTTGTATTTTGACCGTTAAATCCTTATATAGCGATGTTCTCGAAAGTTCTAACCTGTTTACTGTACCTCTGCGTGAGGAAACGTAACATAGTTCCTTAATATGTTTGCGCATGGTCACATCACGACGTTGTGTCTTTGCGCCTTCCTCATATGCATGGGTGTTGAAACGGTGATTTCTTGAAAATCTTCCTGCCGAAGATTTGTTCCGGCCGTATGCTGCGGTCGCTACAACACGTTTTATTTATGACTTGTATTCTTTTCATACGATGAAAAAAATTTTTTTATTTTCTCAGACCTTCAGATCGATGATCGATGAAAGCGAAAAGCTCCACCCAAAACCGGAAACAAAAGAAGTAAACTAAAAACATCCTAATCGGCTTAACGGTCAAGATAAATTAAACATTTTAGGGTAAGTGGGAGTTACTGACCGATATTTGTAGAGATAAAATTTCCTCATCTAAAAATGATAAACGAACTTCAAATGAATTCTTACGATAAACAAAACCTTTTAACTAAACTAGCAGAAAGTAAAAACTGGATTTATCATTTCTTATAGAGCCCACCAGAAGTTACTCTATGAGTTTAGTTAAACATTAAATGTCTAAGGGAAGATGTTTATTAAAACGTTCATACTCATCATGAAGCTCAATTCCCTTTCATAATTTTCAGAGACTGAGCGCCATATCTCATCGCCCAGCTGAAATGACACTTGATCAATGGTAGGTTGAATTTGTTTCTTCAACGATATCTGCTTTCGACCACATGAAATAGAAGAGTTGCTCAAGTATTTTATTTAGACAAAAATGAAATATAATTGCAAATATGTTTTTTAACAAATGTTACAAAAGTCTATTATTTACCTAAAGCATAAAACTGGGTCGTTTTATAGGGACACATTGTGTTAGTTGTAGTCATACATTGTGTCAGTTCTTACACGTCTTGTCAGGACTTATCTAATGCTAGAGATTCTAACCAAAATAACACATTCACTCTATGGGTTTATCCTAATTAGCCAATATCCAATTTCTATATTAGTTTTTTGTAATTAGAATTCATTATTGAGATGAGTATTATTCATTTTATTTATTGCGGACTATTATCCTCATCTTTCTCAGATGATGTTTCACGACGTCTCGGTCAACTATTCCTTTGGCCTTCGTCAGGTGGCTAGTTGGCCAAAAACGTCGTGAAACATCTGAGAAAGATGAGGATAATAGTCCGCAACAAATAAATTAATAATATCCAATTTGTTTTTTTTTTATTTTCGAAAAGTAACATGATTAAAAATCTAATCATTTGAAGTAGGCAATATTTACAGTATGTAAAAAAAAGATAAAATAGGGAACTTTATAAGCAAAAACAAATGAAAGAAAGATACAGTTACTTATAGCGAACCCTGTATTCAAATAAGTCTCGTTACATTTTGTAGACGTTTTTTTTCTTCCATTTTTTCAACATGCTGGTCTGGTATTTGTTAAGATTAGGAACCCATTTTATCGTCAAACTTTGAAGAACTCCATCGGCTATTTCCGGAAATTCATCCATGAACAACATCAAAAACACAATAATACAAAATAAAAAAAACTATTTATAATAACACAAATAATAGAGATAGCTCGTAGAGTCTCCGTGTTATGTTTATCGAGGATTTTGTCCTTTCTTTTCTACTTCCCCCTTTCTGTCTTTCGTTCACTGTCTGGATATCATTCCATTTTGAAGATCAGTTGTCTTATCACACGACACACGGGTCGAACGCACTTTAAAGTCAACAGACAAGTTTATGACACACGATACCACTAACTGCGCTCCGAAGTGTCTATTTCATACCCAAATCGGATGGACAGTCTTGTTCCTGCTGCGGTTGGTTTAATCGTGTTCTTTGTCGGTCTGAGGAATGGTCTAATGCAGTTTTAGCAGATTAACCCATTAAAGCTTTACATTATCGCCATTTAAGACAGCGTTAGTTTATTGGTAATCGTCTGAGACGTCCATACTGGGTGATAGTGACGAGCATGCCAATGAAAATGCTTCTTTCCTTTCAAGCTCTACTTTTCTGGCATTTTGTTGAATCTTCCCGCTGTATAAGGGAGCGAAATAGCAATACCACTATTCGAGATGATTTTTTTCCCAGACAACGTGCTCACGTTGCAGCTAATATATACTTCATTTGGTCAGATAGTCACCCATATAAATTTGTGGCTTAGAAATTAAAGATGCAAACAAGTGATAGTTTTGTCGGCACTACTGTTTATACATTCAGTATAAGTATATTGGTGTTTTGTGCATCCATAAAAGGAACGATAATAGCTATGCTAATGTGTATGACATTTGTTTCTAAAAATGGCAAAATAGCGAAAATTTCTCCCTCTAAAAAATAACATTATAGCAATAGGAGCACACACGCCACATAAATTCAACATAGTCATACTACCTGTAAATACCTGCTACATGTTTGCTGGATATTATCAATACATTTGATTCAATATCGTAAATTTCTATCTTTCCAAAATGAGTTACTCTTCTAAGCAAGCCATATTTACAGGTGGTAGCAGGGTATTTACTCGGTCTTTCTCCCTCTTTTCCTGTGTTAACCGATACAAAATATTTCATATGGTTCAATTATTACACACGTACGTGATTATTTCATGTCATCATTACGTTTTATTAACAATAATCTAATGCTTATTCAGCAAGTAAATAATACTACTCCAGCTCGTTCCGTTTTTTTATAGCGTCCATCAATTTGATGGACTACTAAAAGGCTTTCCACTGATTAAGAGATTGGATTTTATAAACATTTTAGAAGCAGTTTCGTAAAATTCCAAATACCGTCAGTCCTTATTGCTTTACCTGAACGGCTAAATTATTAATATGGCGATTTTCACGCTCTCATACATGTTTCTGGAGGTGAAAATGGAATTTAAATAATTTTGATAAGAACAAGGCCGATAGTAATAAGTCGCGTGCTTTCGTGTAATGAATGAATGCGTGAATGTAGGATTGACATGAAATTCTTAAAGATAAACTAAAATTACCGAAAAATGGGCTGAAATGACTTAAATAAATAAAGTCAATGACTTAGAATCACTTTAATGAACGTAAGGAATGACTTTAAGAATAACTTGAATGCTTAAAAAATAACTAAAATCCTTCAAAAACAACTTGAATGATCTGGAGAATGACTTGAATGGCTTTGAGACTGACTGGTTGAAAAGCGGGTGATCATTTTTACATAAAATTAATACAGAAAAGTGATCCCCCATTTTATATGGAAAAATTACAAACATAAGAACAGCATGTAGTAAGCCAGATACTACACTTTGATCTTGGCCAAAAGGCCAAGAAAAGCTTAAAAAGTTAAGAACAGCATCTATTAACAGATCTTTGATCTTAATCAAAAAGGCCAAACACAAAAGTGTTACGGACCGACCGACCGAGTGACTTATAGAGTCGCTTGCACGCGACTAAAAATGATTTTTGCACTGGCCAGACGGACTCCAAACATAACCTACGTATTTACGTACGTCGTGTTACCCCGACGTACACGAACCGATTACATGTTCATTTTTCTTTTTGTTATCAGGGATACAAACATACGGATGGATTAATATTGTAAATTTACTCTGACTGAATGGTAACGTCAGAATTTTATAGATTACACTTTTCATACTTTTTTTTGAAGATATGTGTGGAATTAAAATATTTTTTTTACAAGAAAAACGATTTTCTCATTCGCTAGACGGATTACTAACACTAACGTACGCGGTTCGATTACAAGCTTTCGTTTATGATTTTTTCCTTGGTTAATCGTTTATATAAAAAGATGGATGAAGAAATGTCGCAAATTATGGACGCTGACGTACACATTTGGTAAATAACATGTTCTCATACTTTTGGGGGAAATGCTAGAATGGAATTTAAATAAATTTTCTTGTAAAAATTATTTATGTTGAAGTTTTTCTTTGTTATTAATAAGATTATCCTATATATTAATGAGAACACTTTATTCTTATTTCGTATGCATTCATGTTAACTACAACAGAACAGGTTTATTAAACATAAAAATGGAATATATGCTTTTTATACGTTTTCAACTTTCAAAAATGTCAACATTTCAATCAAACAGTTTGTTCAGAATTTGTAATATTAAATATACAGTGTCCCACATAGAAAGTATTTATTTCTACTCATATTTGTTACGAAATGTGCCGTTAAATATAAATTAATCCGAGAAATATGTATCGAACAATTTCCTGTAAATCTAACCATAAGTTGATTTTTACTAGATACGTCGTATGTATATATGCTCCTTCAAATAGCTATTGCATAGGAACGGTGTTTTAAGGCGTCGATAATGTAAACATATATAGTCTCACATGAACAAGGAAAGATTATATAGTATTTTAAAATATTTTGAACAAATTTATATTTACCTCTCTGGATGCATTCCCAAACAAAAAAAGGATGAGAAATAAAAAAAAATAGTTTCATCATTTTGAAATACTTATTCCAAAAGAATTCATATTATCCTCAGTTTTGGAGGAATTCTCAATCATGAAAATATTAGAGACAGTCAATAACAAATACTTATTCGGAACACATTTATAATTACCCGGATCTAGCAGAAAATTCCAAAGAATAATTAGACAGTGAAAAACGAATGGCTTCAACATTTCCACAGACTTATTACTAATAAATTTATAATTACCCCGGTCCAGAAAGAATTCTCAATAAACGAAAGAGTAGAAACAACGAAAAACGAATAGTTTCAGCATTATGAAATACTATTTATAAGATCTACTCTTTCTATATTGTTTCATTTTTCATTAGTTAAAAGGAAAAGCACAACTTCACATCGTATGATTGTTCAGTCTTTTCATATACATATTCCTAACTGACCACTTCAGAGAAAATATAATTTCAGTAATTGACAAGACGAAAAGAGTAATTACATTTTACTGAAATAACGCACATAAATTATATGTAATACTTCCAGTTTACATGTACATGGAAACAAAAAAAATGTTCCCGATGCATATCCTATTTTTTAACAAAATTACCTAAGTCTGCAAGGAGTTCTCAATCACGGAAAGATTCTAGAACTCATGTTTTCAGCACTTCCTTTTAATTCTTCATAGATATTGGCTCGTTGAGTTTGATACAGTAAATTTGCTGCTGACATATATTGTTTGTAATATACATGATAATAGTGTTCGAGTCTTTTTACATTTACTTTGTCTTAAAATTTCTAAAAACATTTTCTTGCTACTGCACTGGAATAACACACATAGATCATATGAAATGTTTCCAGTTTACATAAAAATAAACACAAAAAGTATCATCTGAATTTTCCATTGAGGTGCACACGTACGTGCAAACAAAACTCATTTTTTTACAAACGAAAAAAACATTAGCAATTCAGTTAGTAAGCATCCGTTTATATCTCCTCGGGAAACGCCCAGAGACAGGACCTGCTAATCGTAAATGATGTATATGTTTATTGTATGCTTATATATGTTTAAACTGTAAGACGTTGAAGCTGCATTCGTTTCAGAGTTTGGGTAGAGATTTGGATGACAGTAATGTATATGTTTCATTGTATTCATATATGTGTATAAGCTGTGTTTTCATTGTTTAAAAACCCCTTCAGCAGCAATAATTTTTACTCGAAAGGGAACTAGTTTTGAGACTTAATTCCAAGGATACACGAGCTTTTTTAAATTCCATATTTTACTTTCACATGCTGCTAACGGAAATTTGCAGGTTCTCAGACAGGCAAGATCGCTAATATTTTAACGACTGTGTTTACAGTAATTCATGTTTTATATATATATATATATATATATATATATATATATATATATATATATATAAACCGTTCTAGACAAAGCACGAAACAACTTGATGTAAGGAACTAAAATACAAGTTTGTTAAAAAAACAAACTAGTCAACGCTAGTAATGTATGGCTAAGTACTGACACCGAAAATAACAATCCTCCCTCATTTGTTAGAATGATTGCTTATGGAATATGAAGACTACAGAACAAAGAAAGTGATAGTTACGAAGCTGCCGAAAGTAAAGTAGTGGTTCACTTTCTGATCTCCTGAAACTACCACAATGATGCAACTACACGGAGAATTTGCATTAGAAGCCTGCAACCTCTACATGACTCAACATAATGGCCATCAGGAAACTGTTTAGAGGGGTACAACCATTCGAAAACTCCATCAGACATTCGCCACCTGCATCGCTATATTTGCATAAAAAATGTTGTAAATTTTGTTTCCACATGTCACTTTGCCTTCTAAATAATACATAAAACGATGTTCTTGTTTATTATCGGGTATATTATTTCATAACATTTAATATATATGTATATATATATATATATATATATATATATATATATATATATATATATATATATACTATGTGTGTGTGTGTGTGTGTGTCCGGCAAAATCTCGTTGGCACATCGGTTCTCGTCACATCACCGAAATTATGCAACATTGAGCCTGGCTAGTACCAGATGGGTGACGATTTGGAAATTCTAGGCGCTGCATGTGGTTTCTGCTTATCTCGGCGTTTGTTTCCATTCGTCCTGAACCTCCACTTGCCATTGGTATTTAGCAATGTTACCTCAGGAGAGGTTTGGTTGGTGATTGCGCAACTCTTGCCAAAAGAATTTCACGACCAGACACCCTTAGAGTGGGTATCCATAATCTGGTTATTTATTTGTTTCCCATGAGACAAACTGTGATACAAGGTCGGTTTAATTTGGGAAATAACCAACTCCCCTCAAAAGGAGCATTCTGCAAAAATAAAATTACGCTAGTATAGAAGGGTTTCCCCCTCCATTGACTAAGGACAATTACTTTGAGTGTAACATCTGTGCAGACCCCACACTTCAGTAACCAGCCCAGTACAACTACACAGTGTCGTCTGTGGGTATCCATAGTCTGTCAAGATTGAAGGGAGGCTCTCTCTCTCATATAATATATATATATATATATATATATATATATATATATGAAATATGAGAGAAGGAAAGGTATTAATTCCTTTAAGTTCACACAAAACCTTATTATTTATCTGTTAGTGAAGCCTAAATTATCAATAATCTAATAAATCTTCTGAATTTGTTACATGATACATCGTTATTCAAACTGTTAAAGGACACAAAATAAGAGAAGCGTGATTTACGACACTACCGAACGTAAAAAAGATCACTTTCTACTCTTTTTTATATATTTAAAAGTAACTGATATTGACGGACGCGCATTTGTCAACATTTTCATATATATAATAAAAAGATAGGGTTCCATTCGATTGTTATATAAATAGCATATGTCTACAAAATGAAGCCATAAAACATAAATAAATTCATTAATTAGTATGAGTATGATAAATAATGAAAGACGCGTATTTGATGTCATATTTTTTTCTGCGTGACATCTGGTTTACATAGATTAAATAGTAATGTAAGCACGGATATAAAATGAAAATATAATCATGCAGTGCCGAAAGAAAAATGACCAAAAAAAACTACTCTTAAGATTGAACTGACAATTTCGTATAATGGTGGGAATGTCATACGGTGCTTGGCCCGCCTTTGCTAAACACTCAGCATAACTAAAAAGGGATCAAGGGCAAGTGTAATAATTTCATGAATGGAGTGCCACACTCTCCTAAACTTGGGTGTAGAAGCTAATTAAAATGGCGCTTTCGGATTGCTCTTTACTCTTGTTAGCCACTTTTCTTTTACATCCGAAGAAAATTAAGCAAATAAACGAACAATGGTAATTATATGATTTTCTATATACTTACCTTCCAACAAGAGCATAGATAAATACATGGTCGGTTTTTAGTCTGTTTAATATCAAGCTCTCCAGACAGGAAGTTGCTAGATTAGAAGACAAAAACAATTTCTTCAGTCTAGAAGGATTTTCCTATCAATAACCGAGGACAGAAAAGATTAAGTGCGATATGAGAAAATATACTGCCCTTTGCTCTTTTGAAGTAATTGGTGACAGAAATAATCTCGTTAACAGTTTCTCTAAGGTATTACGATGCTTTGATTCCTTTCTTTTTTGTTGTGTTTTTCTTATAGTATCGAGGGAACTATTTTTTATATATGGATGCACTAGCTTGGGAACAGGGCGTGCAAATGAAGCAAAGCTGATTACGGTAAATATTTTCTGTTTGTTTTGACTTCTAGTGCTTGCGGTAAATTTGGCTGGATGCAGCGAACAAGAAAGCTATTGTTACTATGGGGAAAATAGCTTTCAGGTTATCTGAAAAGAAAATATTCATTAATCAGGAGAGACCATATGTTGCTTGTCACCTTCGTCACGTCTGCGTAGTAGAAACATAAAGTAAAACAGAGCAAACAAACTTGACTATAAAATAAGAACTAGTGTTGCTAGAAGAATCATGGTTGGTTCATCATCAATGATAATTTTTTTTATGATGGACGCATTCACAAATTTAAATATCTCGCATCTCACTGTTGTTTTCATTAATTCTATTCAAATGGTACTAAACACTAGGATTGCGTAAAGAATGCATCCAAAACAAAACTTCCATCGCTTCACCAGCAACGCTGATCCCCATTTGACCTTAACTGAAATGAAAAACTTTCTATCTTGAGGAAGAATCCTGTGTTAACAAGCAAGCTTCTGGAACTGACCTTCATTCCTGACCTTTAATGGGAGACTCACCAAGGTCACTGGAAAAAAGTTGGATCAATGTACCGTTCCACATCGTATCTCGACGCAATTGTTTACAATTATTAAAGTTGAATAAGTCCTTAGATGTAGTAGTTTTGCTACAGCTGGAGAAGGGCTGGTTAGAAAACTTCTGCTTTGACATCTAGTTGGCTATGTCTTTTTCTCCTCCTTACTATCACTGTCTCACACAAGAGACGCTGCGAGCCTATCTTTACTCTATCGTTATTTTCATGGCAGATACTCACGTGAACTTTCATCTTTGCTTTCCATGTAAAACTTTGTCATCAAACAATCGTCTACCTGTCAATATGAATAATTTTCCTATGAATAATTTCAATATGAATACTTTTCTTTACTGTCTATCCGTAGCTAAAACTACATTAAATCCGTTGCCAAGGCCACTGGAAAAATGGTGGAATCCTTCTATAGAGCCAGTAGATATCTCCCTGCTGACGCAATTCTTTATCTATATAAGAGCCAGGTACGTCCAAGGATGGAGTAATGTTGCCACAGGAGCTGTAGAAAAGACTTATCCTGCCTTGATAGAGATCAAAATAGACTTCATAGCCTCGTAGGGATGTCATTTTCTCTTTCCTGCAACCTCTTTCTCACAGAAGAGACGTTACGAGTTTAACTCTGCTTTATCGTTATTTTCATGGCAAGTGCTCGACTGAGCTCCAATCTATGATCATCCTCGCCAAACTTTCACAAGAAACACTCGTCTAGCAGAAAACACTATCAATAATTTCCCCACTCTTTATCTGTGCCTAAACTTAAACGTAGATTCCATGAACAAAGCTGATTTCTTAGAACTGCACGCCGGTGGAATTGTCTTCCGTTTTCCTGCTTTCCAGCTGACTAAAATATGGTTGTCTTCAAGTCCAACGTAAACAAGTTCTTGATGAGCCGTTCCATATAAGTTAACAAATTTACCGGACCTCCATTACTAATGATTACTATATTGCCCAATTTCTACTGTACACTCGTTAACCATTATCCTCGAGTGGCCTCTTGGCCTTGATAAGTGGTGATGCCTATGTAAAAAAACAAAAACAAAAAAAAAACTAACCGAAAATTCCATGAACAAAGTTTCCTTTCTAGGATGGCCCGACTTTATAATATTGTGGGGCTTCTTCGCAACCGAATCTAACATGGTCCTTTTCTAACTTTAATGTAAAGAATTTCTCATTGAGTCTTATTAAATAATTAAATCAAACTAATTTCCCCATATTGATGATCATTATGGTGCTGTCATAGCAGATACCTGAAAGCCATTAAACCTTATCCTCGAGTGGCCTTTCAGCCTTGATAAGTAGTATTCCCTTGTAAAAACAGCTCCGTGTAACATTCTCTAAATCGATTTCTATTTTATGCCACAGTTTTATTTTTAAAAATACATTGACAATTGCAACAAATTCATGGAAAATTAAGTAGATTATAAAATGATTTATCTATTATTAGTTGAACGCACATATGATTGTATGAATTAGGTTTAATCAATAGTTTATATTTATAACGAATACACGAAACTTTAATTTATAAATAGAAATAACACTGCAGATTATTGAACAGTTGCGAACAATGAGGAGGATTTTATACAGATCAGGAAATCCTGAAGTACGATGTCAGTGATCTCTATGCAAAAATCAGACTCGTCTAAAAAGCAAGCAAAGTATCAGAAGCAGTTGAATCGAAGTATTAGTATTGTTTATAAAAAAAAAAAAACACCGCAACCGCTTTTTTTTCATGGGAGCTTAATTATAAAATTTTATTTAAATTGTAACCAATGAAAAACATGCCCATATTCTTGACGGCATAGCTTCACTGGTTTGGAACAGTAGATTGTTATCCCATATAACAGCTCGCTCTATTCGTTAATTTCAGTGAACGCCAGTAACCATTCCCAAACTACGCGAAACTCAACTCGAAGAAAGATTAATTAATTTAATTTAAATTTGCGTTTTTAGATTTATAATGGTTAGTTAAAAAGTTAGTGTGTTTTGCATTTTTATACTGCAGGATTAAGATGAAGTTTTTCAAAATAGAACTTGAAGAAACAGCCATTAATTAAACGAATTATTCTTTCTTGTATTTATATATTTTAATTATATTTGAATTATTGCAGGATTAGTTGTGCGTTTTCAAATACAACTTGAAGAAAGATTCTTTAATTAAATTTAGAATTTTATTTTATTTTAAAATTTCCTTTTGGGTTGAAATTGTTTCAGCGGACAGATTAAGGGCTTACGAATTTTATGGTTATGGGCTGCTCAAATGAAGATAAGGTGGAAGGGCGAAAGTGTATTCGAAGAACATAGGATTGTTATTTTATTTGTATGGAGGGGATAACTTAACACGAAGCTAATAGATTACCCTACGAGAGACGGCATAATATAAACGATCGCTGGAAGAGTAAAAAGAAAAAAATATCCTTCTTAATATTATTTGAACCTGCTGTTTATTACTGTTTCATTATCATAATACTACTACTACTACTACTACTACTACTAATAATAATAATAATGATAATAATAATAATCCATGTGAGCTAATAATAATAATTTACATACATGTCGACCATGTATAAGTTAGATGATAACGCTGGAGAGAGATTTATTCTTAATATATTAATAGAGATATAAAGAAATATTAGAGAGTATTTGATTATTTAGTGGTCTATCCTGTGTCTTTACCCAATTGGTCTACATAAGTTACTACTAGTCTTCATGTTCTCCTTCTTTATAGGATAAGTTTGCAAAACATCATCTTTGTATTAGTTCATTCTTCCGAATTTAAATGTGACCAACAAACTCAACCTTCTTTCTTTCAATACTGATATTATGTGACTAAGTTTACTATGTTCCTCTTTGTTCGCTAATCTCTCTTTTCAAGAATAAGCAAGAATTGTCTTAATTATTCACGGGTAAATCGTATCCAACCTGCTTCTCATGACGCTTTTAAGTACTCATCTTTTAGTAGTGTTCAACGAAACAGTCACTAGCGCTAATTGAAGAATTGATTTTTGAATTTCCATCTTAGTTTTGCTTTGAAAATCTTGTCCAACGCGGTCAGTGATTTCCAAACTAAACCAATTCGAACTTCTATCTCTGTCTTTCTGCTCGATATTTCTCACAAATTACATGGTAAATAGACTTGATGCATATAGTGATATTCCCCTTTATTTATAACTAGCCTGGGTGCCCGGCGTTGCACGGGTGTTTGTTGTGTGTTGAGTCAAAAAAAAAAAAAAAAAAAAAAAAGAAAGAAAGAAAAAGAAAAAAACGAAAAGTGGTAGTAGGCAGTCAGGCTCGAACCCGCGACGCGAAGATGGAAAAGAAAGTGAAAGAAAATAACGCGACCGGAAATGTAAAGCGTTCAAATTAAACGTAGTCAATCAAAAAGACGACTTGCAGAAATGGCGTTGCTTTTACATCTCCCACGAAGGTTATTTTTAATGTTGGAGAAAATCAGCCCTCCTTATAGGGGGACATTCTTGCAGTATACAAATAAATATTAATTATCTCAGCATGAAGGATTTCTCCTATATTGACTAAGGACCAATTACAGAATAGATATTACCCGTCGGAAGGCCAGGTGGTTGCATTTCAATAGTTTCGTTTTATTTATACGTAAAAGACAAACAAACAGCAAAATCGAGGAGACGATGGCAATTTTTTAAAACTCAATCAAAAAAAAAAAAAAAAAAAAAAAAGTGTCCGTTTCCGAATGTGAGATATTATGATCTGGGGAGTAGAAGAAAATTTATTCCGGAATCCAACCGACGCGAGAACGCCCACCCAAAATAGCCTTTCGCAGACATACACAAACGCCCACGCCTATTTTGCCCTTTATATAATAGAAGATGGGCTATTCCAATGTTATGTATTATTATTTAATTTCCTCACCCTTTCTTGCCTTTTACAGGGTACAAAACCGGCTTCAAAATCTAGTGGAAGATGTCCTCTTATTCTTTCTGTTACTTCTTTCTGACAGAAGAGACATAGCGAGCCTCTGCTCTATCGTTATTCTCATGGCATGTGCTCAAATGAGCTTCCAACGACTGGGTTTTAATCTATTGCCTATTTACCTCCGTGTAAAACATTCACGGGAAACACTCGCCTAGCTTCAACCGTCACGAACAAGTTTGCTTACTCTTATTCCGTATCTAAAACTGAACGACAATTGCATGATCAAAGATTCTTTCTTAGAATTCCTCGTCTCTGGAACACAGTACCACGGAGCTGCTTCGCAGTTGACTAGAACATGATCGTTTTCAAGTCCAACATAAGTAAATTCTAGTCAAGCAGTCCGTTTAAATAATCAAACAATCAATTCCTACCGAATTTTCACCATTACCGTTTATCACAGTGTTCACTCATTAATCCTTATCATAGATTGGCCTATGGGTTTCGATAAGCAGTAACTTCGTTGCGACAAAACAAGAAAATATTTGACTTTTGAAAGAGAGAGAGAGAGAGAGAGAGAGAGAGAGGGGGATTTTCTTTTAACTTAGTATGCCTGCTGGACTTAGATGCCGATCTTCAAGCCGAAAAAAAGGAAAACAAATGTTTCGTTCAGATATGTCCATTCGACCTTCGGCAATTCGTGACAGAAGTATTTTTTCAAACGGAAGTGTAATACTCGATGGCAAACGCAACGTTATTTCGATTATAAACGTGACAAACTACCGGAATGCGAATGTGGGGACAGAGACTTGTACTTGAACGCATCTGAAAATACAATGTTAAAAATAAGCGAGACAGACCGACAAAGATGCTGTTTTAAACTTAAGAGTAATACCAAAAGAAACATGTGATACTTAAGCGTGGCAAACAAAACAATAAGTTATTTCAAACTTAAACGTGATAGACTGATGAAAATAGTATTTCAAACTCGTCAGACTGAAAGAGCTGTCCTTATCTGGAGTCGTCATTTTGGGGAGGGATTGATTGTTTTTCCACATGAAAAATACTATTTCATATTCAATAGTGACAAGTTGAACGATCGACAGACGAAGTTTCACAGACAATTGCAAGGATGGAACTGAAAACTAAGTTTCATTTTCTTTCTAGCATTTTTTAAAGAAATGTTTTGTCATTTCCTTTTTTCTTTGCAAAACAGAGTGAGATTTGAACAGTCTTCCTTGAAGCGATTTGTTTTTAAACGTATGCACAAACGGACAATCCATTCAGTCGATGATTGTTTCAATTTTTGTTCATTCAACATACAACAGAAAGCGATTAGTTCCATTTGCCATTTCTGCTTATCATAAGCATGTAAACGTTTCCAACCACGATTCTTATTAAATAATGCTTAAAAAATAAGCGAGTTTAAACCGCGATTTTTTAAACCGTGCATGGTACTCAAAAGTAACGTGTAACATGAAGATTCCTATTCGTATGGAGTCAGTTCCAAGTAGTGACGGAATATCTCAAGTCTGTCGCGGAAATGGCCAAAGAAGTTTACGATTTGAAAGTCTTACTATTTTCTTTTAAGGAAGATTTCTAAATTTTATTTTTAATTGAAATTTTTTTTTAAAACCTTAATCAAACCTCTCACATAGTGCGCGCTGACATTTTTTCCTAAACTGCTTACATCTATTCGCAAACCGCTTACATCTATTCGCAAACCGCTTACATCTATTCGCAAACCGCTTACATCTATTCGCAAACCGCTTACATCTATTCGCAAACCGCTTACATCTATTCGCAAACTGCTTACATCTTTTCGCAAACTGCTTACATCTTTTCGTAAACTTCATACATTCTTTCGTAAACTGCTTACATTCTCTCGTAAACGGCTTACATTCTCTCGTAAACGGCTTACATTCTCTCGTAAACTGCTTACATTCTCTCGCAAACTGCTTACATTCTCTCGCAAACTGCTTACATATTTTCGCAAATTAATTCATTTTTCATAAATGGATTACAATTTTTTCGCAAATGGATTACAATTTTTTCGTAAATTGATTACATTTTTTCAGAAACTGCTTTGGCTCACATCGAAGATTTAACCTATAATCTCCTGAAAACTGACACTTAGAATATTTTCTTCCAGTTACACTACGTACAATGATAATACAATAACGAAACGGCGTGAGAATAGCACACCAAACGAGAAAAGCAGTCCGAATAATATTTATAATCAATACCTTTTGTAAAAAACGTTTGAAACATAACATAGGCGTATTCAAATCTAATATCAACAAATACTTGTCAGAAACCGTATTTATAAACAATCAAATGTTTTATTTTATTCACAGTTGTCAATCATCTTATAACATCCATCATTCAACTAACAATCTAGTGAGTTTGGTCGTTATTGATTCTTCTAGACGTAGGTAATTTTTATTTGTGTGTAATCTGGAATGCCCTTTTTGGGTAGCTAACCTTCTCTAGTAAAAGAAACGACTGATTACCTACCATTGTGGTAAATAGATATAATCCATCCAGCTACTTAACCCTAATTCTCGAGTGTCAATTCGCCTTGATAAAAGGCGACTCATTAATAAAATTAACTTATCAACTTATAAAAATGCAAATAACTCCCTAGTTGTGAGTTAAATAGTAGTTCTTGCTCCGTACAAGTTTAAAAAGAATTACTGTGAATACATTTGAATGTCATTTTTTCTTTTTCTTTATAAAACAGGCGTGAGGTTTCAGCAGACTTCCCCTAAGCGGTTCTCTTTTAAATTTATGGGATGTGTGAGGAAATGAATACTAAATTCAAAGAATAGGTGTTTTCAATTTGCGCTCTCTCTTTGCAATCACATCGACCTGGAAAAAAAGCGCCTTATTATTTTGTAACAATAATCATGATTTTTAATCATGTTACGAGTGAATACTTCAATATTCCTACACTGAGAAGATCGGTGCATTTTGATAAATAGTTTTGTTTCCATAATTTTAAATCTCATTTAATAGGTGACTAGCAGGGAGACCTGGCGTTGCCTGAGCTTGAATGATGATCAACGAACTTTTAACACTCCCATATTTTTTATTGTCATCAAAATTAGTGAAATCACCTATTTTTCAATCAAATCGATTGATTGCCTGCTCTACTTAGGTACCCTTCGCGGGAGGAAGCTTCACATTCTATCCTTCAGTGACTTATTCCAGAATTCAATGTAGTCATACATTGTAGTCTACATTTCACTGGAGAGAACCTACGGTTGATTTTATAAAATTATTTTTTTTTAAAATATCATGGCTTGCTTTAAAGTTTAAAATGCAAAGATCAAATACCATGCTTCACTAAACAGAAACAATCATTTCGAAAGTGCCCATTTCATATCGCAGAATCTACTGTTGAATGTATATGCCTGGTCTTCTGCGGTGATAATGGCTTGAATTTAAGTTTAAAATTAAAGTCAGATATCATGGTGCAATTATGCTTTAAACAAATATTTATTTCAAATGCGCCTCTGTCATATCAAAGAACCTATTGTTGATTTTATAGATCAGGCCTTTCAGCTTGTGTGGTAATAAAACTTCTCAAATGCACTTGTGATGTTAGGCTGTGTAAGGTGTTAACTTTGGTCAACATCGCCTGCTCTTTGTTTTATTGTATCATTTCAGTTATCGATACGTATCGAAGATATTCCGATAGAAACCATATCTAAAAACACTGTCAGGCACATAAACTACCATCGTATGAAATTTCATAAAAATCGGCACAAGCGCATTCGAGTCCATATGGAACAAACTCACACACACAGACACAACGTTCCCTTTATATAATAGTAGAGATAAAATTTGGATGTCGTCATGTGGTTAGTATTTGTATAAACCTACGGCGGCACAACTTAACATTATAACATTTGTCTGCCACATGGAGTATATTTTCGCTGCCTCATGCATTTAAATATCATTAGTGTTTTTTTTATGACACAGAAACAAGAAACATAGCAGCACCCATAATCTATACACATACGAAAGTTTGATTGAGATCATGTATTTTTTTCTGACTGGTTCTTCAAGGCAGTCAGACATTCAATCAGCGGTAGGCCTTTTAGTATGAGCTCTATAAACTTAGGGACAGCCATATAAACTGTATTTCTGATAGTATTTAACACCATAACGAATACAAATTTAATTAATATTTCTACGTATAACATAAGAATTTGGCAGCGTATGTCTTTTTAAGATCTTAATGCATTTTTTTCTGTAGCAATAAGTACAGTGCCGAAAAAGGAAAGTTCGTACTTGTAATTTTCTCAAAAACTACAAATATAAGCTAAATTTTATATAACTGTTTAAACAAACTATACCTCATTTGATGTGCCTTTTATTCCTCTATTATTTTACCTGTTCACATTTGACTTTTAGTTGTATTATTCTAGTGTTCACGTCAATTTAAAAAATAACTTCAAATTGAGGGGGCAAAAAGAAAGTCCACAGCAATAAATTCGCTTAAAATCAGCTTAAATTATCGCCCCTAAATAAATTTAAAATATCCACCAACAGGCAACAAAGCATCTTTAATCGTAAATGTTGTTGTTCCAGGTTATACAACGTAGCATTTAGTCCATATGCCACAACTTTCTCTTAGTCATCGCCAGGAGCTCATCAATCTCCACCAGATTGAAATGTGATGAGGAAACGGTGCGAAATACTGTGCAAAAACACAAAAACATCGGCAGTGTTCGTGATGCCCCTTAATCTGGTCGTATTAGAATTACTTCTAACAGGGAATACAATGCTATCAAGATCCACAGCCTAAGAAATATTTGAAACGACTCCCCAAATCCAACAACAGTGCAATCTTGTTAATAAAGTGGTTTCTTCCTACTGTCAAAAACAGATTAAAGGAATTTAATTTGCGAAGATATGTTGCAAGACGCAAGCCAATGATTTCTGTAAACAGAAAGCGCTGTCCGGATTTCGTGAGATGCAATGAAGATAATGACGCTTCATATAAGTCAAAAGTGCGTTTTAGCGAGAAAAGCAAGTTCAATAGGCTAGGCAGTGATGGTAGGCAGTACGTCCGTCGGGGGAAAGACGAAGAATTTAATCCTAGGTGTTCAGTTTCAACGCTGCAAGTGGAGGTTCAGTTTTAGTTTAGGGAATTATTAATACCGATGGTTCAGAGCCTATAGTTCGCTTGCAAGTTCGAATTTATTCGACCAAGTACATTAATATGTTGACTGAACATTTTCTACCCTACTTTGGTCGAAATGGGGATGATAATCCCATCTTCATGCAGGATAATGCTCCCATTCACACAGCTGGAAATGTCAAGATGTTCCTCTAAGAGCATGCTATTCCGTGTTTGGATTGGCCTGCACAATCTGCAGACCTCAATCCTATCGAAAATGTATGGCATTACATCAAGCAACAGCTACGCAATAATAAAATTTCAAATTTTGAAGAACTTTGGACAAAAATTTAAAAAAAGTGGGATACCATTTCCCCGGAGTCTAATTCAAGTAATTCCCAAAATATTGCAGGCTGTCAAATTGCAGAATGGCTATGCTTCTAAATAATTACTAGTTCATTGTGTTTCTGTTGTATTTGTGTTGCTTTAATGTTCTAAACTTACATTTAAATACCAATTTTCTATTGTGCGGACTTTCTTTTTGCCTCCTTAATTTGAAGTTATTTTTAAAATTGACGTGAACACTAGAATATTTCAATTAAAAGTCAAATATGAACAGGTGAAATTATAGAAGTATAAAAGGCCAATAAAATGAGGTGTATAGTTTGTATAAACAGTTACATTAAATTTAGCTGTAATTTGCGGTTTTTGAACAAATTACAAGTGCGGGCTTTCGTTTTGCCGCCTGTGTATGTGTAGCATATCGAATACAACCTCATGTTTAATCATCAGTCTTACGATTCTCTTCGAAACGTATTTAGGTGAAGACAAATGTTACGTGGGTCAATTCAATTGTTTTTTATTCTTTTTTATTTATTTTTATTAACAAGCATGTTTTATCCGCAGTACACAAAATTGGCGACCTCTCATATAGGAAACGTATAGCAGAACATGTATTTACTAAAAATATAAAAGCTAAGCTATACGGCACAATCACGTTTAACACAGCGGTTCCTGCCATATCACTGAAGTTAAGCAACAATTAGACTGGCCAGGATCAAATGGGTGACTATTTGGGATTTCCAGGTGCTGTATGTGCTCTCCGCTTATATCGGCACTGTTTCCAGTCGTCCTAGATTTTACTTGCCACTGGACCCAAGTAGTGCCGATTCAGTAGAGGTGGGGGTTGAGGACTGCGCAACCCTTGCCACATAATTACACAGGGGCAGCCTTTGTCTTTAGAGACTTAATGGAGGCTTAAGATATAAGATATTGGTTAAAGAGAAGTTTACTTGGTGATAGCTTCCAGTTTTAAAATCTGAAATTGGCTAGCGGTGTTTATAAAAAAGCAGTCCCTTATAATTTTATACTACTTAGATTATTGCGAATGTTTTTAATTCCACTAGTTTATAAAGATTTCGCTCAGAGATTATATCTAATTTCTTTCATCAATAATTCAAGGTTCGGGTTGCAATATTGTAAAACTATACGTAATCGCTTAAAAACTAAAAAGCCGCACTACAAATAATTGTTTTGATTCTTTGTAAAACAATTTCAATTCCATTTTTTTAATCTTATTTGTTGATTTAAAAACAAATATGAAAACAGATAATATTATTTTCAAATACCCGATCTAAAATATGGGAATTGTTTTTGATAAACACCACTTGTATATTTTCGACTTCAAAACCGGAAGCAGTCAGTGGTTTTACTTGTTCTGTTTAACCAAAATATTTGTTAGCTTTACATGTGCATTCTATCTGCACGTTTAGTGATGGAGATATTACAAAAAACTTGAGCGTGACAAAACGACCAACATGCTGATTTACACATGGCAGAGAAAAAAAAATAGTCTGAAAATGTTGAGTCAGCCGAGCTCACATATTACATACAGGGTGGAACGGTAAAGTTTTCGCCCTAAAGAAAACACTACCGATTTATTTTTAAACTTTTATTTAAAAAATCAATTCAGGTAACTTGCTTATTCAGTAGAACTGACACCTATTTAAAGTGACTGCCTTCAGCTACAATCCCCGGGAGCATACCTTTTCCATAAGCGCCGGCATGAGCTCGGCGAATACTCAGCGGATGACGGCGATCATGCTGAATGTAGTGTATCATTGCTCTGCAATGTGGCTAGACAAGCAGGTGTTACAGATTAACATTAAAATCCGATTTTTTTTTTTTTACAATAACGGCAACAATCATGGCAAGTTAATTAAGAAGGGCGGGAACATCGAAAGAGTGCAATAAACAGACATTAATTGGAAGAATACGAAGGGTACTTTGATTTTAGCGAGGGTTATTGGGACCCACATTCCAGAGTAGACTAATAGACTTTGCCTGTGGGAAATTATTTATTAGCAACTGTTGCGATAACGTGCAATCATTTGAAAGGGTTGGCGAAAAAGGCGGATAGAAGTGGAAAGTTTAAGACCTGGTTTCACTCAAATTCCCCCAAAAAACATAACCGGTTATTCTCTGTGAGTAATCATTGATTTCAATGTGTATTAAAATCCTAGGCTTCAAAAGACAAAAATAATCATTGAAAGGAAGAAGAAAAAAAAAGAGGGTGAAAAAAAAAAAAAGATTTAATTGGCAAAACTCCCTGGTAAAAAAAAAAAAAGATAAATGCATATATAAGTTTTGGAAAGGTAAATTATAAGTCAGCCCGGAAATGACTATGCAAATAAACACACGTTTCAATTAATGTTTTCTTCCAAATATTTTCTGTCAAAATACCATATTTTATCTATCAGTTCAGAACGCTGTAATTTGGGCGTAACCGATAATCTTTCCGTTTTCGAGAAAGACAAAATACGATTTTCTTAATGAGAGTTCTTGGATTGGAAATGGTTATTGGCGATGAGCCAATTAGACAAAACAGAACGTGGCAAGTCAAAGCTGAAAATGTAAAGTCTTATCCAGGAGAAATCAGCCTGCAGAGAAAGCGTATGTTTACAGACATTCAACCATTTGGTCTCATGCTGGAAAAAGGCTAAATGCTCTGATGAAGCATGTCTTTTTATAGAATTAAATAAATAGTATTCAACAGTACTAGATAGTAAAAGAGTTTATATACGCTTTGTCTTAATATTAAAAATAAAAATAGCTATAAAAAGTAGATTTTTATATAAATATGATGCCGATTCTCAAGATTGGGATATAAAGATGACAATTAGGCAACTATTTTTTTACATTTGACTTGACGATAGCCATGCTTTCTTGGATTGAGAAGCAAGCTCATCATACTTTCACAAATGGGGCATAAGTTTTGCTCATGTTTCTGGTGCACCCACATATATATATATATATATATATATATATATATATATATATATATATATATGATAGAGAGAGAGAGAGAGAGGGAGGGAGAGAGGGAGAGGGAGAGAGAGGGAGAGAGGAAGGGGAAGGGAGAGAGGGAGGGGGAGGGGGAGGGAGGGAGGGGGAGGGAGAGAGGGAGGGGGAGAGAGGGAGAGAGAGGGAGGGAGAGGGAGAGGGAGGGAGAGGGAGAGGGAGAGAGAGGGAGAGGGAGGGAGAGGGAGAGAGAGGGAGAGGGAGGGAGAGGGAGAGAGAGGGAGAGGGAGAGAGAGGGAGAGGGAGAGAGAGGGAGAAGGAGAGAGAGGGAGAAGGAGAGAGAGGGAGAGGGAGCATTCGTTTGCTGCGATTGTAGCTTGGCGAATCCTTTCATATATATGACATGATCCCGTGAAATGCATAGACATCGTTTCAAGTAGTTAAGCGGTCTGGTTTCAGTTCCAGTAAAAAAATCTGGTATGTGATAGTACGAACGAGTATCGTAGTTGAAGTGGAGTTCTGCTCGTGAGGTTTATGTAGCTTTCGACGTCTCTCCCATGCGATGGTTATGGCTTTACCAGCCAATCAAAATATTGCAGTAGGAAACACCCGGATTTACGTATATTCATCACATCGGTATGGAACAATTCAATATATTGTTATGTACTAGCAATGATATGCGTCAGAAGAGCAAAATATTTGCTAACATGTTGAAACCAAACGCCCGGCCACCAAGGCGATCCTTAATAATTGTTAATCCTTGAGAAGATGGTATTATAACACCAGAAGCGGAACTACAATACTCCCTCGCAAAGAAAGGGGAGGTAATCCTAGTAAGGATGATATTATAAGCGAACATGTATTACACTTCTCACTCTCTTTAAAAAGGAGCAGATAATGCTTGGTATGGTGATTTTATAACAGAATAAATACTAAACAGGTATTACACTACATTAACACCCCAAAAATGAGGGGATAATGCTTGCAAGAATGGTATAATAACAGCACAACAGATACTATACGACCTGCACTTCGTAATTAAGTATTGAAAACAATACATTAGTCTGAAATAGTATAGTGGACTGAATGGAACATTAAAAAGATATTAACACAGTACAATTAATGATGATAATAGTTGAGTTTTGATTTCAGAAAGATACTAAATCTTCATTAGTAACACAAAAATATATTAGTTTAGGAATAGTATAATAAACTAAATTAAGCATTAAACGATAGTAGAATTGTAACAGAGTGCAGGCGTGCGTATGCAAATACATAAGAAATGCGAAATAATGTCACTGTAAGGAAAAATACTAAAAGAAGGAGAGAAAACACGTTAGAAAAGACGATTACGTTAGAGACGTGCATAATGTTCGAGAGTACGTAAGAGACGTGGGTGACGTCACAGCTGTAACGAGAAATCATGCGTGAAGTGAGAATGAGGAAATAAATGTTGTTGCAACAGGAAAAAAACGAGTTGAATTTCTATTCATTTCTTGTCAACTTAGCGACTGAGACTACAACGTTACAGAATTAATAGATGTAAGAGTGGAATTTTAACTTCTGACAAATAGCAACGAAATTTCAATTGGTAATAGACATGGAAAGGACCCTCGGAACCGAGGAATAACATACTTGGTTAATGTTTATAGAACTGTACGAGTGAGAACGAAATATAATTGACGCTTCTCACCTCTTTGTTCGTCTCCATTACATAAATAAAGATGCGCACACTCTTCCAAATTCATCAGGCTTATGAATCCTAGCTTGGAGGAAACGCGGAATATTCTGTGTAGCTTAATTACCATATATATGTATAACTTACTACCTAACTCTACCTACATATTGAGCACTGCTGAAGTAAATACTTAAAGTTTACGCATAAATTTATACTTTCGTACATTAATTATGTGATTAAATGAATATATATATATATATATGTGTGTGTGTGTGTGTGTGAGTGTGTGTGTGTGTGTGTCTGCATGCGTATAGGAGAATTTCAGTCAACTTACGCCTTTCAAGTTCGAATTTCCTTCAATTCTGACCCCTTACGAGCTATTTTTACTGGCTAAAAACCCTTTAACATGGCCCACAAAAATTTCTCCTTACGCTGCTCTGCGATTTTGCGTTTTGAACGAAAGAGAATTTGCAAAAATGGAAACTCATAGACCGACAGACATACTTAGTTTAAGAAATAAGATTACAATGACTGAATATTTCGTATTGCATCCTTTTTAATTTATTATTAATGTTCTTAACAAAAACAAGGTTTACGTAATAAGCGTATTTTGTGTTTCTCTAATTTACGCGATTAAAATAGGAATTAGCAATCTATTGAAAATATATTCGAAAATAAACCGTTTTCTAATAATTAAACTAACAACAAATAAGGATACTTATAATCAATGAATATCTGAACGGTTTCAGTACTCACAAAGCAGAGTCAATCCAAAATCTTGTCATAAATTTCTAAATTAGTCCCAGAAATAGCCAAAGCATTTTACGATTTGTAAGTCGCGAAAAAATAAGCAGATTACACTAAGTCCTTTTCCTCCTAAAAAACGGGGCGTTCAAACGATAAAGCTCTTTGGCCATTTCCATTGGTAACTATATTAAGCGGGTAAAGAATCATAAAAAAAAACAGTCCATAAAGTAAAACGCAACCATTTCACCCGCTTCGGGCTGCTCTGCAATAAGCCGTCTCTGAGGAGATACAGTTTTAAAAATGGAAACAGACAGACAGACAGACGAAGAGACATAGTGAGTTTCATAAATAAGATTTAAAATATATATTTGACCTCTTTACAAGCCCCTTCAAGAATATGGCTTTCAAATCGTAAACCGCTTTGAATATTTCCGTTATCAACTATTTAACCAGGTAAAGACACAAAAAGTTCCAGAAAACATAAGAATCTGACTCGCCTTGCGGCGCTCTACAGCTTTCCGCCTCGATGGAGATACACATTGAAAAAAAAAAATGAGTTTAATGAATGAGATTTCGACATATGTTTTGTCTGGTCTCTTGAAAACCAAATGTTGAACATTTCAACTCTCACACACGCACGCGCGCACACATATATATATATATATATATATATATATATATATATATATGCATATAAAGTTGAGTTTTTGAAAAATTATTTAAACGGACTTCTTAACATATGCTCAGTGATAGATATGCGAGCGACTTTATTATAGTAATCTAATTTGCATATTTCTTAGATAAAAAATTTTTTCGTTAAATGATTATTCATTTATGTTTTTTTTTTTATTAAATCATTGGTTTCATTTAACGCGCAGTTTTATGTATGCGTATTCTCTACATTATTTATAATTGCGTCACATTAAAACGGTGGTTAAATCGCCGTTGTAAAATGCTCTTGTGGTTGTCAACGGCCAAAGTTTATTTATTTGTATAAAAATTGCGACAGTATACTTGTAATACAGAATAGTTGCAAAAATCCCCACCCTTCCCATGTTAAATACTAATTTCTAAATAATAATGTTAATATTTCAGTGCGCCGGTCAAATTCAGCAAATGTCGCGATTTGTGTTTATTTGTTTACGCTGTTATGGATTTATGTTTATGTACGCATGCGCAACCGGAAGTCATAAATCAGATGTGGGTTACAACACCCGTTACAAGGTCATTCGAGTTTTGTAATTATATATATATATATATATATATATAGATTGTTACAATATTTGTCCTATAATGGGGTATGATTCCGCACAGTCGGGAAATTCTGTTTATAAACGATGCTGCTAGGAACTGACGAATCGAATTAATTCACGTCCTGCTACCAACCAATCAGAAACCGAAATTGCTCCATAAATATTTAACCTTTCTGTAGCAATTTCGCTTATGTTTTTTTTCGTCTCGACACGGAAGAATCTTTTGCTCTGTGGATTCCAACTCGAGAACTGCCTACTGCAAACCAGTAAACTGCCGGGACTTGTGTAAAACAACGAACCATCAGCAACTGTTCTGAAACTAAA
>NC_136504.1:85385361-85437861 GCF_053919585.1 Euprymna scolopes
CTAACATGACTGAGTCTTGCAAAGGCAAAGAAAAATACAATGACATGGATTTTTAGTGTGTTTTAGCTCACGAAGCTAAAACCTTCAGACAGGATGATCTGATAGCACCACTAAGAGTGGATGAGGGGAAAGAGAAAAAGTAGATGGAGAGAAAATAGAGTCTGGAGAGAGAGAGAGAGAGACCGTTTATTTTTTTAAATTTTTAAATTTTTTATTTCCATACTTTGTGGACCAGGCGCGTATGCAGACCCCACAATTTTAATGAATCATCATTATGCCAGAAAAAAACATACCCATCCCTGTGTCTCGATACATCTTCTATCATTAGATGTAATCAGTTTTCTATAATAGTCAACCATATAGGATCCTATTCGTGACCAGACACACACAGACGCTCAGCTTTATATTATAGATATATAGAAAGAGGTTTGTGTTAACTATACCGTTTTGTGCCAATATTACGCAAGTATAAGTCATGTAGAATATATGCATGAATATTATTACACGTAATAGTGTACTACAGATGATTATCCCATAAAAACTAAGAACTAATAGAGAATGAATTAAAATTAATGTTTAAAAGAACATGTAAATTAGCTAGATCTTTTGCTAGTGAATGAAATTTCAAGACCCATATATTCCGATGTTATATTTTCTTTTTAAATAAGTAGAAAAAAGATCTTTTCATGTGATTATCCATACACACACAAAAATTTATATATATATATATATATATTAGTGCCGGCAAAAAGAATTCCGCACTTGTATTTTTTTCAAAAACTGCAAATTTAAGCTAAATTTAATGTAACTGTTTAAACAACCTATACCTCATTTGGTTCGCCTTTTATTCCTCTATAATTTTACCTGTTCATATTTGAATTTTAATTGGAATATTCTACTGTTCACGTCAATTTAAAGCACTTCTTAATAAGTAAAATTAAGGCTTAACCATGTATTAAAACGTAACCATACCCTCTTCATTTTCAAACTTTTCTAGTATCCTCAGGTAAAAAGCTTTTTCAATGAATGTCGGACAATATTTGCTTTTACTTTCATTTCTACTTTGTCGCTATAACTATTAGTTTCACATGTACATGTAAATGTATAGGACTTGCTCACACTTTTCTGGATTCTTAAGACACGCACAACATTGGTATTCTAAATAATTGTTCATCATTTATTATCACTTTTCTAGTTACCCATGAATTCAATGCTGAATCTACTTTCCTTCATTGGTTCATATTGACTGTTATTTTGTGCGGATGAGGAGATTATATCCGAATAAATACGATATCGTTTTTGTAACGATCACATGTTGTTTTGTATTCTTCGTATCGTTGAACACTTAAATAATACACACACACACACACATATATATATATATATATAGCCTTTGAGATTTGAAAAAAAAAATCACTCGACCGCCTGTCCAGTGCGAGAGAAAATTTACTCGCCCCAAAATATTTTTACTCGTCCGACTTTATGCCTTTGTTTCAGTCAATAACAGTAAATACTTTTATAACAATTCAAGAAATTACTCTGCGTATAATCTAACAAGAAAATATAAATAAATTGTAAATCAACTATTTTATTACAACAAACATTTCAGTAAATATTTAAAAAAAAAAACTGTTAAAATACAACAGCAATTTCTTTATATAGCATCATCTATATTATTGTTCCATAGAAATAAGAATAATTTTTTCGGATGCTTGACGGAACGATGTGTTTTTTTTCTCTTTCAAATGTTCGTTTTTACTTTTATAAGCATCAAGTGTATGTAATTGTAGCGTCGAAGATTTTTTTTTCACAATGAATTTCAAAATCAGAGAGCTAAATGAAGCCGACATTTTGACTACACGCCGAATGTGCAAATTTGACCTCTTGTGGCCCTTTAGCGTGACCACTCTTCTTTCAATACGATATTCCAACGGTCTCCCAGCTAGAGATGAAAGAATTCACAAATGATGAAACATAGATCATTGTAAGTTACCGCATATTTGAGAGTCGTAAAATAAATGAGTTTTTCCCGTTTCTTTATTTAAAGAAATTTTATCGACTGGGTGACGAGTGATTTACGACTTTCAGTCGCCCCAAGAAATTTTCAATCGACTGTTGCGACCGGTCGTGTAAAGTCTCAAAGGCTATATATATATATATATATATATATATATATATATATATATATATATATATATATGAATATTTTTGGCAGCAATTCATTATTCAAACACGTCTGATTGAACACAACAAAGTTATTCAGTTTCCGATTTTTCTGGATATCTTTTACATTTAACACCGGTGTAAATATACTAACAGTATAACAATAGTTAGCTACATGCCATTCATTATATTTATATTGTGTGGTAGATTATAAATGAGTTTTGAAACATAGATGAGTGGCTAATGTTAGGTTTACGCAAAAGGGTGAAAGTCACTTTTGAGAGAGATTCGGTTTAATAAGAAACGAAAACTATAAAATAAGAAAATCGAAATTAAAAATAAAAATAACTCACCCCCAACCATCCTGCACCCAACTTTTATAACAACAAAAACCATAAATACACCAAGCCTCAAAGGAAAAGAAAAAGAGAATGATAACAGCAACAATTGCTCCTGATGACAATCGGATGCACCTATAGTGCTTAAGAATATGGGTAAACAACTTTTGGGCGCCATTTTGTATGACATGCCAGCTGAAACAAAAAAGACCGGTCGGCGAATGGAAAAAAATACCCCAAAACATCGGAAAAAAGCATGACTCTGTCGTATTCAATAAGACCTGCTTATATATATAACTACTTAAAGTTTACGCATAAATCTATACTTTCGTATATTAATTTTATGTGAGTAAATTAAGTATTTACTTCAAAAGTGCTCAATACGTAGGTAGAGCTAGTTAGTAATTTATAAAATATATATGGCGATTAAACTATACTGAATATTCCGCGTTTCATCCACTCAAGGATTCCTCAGGCTTATGCGCGAATTCTGTGGTTGTTTATCGTTTTCATATGCTCCTCTTCTATTGAAATTTTAGTTAACCAATCAGCTTTCTAGTATCCACCGCGCCCTTCCTATCAGCCAATATGCATGCGTTTTATCGGACAAAGGATCTGCTTTAAAACTAGGTTAGTGTTTTTTTTTAGTTTATATATAAATATATATATGTGTACATACATATATGCACATATATATATACATATATATACACACACATACATATATATATGTGTGATCGTTTATGTATATTCATGTTTATTTATTTTATTTGTTTATATATATATATATATATATATATATATATATACAGTGCTACTATATAAAACGTATGAAATTGCTTATTCTCTACTTCTCATGTGATTTAAGAACAAGTATTACCACATAGGTTGACAAGAAATATCTTAGTTCTGAAAAAATTTTATTTCTTATCCCGATGATAGTTTTGTTCTCATGCTACATTTATAAATTGGTTTTCATGTTATTTAGAACATTAATCATTGCGTGTTTGTAAAAATAAATATATTTTATCTGGTCACTCGTTTTCACTTTATTTACTAATTTTTAGCGCGGGAGTCAGAATGGTTACGTCAACTTAGTACACATTTCTCAACCTTCAACATAACATTAATCAGCAAATACGGTAGAAATCACCTTTTAATATTAAAAAACCTGTTCATTCACTTTAAATTAATCGCTGCACTCGCCAGTAATTACTAATATTATCAATCTATTTAAATACATTTTTAAAAAATCTAGTGAAATAAATTAAAAATGCGAAACCAATTGACATTCTCTTCACTAATCATTAAAAATATACGTCTGAATTGACTCAACTTTTGTTTTAAAATTAAATAACATAAAACTATTTAATATTTGACATTATGCGTTTACTGTTTATTTTCAAGAATTTTTATAGGCAACCTATGCATTATATAAAGTAACTTCGATCGAATTCGCAACATTAAACTTACGTATCATTGCGTCTGGTATATCGATGTTTGATTCTTAATAGCGAGTCATTTATGGAAAATTTCCGTTCAGTCACAACTTTCGTTATTTTTATTGTTCCATCATGTTTAGTTAATTGACCAATGAAATGACTGCAATTGTTACACATACAAACATATTAAAGGCGTCCGAAACGTGTTCAATGCATAAGCATGATTTTAGTTTCAAGTGATTTTATTTTCTTTGTTAATTTAGTTTCAAGTGATTTATTTTTACATACGCTTGATTTTATTTTGCTTTAAATTTATGATTTTACTTTCAAATAGAGGAACTATGTGATATAATTTTTCATACTAGCGGGACCTATAGAAATTCGACAGGGGACTAATTCATATGTAATATATTGATGTTGGCATTCTATAGATGCTCAGCGTTAATGGAGACGCTCTGATATTATTGTAGCTATTGTTACAACTGCAAAAGTATTTATCTAAGCTAGCAGGGAAGCGCAGCCCGTTCTTAAATCACGCTTAAATATATTTTAATCCTAGTAGATTTCGTATTCATTATTATAAAATAAATGTTCTATCGATTTTTGTATATTATAAAGTTGCGATTTCAAAAATAAAAAATATATCGATATGACTGTGGTACATCAGCTTGAATCGAAACCGAAACCACAGCTTATGTAAAATATAACTTGCGCGGCTTCAGCCATAATCGAAACCGAAATAAAACTTATGAAGAATTCTTGATAAAAGTATTTATAAAACTAGATTACTTGAGCGACATCAGCTATAATCAAAATCGAAACCACAACTGATGAAGAATTCTTGGTAAAATTATTTATTTCAAGAAATGGAAGGTCATAACAATTAAATAACTTGGATGTAAGCGCGACACAGAAAATAAATAACACACGCTATCGTATTAATATATAGAGTATTTACATTTGAACTGGTGGTTTTCGCTTTTCTGCGGTTCTGTTAACCTTACTGCATTATGAGCAAACATATGATTTAACTCTTATATTCGTTCTTACATACGTACTGCCTCTGTTTTACAACATACACATTATTTTGCTAAACAAATACCATGCAGTTTTAATAGGAAAACAGTACAAAATCTTGTAAGATTGCAAAAACAGTAATAATAATAATAATAATGCTAAAACGGTAATGTATACTTCAAGCGTACTTATTTAAATGAAATGTCGAACAGTTGTCTGTGTAAACTCGTACTTGTGAGAGTCAACCCTTCATATGTATGTGTGCGCGAATATAAACTCGCAGTAATGTAAGACTTCTTGTATGTGAGAATAATAGTAATATACGTTTGCTGAGAGGGCTTGCTTATTTGACTGAGATGCTGGAACTGCTGAGGAAGATTAGTTGGGAAATGCTGAAACAGAACTTGTTGCTGTAAGTTGTGCAGATGAAACTGATACTATTTTCTCTCATAGAGAAAGCCAGTAAAAAATAGAATTCGGTCTGATGTGAATCGGCCCAGGTCGCCCAGGTGCAGTATTTTACAGCTCTGCGCAGTGAATGTTGGTGTAACGTTTTTCTTTCGCGTCTGCCGTACCAGTTGGCCAATTTTCGAGTAGGTGTTTAATTCCCGATGGTACGTTGTCACTTTATATTAATAGTGTTGATAACATCAACTCTCACTGACCCGATACACGTTTTATTTTTGTTACTTACTATTCAGTGCCCATCAACATCGGATAACCCTGCTAGTTTTAAATAATGCTTCTTTCATTCACTTGTTCTCTTTTAGAAAGATCAAAGCAATAAAATAACTGGAGACAGGATAACATTGATTTAAAACAAAAGACAAAAAAAAACAATTCGATCGAAAAATCAATATGAATTTATTTCATTTTATTTACCAATTTATTTCTACTCACACCAGAAAACTAACTCGAAAAAGCTTTCGTTTAATGCGTAGTTAGCACGATTACAATTAGAGGAAAACCAAATAAGTTTAGCTCATTTTACAAAGAATAAAAACGTCTGGATAACCTAGTTTGAGAAATCACATAACTGCGCATTTAGTTTTCAAAAAAGTGAAAAACATCAACTCAATACATTAGCCTATATACGTAAACTTGCGTAAGGATTGAAAACAGACGGACATTTCGCTTCCGTTTTTATTTTAGGTACGTCTTGTTAATTGCGGAAATATCTAACTAAAAGCCGAGCTAAAAATCACAGAACGAAAATTAAAATAAAACAAAAACAGTCCCTCTCTTATTAAGCATCGCATTTCCTATAATTCTAAAATTAACGAGTTAACAATTTTAGTTTGTCTTTTTTTTGTTTTTTAGCAAAATAAGATACTTATATAGTTGCTAATTTCATCAGCCCATTTTATCCCACAAATAATTTTATCTGTCATTGTTTTGTAATTATGCGCTTTTTAAATCACATTGTTATATTGTTGATAGGGTTTAGAGATTCAAATTCAATTATTATGGTATCGTTTAGGCAGGATAACTAATTTGGTTTAAATGTTATTTTTAATTTGTTGGATTTGGTTTATATAATGTTATTTTTTTACTTGTTAAATGAAAATATTTTATGCTTTGTTTGGGGTGAAATTATTTAAAAAGGACGTTAACTTAATATTTTACCTTAGAACCATTACGTAAAAGAGGTATGAACCCTCGCGACTGACACTATTTGTGGGATCATCTACATATATACACAATGGTACCTATGTTTTTAACGTTCCTCTGCACAGCAATTTAAAAATAGTAATGAAACCCCTCTTTCATAAATAGGCACACACCAGTTGAAAAGAAAACATTATATAGAGATGGGAAGAAAGAGAGAAAATTAAATTTAAAAAAACGTTGGTTATTCCTATTAGATTCCTTGGCTTAGTGCCAGTTGGCACAATTACTTAATTCATTGAAATAAGATAAGTTAAATATTTTTGTAGATACTTTCTTTAGTATAAAACATTAACACAATCCATTAATGTAAATGGAAAGTTTTGGCTTTTGTGTTTCAGTCATAGTTACCCAAAAGCAGAGTTAAAAAGGCGTAGAAGGAAAGGAAAGAAAAGAAAACCAACTTTTCTGTTCAAAACCGCTGTTATCGTAATGTTAAAAGTCAACGTTGTCAAAATGTGCGCTGGCAATTTTACAGAGAACAATAATAATAAAACAAAACATATAAAGGATAATTTCTTCGCATGGTATCGAAGTTATCTTTCCTTTTATTAAGTGAACAACTACAGCCAATGAACATGGCCAGTCAAGGTTCTGTTTAACCACAGTGCAATGGGAGAACTGTCATGTTTTTGCTTCATGGGTTTTAAGAACTGTTGATTTTGTTCATTTTTACTTTCGTAAAACTCGACGGAAGTTAAAATTTCTCTACGCCTGCTGGTATACGTTTAATGAATATACTTTGACAGACTGATCCCTAAATCATTATCTCAATAAACTACGTCCACATAGCAAGAACATCGACACTGTATCTGCAGACTGAAACGCTCACATAGAGAGTCCCAGCTCACGTGACAAGAGAGAATTCTGTCTTCTGTATTCACACCTCAGAATCGATTAATCAATCCAAGAAAATGAGGATCAAATACCGATACCAGTCAACCAGATTGTAAATACAATGTCAAACACTAAGACGGGAACATTTGATTTCTTGGGTTCATTGTTTAAAGCCTAATTATTTTCGCTTTCGTTATGTCTTACCTTTAGTCATTGCATTTCATGAACAATGTTTCTGATAAAGATGGAAGAATTAGGGGTTTCTGGCTCAAAATCAATCAATTGGATAGTTTTTGACGTTGAACTAGTATTTTTATTTCCTTACTTCAAGTGGCTTCATTCCTTGTTTGCGGCAATTTCCGTAACACTTCGGCTATAAGACAAAGGAATTTAGTTTTCGGTTATGTCCTACAGTGAGCACTAATAGGCAACAACTAGACTTGAAGCTATTTCTCTAGTGATGAACTTAGCAATAGCCAGACTCTTGTGAAGCGCAAACCACCGCCCTGACGACTGCATTTAATAATTAACGTTTTTGGCAGCTGATTTCATGGTTACGACCATCAAGCCTATACCTTAAACGATTGAATTGAAAATACATTTTGCTCATTGACCAGACCTTCAGAATGAAACAATTCTTTTTCTGACGTGTGCTTCAAAGAATACACATGTTTCGTCCAGCTGTTTTTATGATTTAAAAATAAAAAACACAGTCAGCAATTTTAATAATTTACCATCAGGAATAAATCTATCGACTATAAAAACCGAAAATCAGTCGTGTGTATGTTTACTTTGTGTTGGTAAATTAATGTCCATATTTTTCTCTCATTTCAAGCGTTCTGACAATTACGAATCTAAAAGAATATTATTTCATTAATCAGTATTTATACAATATTATTAATGTGACATTTTTATTCTGAAACGAATGAAATTTAAATGAAACGTGTTTTATGCTATCGTTCATGAATTTGTAATATTTGAATGACATCGAGGTAAAAATCATGAAAAATCCGCTCCTTCTACCTTTTAGCATAATTAAAGAAATTGTGTACCAAAATGTAAGTGTTAAAATATTTATATAAAACACTCTTTTTAACATTTATAATTTTTTAATTTCTATAATTTTAGTTATATATAAATAAAAACAACACAATTAATTTTCATGCATGTTAAGTGCGACCACAAACCTCACAATAATAGGGTTCAAGTCTTTAATTTAAATAAAATATACTTATACAAATATCTAAATTATTGTACTATCAGGATATATAAAGTTATAGGAGTCTATCCATAAAACCCTAACATAAGTTCGTGAGTAATAAAAAGAATATACAAATAAACATGTAATACAACTTTAGTTATGCAGAGACGAGCAAATATGTCATCTCGAATTGCATATATCTGGGAAACTGGTAGATCTACTCGTAATACAAGATACATTTTTTAGAATTATATAGTATTTATACAGACTATTTAAAACCATACGATGACGTATTATATTTATAATTATATTTGAAACATGACGTAAGACATCGTGTAAAAGTATCATTATTTTGTTAATGTTTTCAGATTCATTTATAAGAACATCTGAATAGATCAATTCATAGGACGTAAGATTAAAGATCTCAACAGTTTCTGTTTCGATTTTCGGTTATTGACCCCGCTTTTTTATTGGTAATCTATTATCACACACCTAGTGTAGATGTCTGGTATTTCACAATGTATTTATTACATGTATCTCAATAATTGTGAATGACGACCACACAGACAATCACAAAGAAAATGTTTTATGAGTGGATTTAAAACAACGAATGCACATTTATTGAAGTATTTCTGCAAACTATAAGCTTCCCGGTATGGGTAAACTAAGTGTTTCTATCCAATATTTACTACATAGTATATTTACTTGTAAGCTCTTTTACTTTTAATGTTTTTAAATTTTGCTGTTTTTATTGCTTATATTTTGTTAAAATCAAAGGGGAGTGATTCTGTACGAATACAGCGATATATTTTTTAAACGACCATTCTAAAGTAATTCCTATGCGAACAAAGTATTCTCTCATAGAAAATAATTTGAACTACATATTTTTGATAAAGGTTTGCAGCAATAACTAATGAACATAACGAACAAAAATCAAATATTAATTTCATAAAAAATCTACCGAGACAAAGAATTGATAATAAGACTAACTTTTACTTTTAAGGTAAGATTAATTGTAATATATAATAAAATCACCTAAAAATCAAATTTTGATGAAAAAAAAAATGCATTAGACAACAGCCTCCGCGAGCTAAAATCTTTTACTTTCATAATAAAACAGAACAATAAAATAACTAAAAATTTTGATATTTTTTTAGCGTAATGTTTAATCAAATAAAATATGAACTATCGATTATATTTAATTTGAAAGAATTTAAATGCCCTTATCAGAAAGAAAGAAACGAGATCTACGTTTTTTTTAAAAGAATAATGGTTTATTATTGTGACTTCCAACACAAACGGGAACACAGTTTTTGTTGCACACAAAAATAATTTAATAATGACAAAAAAAAAATCAACGTAATATTGAACAAAACAGTTGTTTACATTTGTTATTGTGATCCGCTAAAGTAAATTTCCAAGTTTAATTTGTTAAAAATACTAAATTTTAAAGTGCACAGCGTGATCTCTATCTTATGAAAATAAACTGCATTGCTATTCCTCATAAATAAAATCAGAACACAATGTTTAAAATATCTATTAAACTTAAATTTTTTATGGGAAACGGAAATTTTAATTTTTGAAAAGGACTTTAGATTTTGGGTAGACTTTTTCACGAGTGCGGAGTCAGAGACAAGGTTCAAGTTGAACAGGGGAGAGAAAATAAGTGCCACACGAAAGTCAAAAGCCTGTAAAAGGCCACTTATAAAATCAAACCAACCGGTACTCCTGGATAAAGCGCCCTAAGCGACTAGTGATAATGCCTCTCTCACTAATCTCTCTCGGGCTCGAAAAGGTAAGGTAATTTCTTTTAAGATGAGGTTTAACAGCGAGTAGGAAAAATAATTCGACCTTGAAAGCTACAATAGTTACCAAGTCACATTACATGGTGGCAACGTGAAAACGTAATGCCGATATTAATATATAATGAGAAAAATTTATAAATATTTTCTCTAAGTATGTCTGTTTTGTGAGAGTCAGAAAAATTTGAATTCAAGTAAGAAAATATGAAATTGACTGATAATTTCCGGAATGGAAGGAAGCGTGACCATCTTGAATTTTTATGTAAGGAAACGTATATGGCGATTTATTCTAGATGGGAAAGCGGCGATTTCATTTCATTATATGAAAAATTTATTGTTTTTTTTATTACTTCTTAATTCGATCGTTTAAATATTGTTTAATTGCCTATACAGTATGTGCCATTTGTGTTCAAATCTCTTTCTGCAGGAGAACCGACTTGATTTTTAGCAATTTGCGATGTCTTTCTAAATTCCCATAGAAAAGCCAAATTGATTTTTTATTTTATCCTCTGCGACAGTCATATTTTAAAGATAAATTATAAATTGCTGTATGAATAAATAACATAATTTTCGCATTCTTTTTATGTGCAAAGATTGAAATCACAATGTGATTCTACTACACTTTATGTCTAGAATCTGCAAATCTTAAAGCTTATGCTAAAGGGTCTTAAAAAGGAATTGAAATAATAAAAGCATTTTTGAATTTTCAATCGGAATATAAGAAATATATTTTTGTTGTTTTGATCAGTAGATAATGTGCACGATATATATATATATATATATGTATATATATATTTAGATATGTGTATACATGTATATATAACTTAATCCATATTTATATTTCGCGCGTTTTCACTCCCTATATATATTACTTATATTATTACTTCATTTCATCACATGCATTAATATATGAAGAATATGAAGATATATTATGCGTAAATATTCAGTATATACTTCAACAATGCTGAATACATAGGTGGATCTAGGTAGTAAGTAATGAAAATATATATGGTTAATATGCTACGCAGAATATCTCGCATCTCATTCTCTCTATATATGACAATTAAGTTACACATAAGTCTGGCAGATTCTTACGAGAATATAAAAGCAGAATATTCTGTGTAGCTTAATTGCCATATATATTTTCATACTACTCTCTCTCTCTCTCTCTAATATATATATATATATATGCTTAAAACACAAGGAAATAATCATGCTCACTATTAGTTTGTGTAATCTGCTCATCATAAATATTCATATTACTACTAAGTTCTGTATATAAAGATACAGAAACAATACATATATTATATATATATATGCATAGTATATAATTTAAATGCATAATTAAACGTATACAATATACAAGGTTTATCTATACCTAGGTTATACTAAAACTCTGACACGATATCATGGTGCTCGTTTGTCATGATGTCAGCAAAATGCGTACGTTTTTGAAGACTGTTTAATATCAAATAAAACAAACATAGGTAAGATAGCTAGCAATAGAAGTGCTCTAGAGACCTCTTTAATCATATTTAATGCTTTCAATAGGGCTCAAGAGACATCTTAAATTTTATTTTTGCCATTGCTTAAATTGATTTTTTTTATTCATTATATTTTGCTTGAATTTTGTAGATATACTTGTTTTTAAAATAAAGACTTCCAATATAATAAAATACAAAAAATAAGTTTTAAGAATATATGTTAAGAACACTTTTTTTTAATACTACTTTACTATTTATGACCTCGGAAAATGATCTGAAACAAACCATGAAGCAAGGAATTATTAATTCAGGAAACTTGGTACGCAGTATATTTTACATTAAATGGTGCTCAATTCCCTAGATGTAGCATATGTGTACAATAATGCAGTATGAAAATTGGAGCGTGGTAGATTCTTAATTAATGTACTCAATATTAGAAATGTGACAGGTGTGTTTTATAATATAACTAGCGAAGGGTACCCGGCGTTGTCCGGGTGTTTGGAAGTGTGTGTGGAAACTGTGGGGGTGGGGGTAAACAATGTTTTGGTAGGTAAGTATGAGGATCGAACCCGTACCCTTGAGACAAAGTTGTAAATTAAAGTGTGAAAAAAAAAGAAAGTGCGACGTTAACCATTGCCCCACCGCGAGATGCTAACGGAAACACGTTTGAATTTATTTAATTGCTTGGATTTGGCAGGTGCCCGTTTTAATGAGTTAATGAGGTCAAGTTTGACTGCGGGATAGTATTTCATTTACTGCTGAACGCTTTTTTTCCCCAAGATGCGGCGAGCGACAAATGTTGAATATTTATCTTCCCGAAATCGAGCAAATTAAATAGACAGGCGAACTTCGTTGTTAACTGTGATATTGTGAGATAAAAAGTTTTAAAAAGTTGTGAAGCGACCGACCACTTCTCTGAAAAAAGCCTTTTGTAGACATACAGAAAAAGCGAACACACATACAAACATAATACATTTTCGCTTTTATATTTATAGATTTTGCTCTTATTTAGTTTTATGTTTAATCAAACACTGCTCAATATATTTAGGGTATACATACTGAATTGAAAACTGTTTAATATGTTATATAGTAACTAATTATTAGTACTACTACTTGTACAATAATAAAATTAACGTCTGATTTTGCAATCGCAATTCACAACTTACAGGGACAAACATTAGTTAACGTATTTGTTTTTATTCTGAGAAACATGTTTCAACATAGCCAGTTATATGTTGCTTTAGCTGAGCAAGGCTAAAAATATGTCAAAGTTTTTGTGAACGGAAATAAATTTAAAAAGTATTCTATAAGAACACATTTGAATAAATAATTCATATTGTAAATAAATATGTTCTGAGTTCATATTTTATTTTATTTTCCTATTCTTAGAACAATAAAAGGTAATATATTCTCCAAATTGCGTTGTTGTTTAAACATTTTTGTCCCATACCCTTCAAAGACCAAACAGATAGTCTCGTATATATTTATATGTGTGTGCGTGTACTTCCCTCCTCCGGAACTCAAAGGCGCAAGTTTTAGTGTGCTCTTTGTAGTTGGCTAATAGGTCTTAGGATGCACATTTTCTTAATTTAGGAAAAGCAGCATACCATCGAACAAGTCATCAAAGACAAGATTCAACACACATAATATAGAAGTTGGTTGTTTTATATATAGAATTACGATACAACTAGTGAAAATATAATCAAAGAAATCACCACTTCGATAATGTGAATATGTTAAGAGATTCTATCGGGTTTTTTATTGGAGTCGACGTAAAATTTGTGTTAAGTCCTGAATCATGAATTCATCTTCTGTGTCGTATGAGTAATACTGAATACCAATTATGTAATAAATTCTGATTTATTATGTGAAGCGAATGTTTTTCATGTTCATAAATAAGGAGCGTTCGTACTTAGCAAAAACAAACCAAAAAATATGGTATCAATACTTGATTATTTCACCCATGGACAAGGAAACGAGGGATAGAGATAGATTCATGGAAACTCAGATCGTCGCAAGCGTTTAATGGTTATTTCACGACAACTTCCAAAGTTATAGCATCTTGTATTATATATTTAGGTGACCTTGAATAGGATGAAGATAGGCACGGATTGAAGGGGTCAGTAGTTCAAATTATTTACGGACAAGAGACCTATCGAAAATATCGATCAGTATGTAGGGACTGTGTAAAACTTTTTTGTATGCGAAACGAATACAAGTGGCTTCTAAAATAGATCGTAACTAATTTTCTGACCCTTCTCTATTCCTTTTCTCTTTGTCTCTGCCCGAATATGTTACCTGGAGTAAATTAAACGCAAAAGTAGTTTGGACACAAACGATTTGTAATTAAAGAAAAAGCAATAATACAATAGCCGTTAAGAGAATCATCGCCATTGAGTAATTTGAGAAGCAGAAAGGAGCCACGAGGTATCACTTCTACTTATGAGATGATAATCGCTATAAAAGCCTAATATAATCTACAAAGTATCGTACTATATTTTTAAATGATCGCCTTTTTATATAATGATTAGGTTCGTTGTTGTTTAACTTCGCTAACCAAATCTAATTCTAAGGAAGGCAAGAAGAAAAACATTAAAACCGAATGAAAAAATAACAAAGACAAAATTGATAATCACAGAGACATTCATTCAAAGTAAAAAAAAATACAATTAGCTACGAAATTCGCGATGTTGTTACAGGAAAACAAAAGCTCTCGAATGTGTTTTGTTACAGATGCACTTAGACGACTTCTGAGAAATCGTGTAAGTTTAAAAAACCTAACGAAATAAACTTACCTTTAATAAAACAATGACAACAAAAACTTAATTTACACGATAAGAGAATTAACATTTTCAAATGGTATTCAAAATAATACGAAGAGATTTTTCCTCGGCAGAAACAAAAACGGCTATTCAGAATTTATCAAATAGATTATGTTGAATCTCATTATGAATTTCACTAATCAATGTGCACATACCGTCAAAATATCGACATCAATGTTTCTTGCCTTTTTATTTAGATTTCAATTAGGTTGGCTTTTTTATAGTTTTATTTTACGACATATCTACCCTTTGTTGGTTATTTAACGTAAAAGCCAGTAATTTAAGAAACATTGTTTGCTTCATGCTTATTTTTTTTATCTTTCAAACTCATGAAGGTTGGTTTGACTTTTTGTAGATTTTATGTTTTTTTGTCTTCACAGAACATGATAGAGTTTTACAAAACAAAGGTGAAAAATTACACTAACATCAATGTTCGCTGCATGTTGAGTCAAGAAGCCAGCAAATTCAGAGTCTGATTTAGTAGCCCCAAGGTCAAAGTGGACCTGAGTGCATGTGTATCTTAAGCGCACCTAAATGGAGGCCTCAACTTTAGATGTCTTTTAATATTATACTAAGGACTTTTACTTCTGAAATACAACAGTATAAACGAGAATGTAAATCTACCTTTTGAGTTTTACATCTAGTCGTGATCTACATGACTAATCGCAGAAGATGAGACATTATAGCGTTTATCTGAACAGACAAAAAGATTATCCGCGTTCTTGCTCCCTGGAACAGCCTATCGAGGAAAGTAGTGATGTTGACTATCATATCTCTGTTTGAAGTAACCATAACCAAATATTCACACGTTATGTGGATGGAATGTCCTATTTTTGCTACATTGATTGTTGCACTTTACTTTTTAGCGAATACAATTAATGAACTCATCGATTGCTATTCTGTATCATACATATTTTTATGGAAACTGCTTCAGACAAGGCATGAATCCACTTGATGTAAGGAACGAACCAGAACGAAATAGATTTAATTGCTAATGCTTCACTCTATAACGAAGAGAAATGGTAATTCATTATTATATAAAAATATAAATGTTAGCAATGATGTCTTTTTCTAATCGCTAGATGCAACCAGTTGGACAAATAGGATGCCCCACCTCTCCAATCACCTGAAATTAATTAAAATGAAAAAGAAAATTCCCATGCTAAATTAAAAGTAAACGAAGAGATTTTTTTTTTCTTTATGATACAAGAAATAATAATTCATGTATCAAAAATGAATTTACTGACAAAATCTTATACTTCTATATTAAATTGTTCGAACACTGGAGTAAAATGATACAAAGGGATTTTGTCTTATTTGGAATTAAAAATTTCGTTTGATATTTATCAAAAAGTAATAAGTAAATACGTAAAAATAATAATACTGTTTACGAATAAGTACAAATCTGTACACCACCAATATGTATATTCAGCAAAAATATATAGAAATAATGTTTACGAATGTGTAAACCGTCCCATATATTCCAATTATTCAAACATTTTTCTATTTTCCGCCCCAAAGCTTTGTACCATCTGAGGAGGCAAATAGAAAAATGCTTGATTAAACGATCGTAATTGAAGTTTACACTTGAGGTTGTAAAATAAAAAAAATATATCCAGCTATACTAACCTATTGAGCATTTTAATCCTTTTTTCGACTTTTACCTCTGAGTTTACACACTAACACGTAAATATATACATATGTGTGAGGGTTCTTGTAAGTGAGTTTTCGTATGGTAGTTAGGATGTTAGAATAAATAATGTTACTAACTTTCCAATGTCTGTCACAATGCAACGTTGTTTGAAGTTTTAAATTTTGGTAAACTATGAACAAGCTAAAAGCCTAATATATATACGCATGTTTAAAACGTCAGCTAAATGATGAGGAAACAATATTAACTGACGGGCAACACTACATTTCGGCACACTCTCCATATATAATATATATATATAAATTCATGATACACACACACACGCATATATATAGAGAGTTGGTAGAATGCTTGCCTCGCATGGAAGAGGCTCGGGTTTCGAATCAGAGTTAGGATGTGTCTAACTGATGAGCCTAAATGAGGGCGAAACTTGAGTCTTGGATTTCCGGTTCGTTGACTGTCATGGCTCTTGTGGGTTGCGACGTTGTTTGGCTGTGAAATTTATTATCATATGCAATCTCTCACGTTCTGAAAATCATATATATATATATATATATATATATATACGTGGGGGGGTGTATCATAAATTTATCTATGGACACGTGTTTCTGGGTATTACCTGTCTTGAGAAATGATTAAACTTTTGACAAACATCGAACTAGGAACAGGTCGATCGACAGCTTAATGTTTTACCATCAAACCATGGTAACTCGGCGAATTGTATGTACAATTTGTAACGGCTTTACATGTAAAATCCATTATTGATTTATTTACTTTTATTAGTTATTCTGTGGTATTTAATTGTTACGTTCGTCTGAGAGTTTTGAGGGAGTTAATTGAATAAATGTCATCAGTATAAATGGCAGTATACACCAACACAAGCGGAACTCGATATGTAGGGACTGCCATCTTTTAACGTAAATAACTTACTATTTTGATTTTTTAATATGTCTAACTTTGTAAGACTAAATAATGAACAACTCAGATTCATTGCCTTATATTCCTATATTGTTATTCGTTTGAATTCGTAACTTCTTTACTAAAGATTGACTGAACGATCTATACTTGATTCACTTATCTTTAGTTTTTGTGTGGCAAATCTCTATCGTAAATGTGCCCAATTAGCATGTTTACCTATATATGCATGTGCGTTAATATAATAACTCATTTTCTATACACTGCTTTCATAGCTACATAAAATGCTGTATTGTTGATTGGTTGGTTGTTTTTGTTTTACGGCATATCAACCCTTTCCGGGTTATTTAATGCAGAATCCAAAGATTTTGAAAGAAAATAATTTTAATAGAATATATTTGTTGTCTTCAAGTCGCTTTCTATTTAACCCATAGTTGGGACCCTAACAGGTACTACCATACCGGGTCAGAGTGGCCCTGGGAGCAATGGTAATTAAAGAGTGGCCCCACAATCCCCAAAGCCCGCAAGCTGAGGCCTCACCACTGGATATAATTTAAGGTCATATCCAGGACCACACTGCATTGTATTTAGATAAAATACACATTTAATTAAAATAAATAACAATATGCAATTATCAAATAGCAAGACTTATAGGTTTGATGTCTTTTAACCTCAAGCGAATTGCTAGGATGAGATAATTGTAGATTACGTTTAGACTTGTGAGTTGAATGGTGGTGGATCACAAACATATATAATTAGACTTAAAAGAAAATAATTCTGATGGCTTTGATCATATAGGTTAGATTTAGTAAACCAAGCTGTTCATCAATAAGTACATTTGCAAAGAGTTTTGAAAGATTACCTGTGAGTTACTGTATCTGTGAGTTACTTCGTGGTGTTGCTTTACCAAAACAAAACTGTGAGCACGCACTTACCTGAAAAGGTAAAGAAAACATTTTAGGTAAAAGAAAATTCGATTTATCGAATAAAAAATTTTAATGTGAAAGGTTGACAGTAATAATTCAATCAAAACAAAACAATGAGTTACACCAAACCTATACAGAGTACATGGCTTATGTGTGAATTCTGAACTGGGTTTTTTTAAAATTTATTTTATTTTATGTTTACACAGGAATGATCACTTATCAAGGCCCAGAGGCCACTCGAAGTAAGGGTTAATTGGTATAAATAAGTCAATGTGATTATCGCGTAGTAGACATAAGTAGTGGGAGTTTTGTAAATTGGATTACTTAGGGGGACAGTTCATTACGAACTTGTTTACGTTGGACTTGTAGACAATCAGGCAATCGAAAGAGAGTTCCACAGGCGTGCAGCGCTAAGAAAGAAGCTTTGTTCATGGAATATACATTTAAGTTTAAAGAGTGTTGGAAATTATTGATAGTGGTTTTGGCTAGACGAATGTTTTTCGTGAAAGTTAACGAGGGGGTACCATAGATTGATGCTCAGATGAGCACTTGCCATGAAAATAACGATAAAGCAGAGACAGGCTCGCAACGTCTCTTCTGTGGGAAAGAGGCTGCAGAGAAGTGAATAGGGCATCCCCCACTAAGCTACGAAGTCTATTGTGAACTCTGTCAAGGCAAGAAAAACTGCTTCTAGCACCTCCTGCCCAGATGTGGCAACAGTACTCCATCATTGGCCTACCTGGCTTTTATATAGGTAGAGAATTACGTTAGGAGGGAGATATCTACTGGAGCGGTAGAAGAATCCCACCATTTTTCCTGTGAACTTGGCAATGGATTTTATATACGTATTCCATTTAAGATCGTGATTAAAGGTCAAGCTTGTCAAAACATAAAGCCTTCTCAATGCGAGAGGCGTTCATTTCAATTGATGCCACTGGGAACCAGAGGGTTGATTATGTAAAGATAGAAGCTTAATTTTAGATACATTAAAAGTAACTAGCCACCCCTTCTCCATTGTACCACATGCTCAAGATCAGTGGAGAGAGAATCAGAGAGAACTTGGTCGTTTACTGTCTTTAATATGCCCCCCATAGAGTGTAGTGTCATCAGTATAAATGTCTACAAATGATGTAAGAATGTGATTTGGAAGATGACTCCCGTTTCGGGGTTGAATCGTGCGACTGGCGTGAAACATTTGCGTATGTATAAAATACTTATATATAAATCATTTTGATAATAAATATTTATTATATATACGAGCAGGACATCCGACGTTGCCCGATCGTAAAATACGTTACATATAATATTTTGATATCTGGGAATTTCATTTTTATTATTATAGAGCCAATTCTCTATTATATTATACCCGATATATAGTAGTAGCCATATATATATATATATATATATATATATATATATATATATATATATATATATATATATATATATATATATATAGGTAAAGTGATAGTTGTTTAGTTCGTTTCAGAGTTTGAATTCACATGTGTATACAGTACTCATAGTCTTCATACAATTTTTTTTTATCGCATAGAAAAATAAGTTGCTATTAATATTGTTTGAATGCTTAGACTGATATTCAGACTTATTTCAGAATTTGAATCCGTCCATCAACTTGAGCTGTGTTTAAGATCATACACGAGATGTGAACTAGTATAATTGTTCTACAGAATGATAATCTATATTTTTAAAACATTTATTTATTAATAAATACTAAGCTCCTATAAAGTTGAATTCCTTCTAGAGATAAATAAATAAATTAATAAATAAGCAGCGTTGCAAGGTTATCTCCTTGGGAGGTTGGATCTCTTATGAATAACATTACCTGTATTTCTCTTACAGTTCAAATGGTGATCGTCGTCTGGCCGAATAGTTTGAATACCATAGTTAATAATACATGAATCGAAGGCTGGAATTGTCTCAGCGGCGATATGGTTACATAATTCCATACTGACTATCATCAAATAAAAACAAAAGAGAATGTATGCTTATATATATACTAGCCGATTTACTCGAGCTTTGCTACGGACATATTTGTATTACACAATACTAATTGCCATTCTTTTAATATTTATGTAATTACAGGTTCGAAACCAAAACTTCTGGGTAAACGACATTTCTTGTACCACTGGTAAAAATGTAAACGAAAGTTCTACATTACGTAGAAAACAAAACTGTACAGGTCCGTTTTCAGTTTGTGTTGCTCCCAAAAATGTAAATTAGGATTTTTGCGGATAAACTATGCTTGGTTGTGTATATAAAAAGTACCCCATTTTTAATAAAGGAAGGACTATCACATAAAAATTTAATAAACAAAAGATACGGCAGAAATTGAATTACACTTGCAAATCATATCTAAAAAATAGCACGGTTCGTAAACTGCAGAAGTACTAAACAGATAAAAACACCCGCATTTTTCTACTTCTGCAATTATTTTACTTTGAGTGACGCTGAGACATAAAGCAACACCCCCTCCCCCCGAAAAACCCCATAATTACGTCGAAACTCCCCCACACAAATATATATTATCAACTAAATCAATTACCAAGACTGGAAAATATAAGATCTTTCTCAAAAGAAAATCGAAGAAAAAAAAAGTGAAAAAAGAAAAACGCGTAGGAATATATTTGATATAAAAAGCATTACTTTACCTTGTTTCTTTTTCAAAGTATTATGGAAACGATAATAAAATTCAGACAGTCAAGTGAATAGTTGAAAAATGATTTTAAAATCGTCCATAGGAAATAAATTTTAACCTTTTGGTAAACGTGCTCACACCTTACAATGAATCGACATTTGTAGCCGAGACTTTGAGGGCTAACGATTTAAAATATTTCATCGAAAAATAAAATCATCCTTAGCCTAATTATTTATTTTTTTTTTATCAATATATGTAACTTTTACATTTATAGAAAATAAATAATTAAAACAAATCATTTTATCACCATATCTCTCGATTTGGTTAAAAACTATATCCGTTCATAACCGGAAGTGAAATATCAGTGAAAATTACTTAAAATGTGTCAGTTTAGCAAACAGTACAAAATAACTTGAATTAAAATAGTTTAAATACATTAAATTTAAATAATACTCTTAAATAGAACAATTACATCAATTACATTACATTACTATAATCAGTAATTTTAATTGAGCGAATTATTTAAAAAAGATTTTCTTTAATATAATATGCAAATTAGATTAGTTCTATTATGTACATTGCCTACAATATAGTGTATATATATTGATCGTGATGCTATTTATTTATATAGAAAATCTTATAGTAAATAAAATTTATATAGATAACCGTTTTCAGTAGGAAGTTTTGTATATATTAATCAAATTGTGAACAAACAAACAAACAAACCGACAGGATTACGGATATATATATATACATATATATATATATATATATATATATATATACACTTCTGCTTTGGCGGTGGTCTTAACAGCAAAGACGTCACGTTTTTTCCCGTTCTTTTCCTCTTTGGCGGTACAGTTTCAAGCCTGTCTGCCTACTACTACTTTGTTTTTCTTTTTGCTCAACACACCTCCAAACAGCCGGGCAATACCGGGCTCCCATGCTAGTATATATATATATATATATATATATATATATATATATATATATATATATATATATATATATATATATATATATATACACTCATAAATGTGTGTCTTGTGTATTGATATTCATATTTTTTCAACTTATTTAAAAAGAAAATACAGCTTTGTTATATATGGGTAATGGAATTGCATACATCTAGCAATTGGCATATTCTTTTTAACATTCATTTTAATTATATCCCTATTACTTTTTTCGGTTTTCTTATGGGATGATTATCTTTAGTGAACTACTATGTGCAATTATATTCATGCAGATATTCTACATAAATTATACTTGCGTAATATTTGCGGAAAAACTTATAGTAAATACAAACCTATATATATATATGCAGATATATCCGTTTAAAAATGTTGCCTACCTAACTCCTCTGCCAGATTTTGATCTATGGACGTTAAACTTTATATATAGGATGATCGATCTCATGCGAAATATATTTGGGTTTTAGCCGGGGAAAATCTTTGCAAACGCGTGAAAATTAAATAAATAGAATTTGCTAGCTTATTTCGACAGCATTACGAATATGCATGCGTAACGTAATAGTTATCGGTTTATATTTTAATTTTTAGCCTTGCAGCAAACATGTCTTCATAGATCAAGCATTAACGTCAAAGGAAAAAAAAGTACATCGTAAGCGAAACGTTTTAGTTTCGATGCTCAGTTGTGGCGCACTAGTCATTTTTATAAAACTTTTAAAAATCATTTTGTGTGCGAGTTCCTTCCACATAGCTTCTAAAACGACTGAGCTTATCTTTTACAAATTTCACACAAAGATAATTCATATATTTGGCAGTGTTCTTAGACACGTTTTTTTTTTTTTACAGAAAGTTATCCGATAAGTATCGAAAATCGAAAAAATTTAATCCTAAACATAGCTTTTCTTATATGGGTAAAAAAAGAATTTTTACAGGGAAATTTTTATAGTTTACACCGGCAAGTAAGATAATAAAAATGATTTCTTCTGCAAAAACGAAATTCTTGACATTTGGAGATAATTCAGTGGTAGAGCAATTGACTACAGTTCGAATGGTCCCCTGTTCAAGCCCGGGTGTAACTCACCATTTTATTTTTATAGTTTCTTATTAATGAGTTCCATTTAAGATAAAATAAGAGGTACAATTTAAAATCGCCACAAATCATTTCTTCGTTTGCATATTCTGAAACTAAACATTAACCAGAAGCGATTTTTCTAGAGCATTACTTGCCAGTCCCAAATATGAGCTGACGTGATATTATAAACAAACATAGACTAAATTTGATGAGCATTATCATTATTAATTTTTATTTTCATTTTTTTTGTTTTTTGTCCACCGGGCAAATTATTTCTCGCAATATATAATATTCAATAGCGGATTGGTTCTATAATGTTGTATTCGCAATCTGCATTAATTAAAACATGTTTAAGCATAGTATACGACCTGGAAACGCCGGACGTTCAGCTAGCATATATATATATATATATATATATATATATATATATATATATATATATATATATATATATATTGGTGTGATGTAGGCCACATTTAAAATTAAAGTATTGCCAATATAAATAGCAGACATAAATTTCTCACCGCGCATATTAAAACAGATGAACGGAACAGCTATAGCATACCATCACGTGTGCATCTTCCAAAACACTTATTTTCAATTTGATTTACCTCGGCATAACATATTTCATGAAGGATATATTAAATAATTTAATTGCCTTTTGTCAAAAAGGAAACATTTATATTGATTTCTTACAAACATATGATATTTCAATTTAACTAAGCTAATTTAATCCAAAAAATTGTGCATAACTTTATCCAAAACCAAAACATATATCATAGAATGACAACCGAAAAGGATTAAAAATAATATTACAATATTAGTACATTTATTTCTGAATGAGGGAAAATGTGGTTGCAGTTAGTGAGTTACAAATTTTGATCATTATAAAGCTCGTTCATCCCTTCATGTGAATATGTTACATTTCTTTGATTGGCAAATTAATAATGAATCATCTACAGCTGAAGACTGAAATAATCATTGGCTTGTTTTGATCAGCATAGAAATCAGAGAAGCGGTTAAAAACATAAATTGCAATCAAATTTGGGAAGCCCATAAGCAGAACGGTCTACAGACGCGGCTATCTCTAAGCGATTCATGTGTCAAGTCAGCTCTGAAATTTTACGAGGCCATCATATAGACTAGTTCTAAGATGATACTAGACTATCTTTCTTCACTCTACGAAATGTGTTTTATTATGGTTAGCTCGATTTTGAATGCGGAATAAATGAGTAAATATGCTGTTCGACATCAGCGCACTAAATGCAGAGGTGAAACGTGATTTGCAAAATGAATCTGTTCCCACAGTAGATGTTGAAAGGAAATGACATGAGGTAAAACATGTTAAAATATAGAAGACGAAAAGACGTAAAATTCCGGAGTTCAACATAAACATTCCCGAAAATAAAGAATATGCGAAGAAGGTCGCCGATTACATCGACCGAAACGTTGTGAAAATCACTCTTAAGATGACAAAAACAATCCGATAAATCAAAATAATACGAATAACCAGTTCTCATCTCAAAAATTCAGAAACCATAACAGAGGTATATAAAAAGAATATAAGATATGCATAATTTTAAAACCAATTTTTCTAAATGCATTAGAAAAATTGGCTAGAATAAATCAGCAGATAAAATAGGAAAAATAAAGCGCGGAAAAGAATATGATTAAAGAATTAATAGTACTCACATATGCAACAAATAAAGAAAATCCATATATGTTTTACATTTCTCTCTTTTTCAACTGCTAGCACCTTGAGCCATACAAAACCGTAAAAGCTTGAAATCTCGATAATTTATGCAAATATTTTTCTGTTTTTGATATCAATAGAACTGTCATGCACCACCGTTTTATTAAGAGATGCGTTAAAAAAGCTTTAAAAATACTTTCAGAGGCCACATTTTATGTTAATCTGTGCTAAATGGTCCAAACATCAGGATTACACTTTCCAGTGTTAACGGAGTGATTGTCCAGTTCATCAGAAAGGGAAAATAACCAATATAATCTTGCCTAAATATATAAAAATGTTTTGACAGTATTCTTCATAATTAATAATAAACGGGTATATTTACTTCTTTCGTCTTGTTTTGTATGTTTATATTCTATGATCATTACTGGTTTAGCAATATTAGATTGGATTAGCGTTTCGGAGAGCTGGAGAAACGTATCAGATTAAAAGGTGTTATTGTCTTCCATAACTGAAATAAATATAATTTCCATAAATAAATTCTTGTGGACGTAATTTTATGCTTTCACAAAGAACACAAAAATCGTGAACTATAAAAGGTCAAACCACCGACCAACTGCGAAACGATTGTGTTCCACTTGAGAATAATTTTGCATACTCTGCAGTGTCTACCAAGGATGGAGCATTGCATCAGTTGCTAGAAAAATTAGCATATCATTTTCCGATTATTTACGTCCATTCGTCTATAAACATAATCGCTTGTACATTATATTGAGGTAAAAAGCTTCTAAATCAAGTAAGAGTTCATTTCGTAATTTTATACACTTTATATACGCAATAACTTGCAGATGCATTATAAAGAGTTAATCCATAGTCTAACGGTTTCGGAATTTTTACTTCTCTACCGAAATTAATGCCATCAAAATGATGTCTGACTGTGACATAAATGAGGCTTCTAGGAACCACATGTGGAGCCATTATTACTTAGAAATGTATTAACTCAGATACGGACAAAGGAGGAGGCCACACCAATATTATAATAAAATATGTAAAAAAAAAAGAAAGCCAGTAAAATAATAGGTTGGCATCTCAATATAAGACAAAGAAGTTGACTCAGGGTATGGTGTTCATAATGTTTTAATATACACATGGTTTTTCCATAAAAAATCGACCCAGACAAGGCGTGAAACCACTTAATATAAACAGATAAGAACGAAACATGACTATAACACAAGCAGGATATACCTATTAGCTTTAGTTTTGAAAAGATCAATTGTATAGCAAGGAGGAAAACGACCAGCAGAAAGAGAATACTATAATACTGCAGTTCATAAACAAAAGTTACTGAAACATGAAAGAGTATTACAATAAGGTGGCAGAACAGCCGATTTATAAATATACTAGCAGTTCAACCCGGCTTTGCTCGGGTCCTATGTACTGTTCATAACTTTATGTTCATATGTATATATATATATTAAATGTTTGACCCATGTCCAGGTAACCTACATCTAAAATTTCAAGTGTTTAGACCCAAAACTGGCGGAGGAGTTGGATAGAATCTGCATAGATCAACTCAATCAACTTTGACCTCTTAGCACCTACATATTTAGCCCCAAAACTGATTAAAAGCTTGCTGCATGTCTGAATATCTTTTTATGTAAAATTGCAAATGTTTAGTTCCTAAATTAGCTGAATAGTTTGCTAGAGAACGCAAAGGTCAACTATTTTGAACTTTGACCCTTTGGAAGCGAAATTTTCGTCCAGAAACCGATTAAAAAGCTTGCCCCATGTCTGAATACTTTGTATGTAAAATTAAAAATGTTTAGACAAAAAATTGGCTGAGTAATTTGGTACTTATACCCTCATATTGACCCATTACCATTTAGTGTTCTGGGCTCAAATCGAATTAAAAAGTTTGATCAATGTTCAAGTAACCTACATCTAATTTTCAAGTGTTTAGATCCAAAATTAGCGGATGAGTTTGGTAGAGTTCTCAAATGTCGAATCGTTTAAATTTGACCTCTTAACAGCCATATTTCTGACCGAAAATGGATTAAAAAGATTTTCCCAAATCTGAATACCCTTTATGTCAACTCTCGAGTCTGTAGACTGAAAATTGACAGAGTACTTTAGTAGGGAGCTGTAGACACACACACACAATTTCACTTTTATAGATATATAGATAATGATCAACGAATCAAATGAGCTGGAACGAAGGAAACATGGAATAGTTTAGGCAATTCTGAAAGAATCTATAGCATAAAAGTATATATCTAGAAAAGACACACAGCTGTGAGAGGTTTCATAGAAGAATCGGCAGAACAATGACACATATTTCTGCACTTCATGGAGAATCCTCAAATAAGAATCAAATTCCCCAGCCCAAATATAACAAAAATACTCCATACATAATCTGATAAGGGATTTTTTAAATTACATTTTCACCCCAAACAAGGCACATTGCCACTTTGGTGTAGGGGGCTACTATCAAGGGCAGCAACTACTGGGGCACTATGTTGGGATTTGGGCAGCAAGATGTCGGTTCACGTTACACTTGAACTTCTGCATGTCAGTACAGTTAGGGAAGCAGGGGCCTGGAATGGAATTCCAGAGTCTAGCGGTTCTGGAGAAGAAACTACTGGAGTAGAAATATCTTTTACATCTAGGGATCTCTACTGAGTGGGGGAGGGATTTAGCTACCTCTCGGGTTTGTCGAGGGTGTCTACGTCGTGGGTGCACAAGTGTCTGCAGTTCGTCAGAGCATTCACCTTTAAGATTTCAGATTTAAAGAGATAGAGAATAACCGCATGTATAAGTTTAGTACGATGGAGAGGACCGACTTCACAAGAAGCAGAAAGAGTAATAGATCTAATATATTGATTCCAAAACTTATAATCTATGTTATGTATGTTGAAAATAATTTTCGGCTTTGAAAACTTTTAATTTAATGAATTTCAAGGTTTCATTGAAACTTGTTTTCTGACAACTGATTAGATGATAACTTTCGGCTGCTTACGTAATCTGCCGAAAGATGCCGACGCAAATTTGCCGGAGATTGGGCTGTAAACTAAATAAGTACCAACTGTCGTGACTATAGACATATTCAGAGTTAGAACTAATTACTCCATGCAAAATACATTAGGAGGTGATAATCTCACTAAAATGAACATGTTTTGATTAAATACATTTAGAGAATATGTTCTTGTTATTTAATTTCATATAGCCATCCTCGCATTTGATCTAAGGATTTCTAAATTATTGTCATGTTATTTAGTATTTATTATGTTTACTTAAATAACGAATATCTTATTTTTCTGTGGATATTTCGCACTTATTTCGTAATTAAGAATGATCATTTTTTATGTGTTTGGATAAAAATAAACTTCTATCAATGTATGGTTGCAATGTAAAAAACAGCGTAACGAATGAAACACTGAGACGAATATCTTTCCTTTTTGTTATAACACTTAGTTGATTGCTTATCAAGGTATTAGAGAAGAACATTTCAGAAATTAGAAACAAAAACGTTAACAAAAACATTTTCGTTTTCCATTTTGTTTTTATTTTTTATCTTTCTTTGTTTTACTTGTTTTTTTTATTTTGACTCTTTTTTTGTCGATTTTTATATAATTTTTATTTCTCAATTATTATTTGTTTTAGTATTTTTATAATCTTGTTTATACTCTCTCTCTCTCTCTCTCTATATATATATATATATATATACATGCATACATACATACACTCTCAGATTCCTCTGCGGTTCCAAGAGCATATCCTGAACTAGATACATTGAAAATACATTTTGTATAGATATAATATATATATATATACTTAAATATAATACATTAAATTATAGTAAACAGATACTGAATGAATGAACGCGCTTAATTTTTTGAATAATAATAAAACTAATTAGCAAGCCCCTATAGAAACTCCAGTTTGTTCTATATATGATCCAAATAATATCATCTTTGAAATGATAAATATTGGCCAAGGAAACTACTATTCAGAAAAAAAAAATTACTTCCGCACAATTAATTTTCGATCTCAGCTAAATATTCTCTAAATGAATGGAAAGAACGTATCTTTTATTTATTTATATGAAATTGTGGAGATTTAATTCTTTTTTTTAAAAACAATGAATAATTATCTGTCGTTTTACCGAATTAAATATTCTTCAAAGCAATAGCATGGATTCCACCCTTTGAAATACAGCTATTTAAAACTGAACTGTTTTAATCGACAAGGCGATATAAGTTGATTTTCGGACAATTTACTTTAAGCGTAAAATAATCAGGATTGCTATCCGGCCGATTTCAGTTTCTTAAAATACATGTGAAAGGTGATGACGTACAAACATGAAATGCTTTAGCGTATTTATTATATAGATGATAAGACTTATATTCGATGCCTCAGTTCAGTCTCGAAAGACTTATATTCCTCGAAGATGCAGATGCGCGTGTAACTGAGACAAGGGTTGAGCAATCCCATCCAAACATCTGAATCGGCACTGTTTGAGACCAGTGGCAAGGAGAAGTTCCTATATAATAATTTGACTACAGAAATTCCCCTTTAGACCAAAGTATCGTAGGTTTGCAATAACAGACGCCACATATTAATTCATTAAACCTAGCCTATTAGCCACTATCTTATGTAATTTTCGAACACAAGTATACACACGTTGTCATTATAATAAAATACTACATTGCATCCAAGGAGCAACACCACCACAATCGCGACATCCATAGAGTAAAGAGTCCCTATTGTTCTCTATAGATATTTAGTCATCTCACTGCTACGTTCACAGCTGGACCTATTCTACATTTTCCAGACTTCCGTTGGATGAGCGTACAGAGGACTGAGACCTAGGGGAGGCTTATTGCTAATCCAATTCCAGTAAAGAACAATTGTCGTTACAAACGAGGAATCAATGGTAAGCGGTCATTGCAATAAAGCAAATTCTTTTGCAAAGGTTATCGAAAGAGGTGGAGAGTACTGAAAATCCTGGGCGACTTGTTGTCAGTCAAAATCCAGAGACCACAAGATGTTCTCACAGAGAAATCTTTGATAATGCCCTGTGTTAGTACACCTCGTTTTAATAATAAACTAAAAGAATACATAATAAATCACAATTTGCCTCGTCCTAAATATGCATACACACACTTTCTAGCACGGACATCTATTGGGGCGAGAAAATGGTTTTGAATGATTAAGGAGGTTAGATACAGATCTCCACTGAATGGATACGGAGAGCAGTGGAATCCTGTAGAGCGTTTTATCACTGAAATTCTAGAGAAGCCAACGGCTGTTGTCAGCGATAATTTTGAACACCACCAGTTGAAGTCTGTGAGCAATCATTTACACTGATTCGCATAAAGATTTTAATGAGTGGGTAATAAGCATATTACACGATTCAGGGTAAGAAATGAGAGAAACTGGGTTAATACACGGAGCTTAGCAGAGAGCTAAAGGGAATATGGAATATAAAGAAAATGATTTTCATACAATTAATTGTAAGAACAAAAAACCTCCAAAAACCTACAAAACAAATAAAAAGAATTTGGAATCAATTTGAAATAAAAAGCACGGTACTGACAAAAAGTGATTAAAATTAAAAAAAAATCATTAATCAGAAAGCATCATATTTTACCTGTCATTGCTGTCCCTTCGTCGGAGCAGAAATCAGAAATCAAAAGGAACCGACAATCTTGACTATAAATCGGAATAGATTAATGTTGAGTCAATGAACTAGACTTTCAAAAAGAACATTAGTCAAATCTATGGCAGCTGAGATGTCGTGGGGAATGATCTATTTTTTCCTTATGAACCATATTTTCACAAAATAGCTGTTGCTATTTTCTCTCTATCGTTATTCTCATGGAAATGTTCAACTATCTTTTCGTTCCCTTTTCGAAGAAATTCACAACAAAAAACTATTATAATGTAAAATAAAACTTGACATTTGTTGTGATGTGATTGAACACGTGACTACCGTTCATATATATAAAAGAGAGCAAAACAGGTTGCAGTCAGTTGAAGTTGCGAATTGGAAAATACTGAACTATTAGCTGTTCCTTTGCAAGTTAGTTTGCTATCCGACACGAACTATTATTGTACGTATTGGACTAAATCTCTTCTATATTATTATATCTGTATGTTTTCCATTCGATGATATATTACGTTTTCATCGGCGTGCCTAGCGGCAGACAGAAGGCTTAACTTCTTCACAAAGACTTTCCGTCCATTAAACACGTTACTGCAAGAATGTTCACCTGTAGATTACAACATGGTCAGCTTTACATCTAATGTCAATAGATTCCTGTTATAAACAGTATAAATAGTAATTCGAGCTTGGATCTATTTCGTCAATGTTTAACGATCATATTTTATTCATCTCTCAACTGCCAACTGTTCCTTTTCATATAATCCTCATCTTTAAGTGGCTTTTGTCCTTGATAAGTAGTTATTGATTTGTACAAATGTTTACATTTACATATGTGACAAACAACTGTTAACGCATTCCAAGGAAAATCAGAAAGAACAAAAATCATATCAAGAAGAAGTCAGCAAAACCAAAGAAAGAAGAAACACTTAAAGTTGGTTGTTTGGTTATTTTTGTTTTACGGCATATCAACCCTTTTCAGGTTATTTAATACCGAATCTAATGATTCTGAAGAATTTTTTTTTTAACAGAATACATTTATTGTTTTCAAGTCGGTTTCTATTTAACCCATAGTTGGGACCCTAACAGGTACTACCACTCCGGATCAGAGTGGACCTGGGAGTAATGGCAATTAAAGGGTGGCTCCACACTCCCCAAAGCCCACAAGTTGGGGCCTCATCACTGGATATTGTTTAAGGTCATATCCAGGACCCAACACGTAAGGAAAGGGTATACAAACGAGTAAAGTATACGAGCATTCCAATCCAAATCTGACGTGTTAATATTATTAGAGTTTGTCAGTGTTTAAGAGTACTTGATAACCTTACAATATATTAGGTTGAAACAAAAGCTTTTGCCGGTGTGTAGAAAATTCCTTTTAAATATTTTTTCACTTCATTTCATGAATACTGTTATTGAAAACATACTAAAATGATTGATTTATAACCCTTTATTACAGATTATTTAGGCATCATTCGTGTTTTTGAGCAAAATTTTCACACATGTCGAACCAAGTAATAACCTTCTTTAGTCAACATAAGGATCTATCTTCTATACAGCAGTAGGGACTAAAGCTCTCGTAGGAGAATTTGATTGAGAACTGGTGCCTCTATGCTGCACGTTCTGACCTAGCTCTTTCGGATTTTCACATATTTCAATGATTATACCTTGAGTTAAGATCACGAGAGGAGATTCAACACAAGTTAGATTCATATTTCACTTACAAACCTAAAGGATTTCACAAGCGATGCATTTATAAGTTCGTTGAAAGAGGGAATGAAATTATAAAAAGCAAATGCAGTTATTGTTATGAATAAAGTTTTTCAAGAACACATCGGTCTTCATTTTCAAGATGAAATTTTAAATCAGCAAAGATTTTTGCACCAATTTGAATCACGAGAACAAAAAGTCTTATTTTCACAGATAATTGCTTTAAGTTGGTGTCGTTTCTTTATAATTTAACTTTTAGAATGCAAAACAAGTTGGGTGTTGTTTTAGACACTAAAACAGCGACCATCTTGTTTTAATATTTATCGAAAAGGCAGATAACTGTTCTATTGCAGCCATAAGGCTAATGAACTTCATTACTTGTTGAAGAGACTTCGTTTATCGTTTTACAGTCATCACTATATTTTACTGAAGACACGCATCAAAAAGGACACCGACTTCATCTCTTTGATCATTTGTTAACGCATCTGTGTAATCATATTGTGAATCCCGTTGGGATACCATTCTTTATAAAGGGCGGGATATTACATTTTAGCGAAGCGGCCATTTACAAATTACATTAAAGAATTGATGACAAGATGATGTAGGAGTACAAAAGGAAATCTCACGAACGGATGCGAATTCGAGAAAAGCACTGAGCAGCGCGTGGAATAGAATAAAACAAACAAAATATTTACACTAAAACATTTTAGGCTGTTTTTATCATGACATTTTTCCGTCCAAACAATTTGTCAATTTTACTTTTGGACAAGTCGTGCCTTTATTTTCCTCTATTCCTTCGTATTATTATTATTATTTACTTTTTTTTATTTATTTAACTTATTAGGATTTCTTATAGGAGTCATTACCAGCGATCATTTATATTAAAAAGAGGCGACTCTTCTGGAATCGCAGTGAAAGCAAGTTACCACTTTTACATCAATCACTATTTCTGACTATCACTATTGCAATTAATTTTGTGTTATTGCAACAACTGTTTATATGACACTTTTTAATTAAGTGTCAAAAGGTTGACTGGCGAAGTTAATTAAATAATAATTAATCAAATTATAATAATAATTGTTTTATTGAACAGTAAAAAAATTCGTTTGAGTAGCAAACACTTTTTACGAACCAGGTGTAATAAACTGTCATTGAGTGCAAAGAGATGATGACCCGAGAAAGAACAGGACTGACCTATAGAACTGTCAATAAAACAAAAACCATCTGCAGGTGTATCGACTTTTCAAAATTATAAAAACATTATTAAAATAAATTCGTTTTGGGAATCCAACATTTTAAGTGCAAGGAGATTGTGACTCGAGCAATGACATATAAAACTAAAACAAAGTGCAGGTGTTTGCACTTGCTGAAAAATCATAATTTTCAAAATTATAAACAATAAATATATTTCTAAAGTTGGCAAACATTGTGGGTCGACCTAGCACAAGTTTGGCACAAGACTGGGCGGCTATACATCGTTAATTAACTAATCACAGAATTGCTCCGTATCGCCCCTCCCAATGACTGCAACTAATTGGCCGATTATCTAAAACCAATCAGGGTCTAGCCAGGGGGATTGTTACGACGATAGCCATTAGTCGGCAATCCCCATTGGCTGACCAATCAGACACTGATTGTTCAAGGATTGGGGCCAATAAATAGAGGATACCCAAAGCGAAAAATCGAGTTGATTCGTTTTTGTCGCCGCTTAAAGAACCAAATCCGTTGCCACTCCGTTCTACACCATTAACGCTGCCTAATTGCAGTTAAGACTTTCTAAGAAAACTTTATTCCGCCAGTCAACCACGATCACTCCCATTCCGTGGTGTTTTTAAAGATTGTGTTAATAAACGTTGTTATTGTTTTTAAAGATTGTGTTAATAAACGTTGTTATTGTTTATAACAAGCGCTTTCCGACATTGTCTTTTGTGTGCATGGCAACTTTTCTTCCCTCCAGCAACAACCCAACCTTCGTCGACTGGACCGTACTCATCTCTTCTTTCTACGGATCTTAACGTGGGCTTTGAAGGAAACAGAGAAAGACCAGTCGAAATATGTGGTGATCACGAAACCATCGGTCAACTCGGGTTCGTGAAGATATCGTACCACATTTATCATCGTCTTTTTCATAATAAATACCGGCATTTTTTATGGAATTGGAATAACAACCTCCTTTGCATTTCGAAACTCTCCGTGCGTTCAAGTTGGAATATGGATGCTACTTTCTCATCTTGACCTTTCAGACCCACTGTCTGGTTATTATTATTATTGGCCCACAGAGAGCTTTCACGCAGGTCATCAAAGATCTCATTAATTCACAGCCTTTAGTGTTCCCTGGAAGCCGAGTGACAAAAAGTCTCCCCAGATTTTCAGTACTCTCCACCTCTTTCGATAACATTTGAAAATAAATTTACATTATCGCAACAGCTGCTTGCCATTGATTTCTCGTTGACAGCAGCCATTTGTCTTTACTTGAATTTGAGTAACAATAAGGCTTCCCAAGGTCCAAGTTCTCTTTGCACTTATACAGTAGAGGTCTGATCACTCCTCACTCTCATCTCTCTTTGACTACTTCGCTATTCGGTCTCACTTGTTTTTTTTGGGGGGAGGGGAGGGCAATCATGTGGTAATGAAGGGATTGGGGTGTTATTAGAGAACTTTTAGGTATGCAGCTTCAATGTTCTTGGTCGCTGTAAACCTTCATGTTTTGTCGCAGTTTGTCTCGTCTGCGCTTGTGGTTCGTGTGTGTTAGTCTCAACATTTAAGGGTTTTTCTTAATATTTCACCTGTTTTCGCTATTGTTGTTCGTTGTATTGTTCCAGTCATTCTTCTGATTTCAATTTCTCCCATTCTATTTTCAAAGATTTTCCGGATGTTTCTCGTAGTCCTACTATTATAGGTATTATTTCGATTTTCTTCATATTCAATATCCCTTTTACTTACTTACTAAGAGCTTTAATCTACTTCCTTCCCACTATCGCTACACGAGGGAGAGAGCGTCAGAAAGAAATATGTTTTCACATGTGACGGCACAGTCCTTAACAAATTCGTCCACGCAATTCTGAATACCACCGCCGAATCGAAATGCCACGCCACAAACAAATGCCGTTGAATCGACACACACGCTCTCAAGCAGAACCGGACAATCTCACTGAATCGACACAATACAAAAATCCAATAACGCGAGACGTTATTAAAGAAGTGTATTTCGAAACCTGCAAATCACTTATCGGCTAGTTCTTTTCATAGCCGTTGGTCGAAACCAAATCGTCACTTCAGGGTAAGATGGGTGTAGTTCATTAGTGGACTCGACTTGTAACCGAAAAGTCTCGGGTTCGCTTTTCACCGCAGGTAGGCCCGACTAATACGCTTGTTGGCTTTCGCGCATGCTCGACACACACACACAGGAAGATGTGGTATAAGGCTGCACAAAAAACGCCCTTAAAGTAGGAACACTCTGGCCTATTAAAAGTTGCTTGGGAAGCCCCGTCGGCATTACTAAGTAATCCACTTACCCGCCCCGAAAGACTGTTAAGAGTTCTAGCATGACGCATTACTAGTGATTTCTCCCTGGTAAAATAGGTGGTGCTCTCGAGTGTTACAATGGTAAGTGCCCTCATATGTCCTGTACTCTCTACTACATTCGATCATCCTGACAAATAACTATTTTCGCAACAGCAGTTTGACATTGATTTTTCGCTAATACCATGCGTGATTTTCTTTGTTCTTTTGTTTTGTTTTTTTGCTTACGTGTTTTCGAGATTCAAAGAACTCAAGGAGAAGGGTTATTGAGTTTGCCAGGTTGACGGTGAAACACCAAAGTAGCGATGGTTGTGACTGATCAGGAATTGATCATTTAAGAGAACAGCTCACCAAGAATTTGTTTAAATTGGAGGTGAGAAGAACAATGTTGTAGTCAGCCCAGAAGCAGCCTTGTGATTCTGTGTCATACAGGCGAGAAGTTCCAGGTAAAAAAACTTTGTTCATGGAAGTTCCATTTATTTTTAAGTACACAAGCTGAGAAGGTGAAATTGACCATGGATGTAGCTAGATGGCTTTTTTTCCTGGATGTGTTATGGGGTAGAAACCGAAGATTGAAGGTCAGTCGAGCATCTATTATGAAAATAATGAGAGCAGAGAGACTAAAGACGTTGCTTCTGTGAAAAAGAAGTTGCAGGGAACAGAACAGGATATAAATGTAAAGATTTAGCATGCGCAAATTTCACGTACTCTTTGTGTTTTTCTAGTGAAGGTCTGAGAGGTGTTCTACCTCATCGTTTTTTCACTACCAATTTATGAAGCATTCACTGCTGCTGATACAAACATTGTTTTTTATGTACTTATTCTACCAATTTATGTTTTCTTTGTAAATATCATAACTTAGTTATTTTTTACACATGATTGTTTTTCGTTACATCAGTTTACCTTTGCTTATAAAGCTTGACTTCTTAATTTGATGGGGTTCTCAATATTTAGACGATTTCATCAATACTGTATTTCGTATAGTGGTTTCCTGCATGTTCCATATTCCTTTAAGCACTCTACTGCTACCAAATTAAGCTTTAGCTATCAGCTTCCCGACTTACTTGCAGCAAACATCGATGTTATTGTTTTTTCCTTTCTCGTTGCAAAACGCAATCATGTTCTGTAATGCAAAATCAAAAACATTTTTTAAATAAATACAAACTAAACACCATGGATAAATATTTTAGTATATGAAAACTTCAAGCATAAAAACTTTTTTCAAATTACTGGATTCAGCTTTAAATAAACTGAAAAGGGTGGATATGTCGTAAAATAAAACAAACAATATTTTCAGCCCTCTGACATCTGTTTATTTGCTTACGTTTCTGCCAATTTAATCTTCAGGCTATAAACTGCTCGTACAACAAAATCTATTTGCCTTTTTCTTCTTTTTGAGTCAACTAGTATCACATCTGGCTTTTATACTTGGATAAGTTTGTTCTTTTTGTTATCGATATTTTTTGGTTTTCATTTTTCCAATAATGTCTCTGCTTGTTACTCATTAGCCTTGGTAAGCAATCACCCAGAGTAAAAGTCACGACATAAGTACTTCTTCACATCATCAAAATAGGTTGGCGACAGGAAGGACATCCTGTTTTTAAAACTCAATTAAGAAAATTACTTTTTAAAAAGCCTGACCGAAAATAAGCTTGGAAGTAAATTTCTAACAACACAAAACATTCTCAATAAAATAAAGCGCCCAGCACATGCCAACATATAAACCACATATTATAATTAAGAAGCCCAAAATGCAGTTTGAACAGTTTCCAGAGAACTACATTCTTAACTCAGTTATATTTGTTTTATTTTAGTTTGTTGCATTTGCTTATAATATTTATTATCGTTTCCTCTACTTCTTCAGAGGGTCTAAATTTATTGCTTTGTGTGCCATGCGTATTGTGCCCTTTCTGCAGTTCGTTCATCAACTTATTTTGTACAGCTATATAGAGCGATTCTGTTTCTCCGACCTTCCTATATACATAGCCATGTGTGTTTCGTGCGCTATCTGTTTTGCTAGTCGTATAAACTGTCCGCATAACTATTCATTCGTGTTTTGCCTTTCCTCCTCCTTTTGTTCACGGTTTCATTGTTTTTCGTATTGTTCATCCGGAAAGTTGTAATTAGCTGTGTTGTATTTTATGTTGTTTTATTGCACGTTTCATGAATTCTTCGAGACTTAGCGGTTTGCTCTCCTTTTTCTTTCTTCACAGGGTCGATCAATACCATTTGGATATAATATATTGTGCATGGTTGATAGTACTAACGTCGTGTCCCCCTGCTTTATTTTTATTTATATATATATATATATATATATATATATATATATATGTCTCCCTGCTAGTATATATATATATATATATGTCTCCCTGCTAGTATATATATATATATATATATATATATATATATATATATATATATATATATATATATATCCCTGCTAGTATATATATATATATATATATCCCTGCTAGTATATATATATATATATATATATATATATATATCCCTGCTAGTATATATATATATATATATATATATATATATCCCTGCTAGTATATATATATATATATATATATATCTCCCTGCTAGTATATATATATATATCTCCCTGCTAGTATATATATATATATCTCCCTGCTAGTATATATATATATATATATATCTCCCTGCTAGTATATATATATATATATATATCTCCCTGCTAGTATATATATATATATATATATCTCCCTGCTAGTATATATATATATATATATCTCCCTGCTAGTATATATATATATATATATCTCCCTGCTAGTATATATATATATATATATATATATATATCTCCCTGCTAGTATATATATATATATATCTCCCTGCTAGTATATATATATATATATCTCCCTGCTAGTATATATATATATATATCTCCCTGCTAATATATATATATATATATATATATATATATATATATATATATATATATATATATATATATATATACTAGCAGGGAGACCCAACGTTGCCCGGGATTGAATGAGGATAATCAAATGTTTCTCCCTCCCATACTTTTATTGTAGTCGACATTGGTGGAATCGCCGCTTTTTAATCAAACCGCATGATTGCCTGCTTTAGATAGGGATTCCTAGCAGTGCCTTCCTATAGTGATTTAGTCCACATTATAGTTTTGTTTGCTCTATGGAGAATTTAATATTGATTTTATAAAAGTATCTGTAAATAAGAGTTTCATCTTAAGTTTAAAATGCAAATGTTAAGTATCATAGTTCAGTTGTGCTCTAAACAGAAACCTTCATTTTGAATACGCCTCTGTTTAAAAAAAAAACAGCTGTTGATTTCATGAAATGATTTTTACATAATCACTGTAATGTACAAAAATAAAATATCATGGTTCAATGGTGCCCTAAAAGAAAACTACATTTCAAACGTGTCTCCGTCTTATAAAAACATCTTCAGTTTATTTTATAAGCTGGGCCTTACTACTTGTGCTGTCATAAAACTCTCCAAGGCATTTGTGATGCTAGATTGTGTAAAAGTGTTTACGTTGGTCAAAATCAAACTTGCTTTTTGAACTTGATTTTTTCAAATATCGATTTTCGATACTTATCGGACGCATTGCATATGTAAGAAAACTCCTAGACACATCAGGTATCTCCGAGAAAAAATTAAAAATATCGCTTAGCTGTTTTCGAATGCAAAGGAAGCGAACTCATATATTCTACTATTATATAAAAAGAACTATTTGTGTGTGTGTATATTTAATTTTTATATTAAATAATAATGTCAGCCCTTTTAAGGAACTTGTTTCTTATCGTTGAGCACTTTCAGTTGCAATTAAGTCGGTCAACTTAGTTAATAAGTGCAGATCGTCATATAATCATAAGATCACTGACTAACGCTAAAAGCATTTAATAAGAATAAATGTTTAACTTCAACTGTATCCCTCGCGGTTTAAGATAGCCTAGTGATCGGGTCCTTGCTAATGAAGTTAGACATGACTTCTGTTGGCGGGGTTCGAATCTCTCCACTAGCGTTAATCGTGGCAACCTGCACTTATGATTCCTGAAAGGATGAAACACTAGTGTCTGTAGGTATTCCATAATTTATATATATATATATATATATATATATATATATATATATATATATATATAGTAGAAGGATCTTTTTTATATATACACACACAATGTATATATATATATATATATATATATATATATATATATATATATATAAAGATTTTTATGGGTACATAATTTGATAACAGTTTTGAATAACAGCGTACGTAGTGTCATTATTAATCGCTGAGGGTTTAGATTTTTTTCTTTCTATAGTTTAAACAAAGCGTTAAAAAGAAACTTAAAAAAGAGCTTAGGAGAAATATACTTTAGAAGTGCATTTAGCTCTAACTGTATGTTTAACAAACAAATTAGATACAAGGGATTAATAAATAAGTGGGGCAAAGAAAGAAAACTATCGAGACGTCTTTCAGCCAACCTTTTTCAAGATAAACGTTGGCAACGGGGGAGAAAACCTCGTTTGAAAACGTGGCCCAAAGACCATAAATAAATAGCAAGAGTAAAAAAAAAATTGTATATGGAATAGGAGAAAAAGAAACAATCCCAGCGAATACCCATAAGTTCTAAATTATGGGTATACTCTCTTTGCTTACACAGGGATGGTTGACGCAAATTAATAGATACTGCCTAGAGAATTTTTAAGTGAATTCTCGAGCGCGCTCTGTGTAAAACACACACACACATATATATATATATATATATATATATATATATATATATATATATATACACCCGGGTCCATTTGTCCAGAAAAATCTTTAGAAGACTATTCAAATAGGTATTCATTTTTTTATAGATCTCTACAGTGTAAATTAGTTTAAAATATTTTTCTTCTCGTTATTATATAGAAGTATTTATATCAAATTTATTGAGCACTGTTCGTACAGTAAATGAGTTTATCAATTTCCATGTGTGCATTGCGTCTAACGCTTTCTAGCTAGCACAAGAACAAATAAAAGTATCCTTTCGTAAAATAAATGATACTTAGTATTTGCAGGAGAGAGAAAGTAACTACGATGAATGTATTTACATATTGCTTTTTATTGTCCCAAACGTAGAACCTATGTTTCTAAGCAAACATAATTTACTTTCAAATAATGTCTTCATTTTTTAAGATTATTTAAAAAAGATCAGATAGATTCAAACATGTATTTATCTATTGCTTTTTATGGTATGTAACTTCCATTAAATTTATAAAACATATCAAGTTGAAAACAAATGTGTAGAGCTACGTGAGATTCGAACTTGGTACTAACATCGTAAAACTACTACCTTAGTGGTGTCTTATACTAAGCTTATTCCACTATTTTCGAACAACCAAATATTATTTGTACGATCGTACAAATTTTAAGAATTATTTTTATATGTATGTATTTATTAATTACAAGCGGGACCTGTGGAAATTCCACATCGGTCTTTTTCAAATGTAATATATTGATGTTGGCATTCAGTGAATGTTCAGCGTAAATGAAGACGGCTTGATATTGTAGCTCTTTAGTTAAAACTACAAAAGTATTTATTTATTTAGAAGGGACACCCGGCGTATCCAGGTCGTAATGTACGCTTAAATATTATATTTTAATTCATGCAAATTCTTTATATATTATTGTAGAGTTAATTTTCTATCGATTCTTAATTTTAGATCGATATACAGGGTGCCCACAAAGTCTGGCTACATAATGTAGCGAGACTTTGTGGACACCCTGTATATTATAAAGTTATTTAAAAAATAAAAAAGTATATACCCATATAACTTGGGTTCATCAGGTTGAATTGAAACCAAAACTTATGAAAACTTTTTGGTTAAATTATTTATTACAAGATATGGAAGATCATAACAATTAAACAAGAGTCATTCAAAAGAGAATAGATGTAAGTAAAACACGCAAAATAACACATAAGCGATAGAGAGTAAATATAATATATAGATTAATCCTCACCATAATTCTTAATAAAGTCGTCTCATTATTACTATTCTTCATTACTAAACCTAGTAATGATTCTCGATGTATTATTCATATCAGGCGTGCTTTTATATTAATATTAAACTTGTGTCTGTTCTTCTCATCATATTCTTTGTGAACTATGTGTTCTTTCACTTTGCTATTAAGCTATTCAGCATCACAAAAGCCATTCACTCATTTTCTATCATTAGGCCAGAAATGCCGCAGGTAAATATTACTTTGAAAAGAAGCAATAAAAATACAAGAATTGAACTCAGTTTGACTGATGTAAATTACTTAAAGCCTTTTGTGTTATTGTAGGGTCAGAGTTTGGTTTCGAGTTACAAAGGAAAGGCATTCATAGTTTTTGACAATAGACTAGACAAAGGTTATTTATGAACAATTCAGGTTTCTTGCCAATCTTACAAGCACTGTACATCGGCCGGTTATCTTTTTCTTTGACAGCATATCAATCCTTTTCGAGTTATTTAATTCGAGTAATCTACCTTGGATCTTTCTCAGATATCCCCCTTGGATTTATTCCGGTAATTGATGGTGAGGTGGTGTTTAATGGTTTTATTTTACGTCATATAAACAATTTTCAGGATACTTAATGCCGAATCCAGTAATGTAAGGTGAAAAGCTTTTATTGTTTCCCCTCTCTGTCCTGCTCTAAGCAAGTCTGACGACCTAGTCCACAAACTCCAAAATTCCATCAGCAGGCGCAAAGTACTGGGGCTGCTGTATTGCCATTTGGTGAATGGATTCTGGACCTTGCAGTAGTCTCTTGTGGAGCCTCTCGATGCCATACTAGTGGGTAATTGTTACGGCTTTACCTTATCATGTGCTACGAAAAAGAAAGAATTCTGCGTTACTTTTCTCTCTTTGTTTCCCCTCTATGTCCTGCTCTAAGCAAGTCTGACGACCTAGTCCACAAACTCCAAAATTCCGTCATGACAAGTTTCAATAAAAAATACACGATTAAACCCGGATCTGAAACTTCCAACGTAGACCCCCACTACCATGTCTCCTTCTCCAACATCAGCGGTCTACGTTCTAACCTTCCAGAGGTTGAAACCCAATTACAGGAGACTAAACCAGACCTTTTATTTTTAAGCGAAACTGGAATTGGACAGACTATTTCCCTAAATGAGTTCGTAATTAAAGGATACTCTAACCTAACTTCCAAATCTGACTCCCAAGATCGCCATGTGCATGGAATATGTGCCTATATAAAAGATGGCTTTCCATGTGGTAGGGCCATCTCCAGAGAAGATCCTAACTTACCCTATATGTGCTTCCGAGTAGCACTAGCTCACACTACGGCATTTATATTTACTCTCTATCGCCTCCATAACAGCGGAGTTACTATCTTTCAAAGCATATCTGAGAAAATTGACCAAGTTTTATCAGCATATCCTTCAGCTAACATTCACGTATGTGGAGACTTCAATGTTCACAATGTGGAATGGTTGACCCACTCAAACAAGGCCGATGATAAGGGGAGATTCTGTCATGATTTCTCCATTGCTTATGACCTCACTCAGATTGTTCACGAACCCACCCGTGTACCCGACAATGACGGCCAATATGCAAGTCTCCTAGACCTTTTTCTCACAACTTGCCCTGAACTATGTTCAGTTTCCGTTCTGTCTCCTCTTGGATCTTCCGACCACTCAGTAGTATCAATTAAGATAAAAATGAAAGGTAGTAAGTCCTCAGACGTACTTCTCCATCGTACAGTATATCGATACACTATGGCTGACTGGGATAATTTCCGTACATTTATATCGGATCTTCCTCTGCGTTCCATGTTTAAAAAGGATGTGTCCTCTATAGTATCAGACCTGACAAAATGGTTAGTTGTAGATATAGACAATTTCATACCCTCGAAAAAGTTCCAGCAAAAACCTAACAGCCAGCCATGGTTTTCTCCAGAATGTGCTGCTGCTATTGCGCACAGAAATCACTTTTCCACTGCTTTCAACGTAATAGATGTATGGAAACTAAAGCCGCTTTCAGGACTGCCAGCAAGCATTGTAAGAAAGTAATAAAGAACGCAAGAGAGTTGTATGCTCAGTCCGTCAAGTTCAAAGTAGCTGAGCAGCGGCTTGGTTCCCACCAGTTTTGGCAAATTGCAAACAGAATCCTGAACAGAAGCGTGTGTTCTATCCCAACTATCATCAATGGACCTGAGGTAATCTCGTCAGCATCAGACAAAACCAAACTCTTTGCCAAGAACTTTGCAGCCAATTCTACCGTTTGCGACCAAGACCGCCAACCCCCAATATTTCCTCCTATATCAGAAAACACACTATGTGATATACAAATATCTGTATGTGATGTTGCCAAGCTAATCAAAAACCTTGACTCCAGTAAAGCAACCGGCCCTGACGGTATTCCAATTATAGTACTCAAAAAACTTCAGCCAGAACTAGCATCCATACTTACAAAACTGTTTAAACGTTGTCTTAAGGAGAATTGCTTCCCATCACCCTTTTTAATCAGTTTTTGGCCAGAAACGATTTGACCTTTGAAAACTCTGGCCAACTCCTGCGCCAATTTTGGGTCTAAATACTTGAAATTTTAAATGTAAGATACTTTGACATGCATCAAACTTTAATTGGATTTGAGCCCAAAACTATAAATGTTAAGGGGCGAAAATCGGGGTCAAAGTTAAAAAAAAAATTCCTCTGCGGTCTTTCCCAAATTACTCAGCCAATTTCTGGTATAAACATTTGAAATTTTACGTAAAAGGTATTCAGATATCTAAAGTGGTGTTTTTCATCGATTTCGGTCGAACATCTGAGCTGCAAAGGTGTCAAAGTTCAAATGATTTGACCTTTGCAGTGTCTAGCTAACTACTCAGCTAATTTTGGGTCTAAACATTTGAAATATATACATAACGCGTATTCAAACATGCGGCAACAACATCCACACAGTACGCAAGTAATGCAAGTGAAACCTAGATCAACATACGTACATTTGTTTCAGGTAGACGTATATGAAATTACATAAAACACACATACAGAATAATCACGTTGAAACGCCAAAGTTAAACAACGATAAGCCTGACCAGTACCACATGGGTGCGAATTTGAAAGTGCTAGGCGCCGTATGTACAGGCCTGGGAGGTAGAAATTCCTAGGTTGATATTTGCAGGCGTTTAGTAAAAACCTGAGGTTTACTATCTGCTTTGTCTTGTGGCAGCCATTGCACCGGCTGAGATTTGTAGTTGTACCAAAACGCGTGGTTGGTTCTATACATAGCCTTCATCACTATAAACACATAATCTGTGTGGTGGACTTCCTGCGTTGAAATCGATGGTAGTGTCAATCAAATATCGCCGTATATTACTTATGCACATACACCGTATTTCTGATATGACTTAATACTACAAGAACACACATACACACATCTTTAACCTATTAAAAACAGTATTGACAACATTATTACATAGGCTCACGCATATCTTGCGCTCTGCCTTTTTACAACAAAACTGCTCACACATAATTTCTTTATACAATTGGTATCAAATTTGATTTTCTTTGTTGCGTTCGTTTTATTATTTGTATTGTTGATGGCAACGTCTTCACAAGGTCGTACAAAAATCTCTCAACGGATTATATTCATCCAATGTTTGAAAGAAAATAACATTGTATCGATCAATAGAATATTGTAAACATCGAAACGCAATCCCTCGGCGAAACGCGTAAAAAAAAAAAAAAAAAAAATAAGTCTACCGATTTGTTTTCTAACGCTAAACGAACATGTAGACATTATATAAACATACGTTGCTCTGATTATTAATCTGTTTGCTAATTCACAATGTGTTTTAATAGAACAGAATTAGAATAAACCCAGCACAATTCAGATGAGCAGAAATTATTATATTTAAAATAACCGATGCTAGACAACTAAAAACCAAACCCGAAGTTTAGAAACCAGTGTTGTACACGACCGGTTTGAGACGCCATCTATCTTATATATATATATATATATATATATATATATATATATATATATATATATATATATATATATATAAAGGGCAAAATGTGCGTGACCATTTCGTGTACGTTTCGCAAAAGCTTTTCTCGCACACGCTCCCGGGGGGTACTATTGCTTAGAACTTTTTATATAGGACGCAGATAATAATATCTAGGATTTTAGAATGTGTGTAGCATATAGATTTATTTACGTTGCTTTTTACAAAATTATTGCTATTTTGGCTTCTCGCGTGTTGATTGGGCTTTTTCATATAAAAAGCGAAACTAATTCAAAGCTGCCGGGAAACGTCCAGAAGCAATCAACTTATATCAATGTTGTATATCAGACAATTGCTATTCAATCCGGACAATTGGGAGCTGGTTTTCCCCTCCCCAATATCTGTTGGGGAAAACAGTCAAATTTGGGTAAACAAACCCAAAGGCTGCCTCGCAGCAAAAGTTACCTGCGTGACTTCTATTTGACCTTCTTAACTAGGTCAAATCGAAACTTTTATTGCGGACACCTGTTTTTACTAGTTAAATAAATAAATTCAAACATGATTCCGTTGTATGTCGCGGTGGTCCAATCGTTAACGTCGAACGTTTTTTTTTATACACTTTAATGTCCAACTTTGCCTCAAGGGTTCGAGTTCGATCCTCATACTCACCTACCAAAACTTTTTTAAATTTTACCCCCCCCCCCCGGAGTTTGGATTTACCCAAAACCACACACACCTCAAAACACGCGGGCATCGCCGAGTACTCCCCGCTAGTTTATTAAATATTCCAAGCGTGTGGATTTGTGAGCATGTCCATATGTGAAGACTTGTGAATGAGTAATTCCTTTGCTTTGTCGAGTGTTCTTACCGGAGAGTACCAGATAGGAACTTAAGTTGAGCATAAGTTCTGTCCTTCCAATATCGTCCCGAGATTTTTGTTATCTGCTTAATTTGAATTTTCAGTTTCGTTAAAAGAGTCTCTTTAAGCGAACAGGAATCATTTTCGTTGACTGAAAAATAAGATATCTATTTAAATTCTTATTTTATTGGATGGTAAATAGGTAAAAACATATAAAGTAATGGGGAAAGAAAGTTGCTATACAACCCAGTAACATTTTACGTTCGTTCTCATCGCTAATCTCATCGAAATGGCTGTACTCTTAAAACTATCGCTAATTAGCATGTTAGTAAGATTAAACCCTAATTAACATGTAAGATCAAACTCTAATTAGCATGTTAGTAAGATCAAACCCTTCTGTGATATAAGGATTTGTCGTGCTAACACCGGCAGATTCTTCTCAGCGACTATATACACAAGATTGATGGGTTCAAACAATCAGATTAGATTCAATATCTGGCTGCAATAAACCTAATTACTTTAGCCAGCGCCGAAAAGATAGTATCAAAGTAGCTATTACCGTGAAAACCACTGATATGGATGGTTAAATAGCACAAAATTGTGTAGCATTAATATATCAATATATTAAGCTCTTACTAATATAGGTGATCACGCTATAATTATATCTTCATATATACGGAGTAGGCTAGAGAAACTTGCTTATTTAAATTTGGCGCCCTAAAACGATAATTGCTCCAATGATGGTGGGGATGGATTTATTTTAGAGGATGTATTATTGGGAGAGAGTGGCTTGAAGTTTGATTCTTAATGTGCGTTATTTATATTTTATTTATTTTTTAGGAACCGCACTGAGCATCATGGAGTGTACGAAGTTGGAACACGCTTTGCTGTTAAAGCATTTTTTCAAACGGCCGCTCAATTATCGCAAGGCAACGTAGACATTTCAATATTGCAACTGGGGTCGTGTTCCTAGCGGACAGCCGATTTTTTCAAGGGTTAACAACTTCAGGGAAACGGATGGTGTAAAGAAAAAGAAACCGGACCTCTCGCGAACAGTAAATTCACCCCAAACTATTGACGCGATGAGAATGTTTTGAGATCTCCCCGATGGTCTATCGAAAACACGTATCTGTTTTTGGGTTGTCTGCTGGTTCTGTGAGACGAATGAAATTTCATCCCTACAAATTGGTTATGGTGCAGGAACTTAATCCACACGATTTTATTGCTCGTGAAAATGCCTTTGAGGCGATTTGGGGTTTGCCCGACGACACTTATTTTTTTCAGTGATGAGGCTTACTTCCATCTTTCGGGATCTTTAAATAAGTAACACCTGCACTATTAGAGTCCTGAAAACGCCATAGAACTTCAGCAACGTCATTTACACGCACCACGTGTAACTGTTTAATGTATACTATATCAAGTTGCATAATTGGCCCATGTTTTGTTGAAGAAAATTAACAGGCAGTATTAATGACATCTGACCGCTATGTCAACATGATCAATGAGTGTTTCCTGCCAACACTGAACTAGACGGGTGTAGAAAATTCATAATAACTTTAATAGTCTCCGATTTGAATCAAACACTTACTGTATTCACATGTGCACCGTTCTTTTAAAAAAATGGACCATGTAATATTATAATTTAATCTAGACGCGTTTACTTATCTATAAAATTTTTGTGTCTGACTTATTTTTAAGAAAAAATATGGGAGACAGCGGGTGTTTGGGTTAGCGCATTGCCTAAATGGCAAAGTACACAAAAAAAAATTGGTTATGTAACGCGAGAATATGTATTTCAAAATTCATAATGATCGGCTTACTAGTTAAAGAGTTATTTTGCATGATGGAATATATTACATATTTTATATATATCCACCCCTAAATTTAAAATAATGTGCCCACGTTAAGAATCACGAAAAAATTCATAATCATACGTTTGTTAGTTAACATTATATGCATACGTATACGTCACACACACATATTGATGTCTGCCCATTATACAAACATTATTGGTTACATATGTGCATATATGTTTCAGTGGAATCTCACTTCAAAGAGACCACATCATATGACCAAAAAGAGGAACGCTATTGAAACGAGAATCAATGTTATATTCGTTTTTTATAAAAGATATTCGGGTGTGGTTTACGCTCTGAAAGAAAGTGAGTATAGTTTATGAATGTAGACAGTAAAGTGTTTTCGAGGGAGATGTGCTGAAGGGCGTAGTGGTGGAAGACCGAGGTGAAGAAAGAGAGGGAAGTATAATCCTGTGTGGTAAAACTCTCACAGCGGGGATGTCTTGGTTTCATTTTAACTTGTCGATTGTTTATTGGCCTAAGTTTTTGCTTTGATCTGAAGTAATATTATATCCTCATTGTTGTTTCTTCCCTAATCGTAAGTCTGTTTTTTCTTTTCTTGGTGGCGACTTCCCAATCCATCTATTTAATTGATAAGCTCTATTTATTAATGCATTTATTTTATTTCGTGCATTTGTTTCTCATTTTTAATTATTCATTAATTGCTTTACTTGTTTCCAAATAAAATATACGTCCACATGTTCAAATTACAGTCAGTGAGCAAGTATACAGGTTTAATTACATGATTTAAATAAAAGGTGGTATACTGGGAGTTTATATTTCACTCTACCGTAGTGTCTGAAACAATTACACAAGCAAAGGGTTTTATATCTATATATAAAATTAATTTCGATCGTTGTAATTTTTTCATTAAGATTGTTTATCTATTCCTCAATACGAGAATATAAATATATATTATAAGTTTATATGCTTCGTTATAGAGATAGGTTTTCCAGACCATATACATAATAGCATATATATGTCTATATTTGTAGAACATTCCGTTCCCATAAGCCCTCTAGTTAGAGTACTTAGTTTTTGTTTGGGATCCATTATGTAGGTGTTTTATATGTAATGCTGCTTTACGATAATACTTCTAGTAGGTATATCTCAACATTCGAATTATGAGCGTGCTAGACCCATACATCGTTTTTTGTGTGTTGCATCAGTAAGTATGCAAAGTGCACTCACCTTTGTCCATTAGGTGGCAGTGTTTTTGTTCGTTTAGGGTAGCATTAAACAGTAGTAATTGAGATGGTATTGAGGGGTAACGAGAGGGTAGCTTCCTTCTTAATTTAGCTGTTATTTATGCTAGTCTATTCTTCGTCGTTTTTCGGTAAGTATAGTCATTAATTAGAGGTGTGTCGTTGTTTAGTAAGTATAGGAAATTATTTGGATTATGGGGACTACTTTGTAATCTTTCACCTCTTTCTTTGGTTTATGCATTACTTAAGATATTGGGAGTTAGGGGTTATGCATTTTAGTATTATTACTGTGATCTCATTTAAAGTGTAGCCTCCAAAGTGTTTACATTTAATAATTTTCATGGTGCTTAAAACTAATAATCTCAAGTTTCTCCACTAAACGTAAACAGGGTGAAATTAATGAAGTACACGCTTTAGCCTTCCAAAGTATTTTCTATTCGACAAAATGTATTTTGTTCGCTTCGATTAAATTCCATTAGTTAACCGAGAGTGAGTGGTCTGTAGCATATGCTTTATTATTCATTGACAGTGTATAACCATAGAATCTGTTTCTATGTAAAAATTATCCTCTTTCTGGATTTTCTACGATGCATAGTTTTACTTGGTATAATTATTGCTTAGTGGACATTGATCGGTCTTTAACAATTGCAGATCTTTCTGTTACCTCTATTATTAGCGTCTGTAGTTGAATTATTTCTCCTTAATATTTTATTATTGTGCATTTTTTTTCCTAGGTTTTCAGTACAGCTATAGCTAAGTTTAAGGTGTTTTGTTTTAATATTTTATGCCGTGTACTACCTGTTGGGAAGTGTTTATTTATAAGATGCAGGAACCTATTCCTAACCTTGGTTTTTATCATTAACTTAAAGGGGGTGAAACATGTTTTTTACCTCGAGTACTAGACACAGTCGTATTTATATTGTTTCTATTGTATTTAATATCGGCATTTTTGTATCCGCTAAAAGCGCACTGTTATAAATATTTATGTATTTATTGAATGCTTTTTCATCGGAGGAGTTATTTATTCTACGTTCGGTTCATTTTTGTATGTTCATCGGATGAGTTATTTACTCTGCGTTTAATTCATTCTAATATGCTCTATTATGAAGGTGGATAGTTGGAGCATGAGTGGATATGTTTAAGGTTTGCGTTTTCTTTAATGTATGGTCTGTAGGTATCCGTAGCTAAATCAAAGGTGACGTCCAGGAAGTTGATTTGTCTTATAATACTGGTAATTTCCACCTGAAGGCCCATATTTTTCATAATTTTATGTATTTTCTTCTAAGTTCATCATATTTTATGTTTATGGCGTCCTTATCAGACCGTCGTCACTGTATAAATCTATATCCTATATTTTTATGTCGCTATTTAAGATAATGTTATGTCGTATAAATAATCCAACCAGGTCTGTAGCATCTGCCGGGTCCAGGGAGCCTATAACTAAGTCAAAGAAGCCATTTCGACTATTTCATTAGTATATCGATATCACTCTCTAGGATATAAGTAACATTTTATGAAAACATAATTGCTTTCAGGAAGAACTCAACCGGTAGTAATCCATAATGTCGAATTGTTCGAAGGAACATTTTCTTATCAGCAATATTGGTGAATCATTGGTTCGAGTCAAAAGTGTAAATATATTGGTTGAAGTTGTATTTCGCTCAAATTTTGAGGTTAATTTTTTGCAGAATTTTCTTGCTGATTTTTCCAATTTCCAATTTAGTAGGTGTTTATTTATCTGACTGTTGTTTTTTTAGGAAGTCTTCTTTGTGAACTTTGAGTATGATGCATGCTTCATTTTTCTTGAGTTTACAAACTTCGCTGCTTATCTGCAGATCCTCCGTAATTTCCCTGCTCTCGTTGTTGGTAATTCAAACTAGGCTGGTGTCGTTAGCCTCTTTGAAAGTTTGTTTATGAAGACTTTATCATCAAGTTTCTTTATTAGTGTTGCTGGAGGTTATAAAAATTACTAGTTTTATCAGCTTTTACAAGAAAACGATTTGATTTCTCGATCTTTTTAACACACACACTTATATATATATATATATATATATATATATATATATATATATATATAAAATAAAAATTACAATTAAATTTACCAAAATGATCCAAGATGGTAAAATTAAAGTATATTATAAATATTAAAGAAATATATATATATATATATATATATATATATATGCTATATCGTATTATGTAGCGATTTACATGTATATTGTCGTAAAATACTTTCTCTATAACAAATCGTATAAACTTATAAAATATACTTATATTTTAGTATTGAGGAAAAGATAAACTAACCCCCAAAAATGATAAGCATCGAAATTAAGTTTATATATCGATATGAAAGACTATCTGTTAAATTACTTCGGACACCGAGTTAGAGTGAATATACAACTCCCAGTATTTAAATGATGTAATTAAGCCTGTATATTTGCTCAGTGATTGTTAATTTGAACTTGTGGACATATATTTTATTTGGAAATAAGTAACAATTCAAAAACTAATTAAAATAGAGAAACAAATGCACGAATAAAAAAGCGAGAAATAAAATGAATAGAGCTTATCAATAAAATAAATATTAGGGAATTCGCCACCAAGAAAAAAACAGCCATAAAGACTTAAGATTCGGGAAGCTACAATGAGGATTAAATATTACTTCAGATCAAAGCAAAAAACTTAGGCCAATAAATAACTGCCAAGTTAAACTAAAAACAATACTTCCCCGCTGCGATAGTTTGACCATAAGGGATCGTACTTCCCCCTCTTTCACACCTACTCTTTCTTCACTACACCTGCCCCCAAAACCCTTTGCTGTCCACATTAACAAATTGTACACCTCCTTTCTTTCAGAGCATAAACCACACCCGAATATATTTTGTAAAAAAAAAAACGAATATAATAATAGCGTTCCCTGATTTGATCTGATGAGGTGGTCTTTGGCAATTGAGCTTCTACTGAAATATGTATGCACAATAAATAGACCATATACCAGCTCTTTCCTCTATTAAGTATTCT
>NC_136504.1:85440361-85525361 GCF_053919585.1 Euprymna scolopes
TTGTAAGAAAATAGCGAGTGTATAGTTGTTATAAAGAATAGTTACAAAACACCCCCACTCTTCCCATAATAAATAATAATTTCGAAATAATAACGTTAATATTTTAGTGCGCAGGTCAAAATCTGCAAAAGAATCGATTTTTGTTTATTTGTTTACGTAGTTATGGGTTAATGTTTATGCGCGCATGCGCAACCGGATGTTGTAAACCGGAAGGTGGGTTACATCACTCATCAAGGTCATTTGAGTTTTTTAATTATATAGATATACCCGACTAAGGACGAGTACAATTAATTTTCCGGACAAAACAGTTCTGTACCAGTTTATAAAAGCAACAGTAGATTTTAATAATCAATGGGTTTTCATAGAATAAAAACAGAACTAATGCCGCACAATTTAAATACAATTATGATGACTGACATCACGGTATAACCTTATTACATCTAGCATCTTTACATGTGACGAAGTTTACAATCTTTCTTCCAGTGAAGGTCCAAATGTATTACATGATTTTGATACTAAAAAAATGTCTCGAATTTAAGGTTCAAATATAAAGGGTCTAGTGTAGCAATTGAAATTTAAGGAACACAGCTTAATAGTGTTAATGATGATTTACAAATGTTAACGCAACTCTGAATATTTAAATTTTTAGATGGAGTCAGGTGCCCTTATTGTGCTTCCTTAAAACCACCGAATTAAATGAAATAAATAATGGATTTAGGGTGATATTTATTAATCAGCTAGAGTTGCGGAAACTCCACGGCATAAGAAACATATTTATTGAACAAATATGTTTTGATAAAGCCGATATAACACGATGCAAATAGAAATGTATAAACATATGCAAGAAAATAGTGTTCGTTATATTTCAAATATAGAACTGACCCGAATGAGATAAATTTAAAGTACTGATAAATACTCATAGATGAATTTTGTACCAAATAGTTAAGTGTAAATAATAAAATCACATCGTTACAGACAATCTTTTAGAAGTCATACTCATTCTTGTTTAGGGTTGTCAGATTGCCTACAGTGACCTCAGACCCCGTCGAGGTCACAATAGTCGTGATCGTCTTTCCTCCGAGAGTTCTTTATAGGATTCTTCCATGTCGCACGCCTCGTTATCGGGTTGATATGACGGTGTCCGCTGCAAATAATTAGCTTCTCATGCAAGCCAAAAGAAATAGATGTTTCTAATCTACTCAAATTAATTCACGAAATTTACAAGTCTGTTACTTATGTACAATTGTTCAGTTCGATCTCATTACACAAAAAAATCAGGGACGGTCGAGGGGGTGGCGTCTCCTTGGGGAGTGTCTCCTTCTCTCGAGATTCGGCTTCAATCAGATTTTTGGCGTGAGCATTTGCTTATATTTCGAGGGAAGTGTTGGTTGGGGTAAGCCGCTAAATCAATCATCGATCAGCACGTCATTCCGGGGAAGTCCAATGCTTTGCACGGTCTGAAAATCTGATCACAACTACATCTCATTCACGCGCTCAGAGAGGTTAACAGTTTGACCGCGGGATAACCTCGTACTCAAAAGCCTGACGTCCTTGAGTTGGGTTTCCCCAGGCCAAGAGCGAAATTTTATTTCGTTCTAACTTTCAAATGACAGAATGTTTTACAAAACCACTATAAATTCATCCTTTCAACTAGATAACCGCCGCTGCCTTGGCACCCAATAATGCTTAACAATTAATACCAGCATAGTTGTCCGGCCTTACTCAGTGTTTTAGGGGTCTCCCCCAATGGGGAGCTCCACCGCTCCCAGAGGCGGTCACGCCACACTACTCCTTGGCCTTTTGAAGCAGTTTGCCATTCAAAAATCATGTTTTTTTTTCAAAGTGTAATGTACGAACTAACTAAATAACGTTGAATTTTTATAACTTTTAATTTCTAAATGAAACTTGATTTATCCATTTTAACCATCATTTAAACAGCTGTGTTCCAAAATTCATAATGACCGGCTAATTAGTTTTGGAGAAAATCCTATATATACAAATATATAAACTTATGCACATTATAATTTAATATAAGGATGATTAGTTATGCTAGAAATTCAAACACGATTAGGTTTATGGTTAATTAACTTCACACTTGAATTATACACACTGTCACATCGACCAATAAGTAACAACTTTACTTAATCAGTTTGAAGTGACAGTCTTCTAGAGGTCGGAAGCTCAATCTTACTTAAACCCTATGTATCGCTTTATTGCAGGTCAATATTTTTTAATTTTGAAATTGCTATGAAACGCAGCGATTTGAAATTTGATACACTGATTGAACATGACAAAGTGCCTTACTTCCCTGATTTTTGTCAAAGTTGAACAAATATTTTGAAAATTATGCTAATTTTTCTATTTTCTGATAATTTTAAGTGTGTATCACTTTATTGCAGGTCTAGAAAGAGTCGATTAGCAGCTAGTGAAAAGGAGAGTGTTATTGAAAGCCTTGCAGAAAGTTTTTTTTATCTCGAAATCTAGCCAAGGATCTTGGAAGATATCAAAGAACATTGTTTTCATTCGTTAAAAATTCAAGCATCACACCAAGGAAGGACAAAACACAAAAAAAAAACAGTTTCTACTCGTAATGTTAGAAAAAAATCGCTATCAACTTATCAAGCAGCCTGACAGCAACAGTGCTGTTATAATTGACAAGGCTGGAATACCTTCCTTGTCCAGAAAGACACGCTGCAATGTCTTAAAAGAAATTGCAAGAAGCATAAAACCCATAGAAATACCTGTTTAAAACCAAACTGATCAGGAGAAATATTGGGTTTGGGCTCAGAAATACAGGAAAACCAGCTTAGAAAATGCTCTTTCCACTGATGAGGCCAACGCAACCCTTGATTTACCAGATGGGTGCGCCAAAGTTTGGAGTTCTCTTGCATCTTCTATCCCTCATCGATTCCATCGTCAACGGGGCGGTGGAGGTGTCATTTTTTGGGCTGGAATAATCTGCGACGAACTAATTGGACCATTTCGAATGCCTGAAGGTGTTATACTGACAAGCCAGACTTATATTGTATTTTTAAATGAGTATTTGTCACCATGGCTTGATGACCTACGATTGGCGCGTCACCACAAATTTATTTTTATTCACGACAATGCGCCATCCCACTCAGCCAAAGCTACGACATCCTACCTGAAGTCATTAGTGGAGAAAAGCCACCTAGTTCTCCAATTGAGCAGCTCTGGTCTATAATAAAGATACAAGTTTATGAAGGAGGTGTTCAATTTTCGCTGAGAAATAAACTTTGGAAGATTTTGGAAGTTTCCTATAGCATCACATCATCTCCACTCCGCCGAGAAGAGGCTATTCAAAGTGATTTTGAAGCATGATGAATATTTCCTTAAACAAAATAATGTGAAATTCATTCTTGTTTTTGGTTAATATTCTTACTGGATATGTTCTTTGTCTAATATATTTAGAAATATGATATTAGAATATTGTTTTATAACCGAAAATATACATTTTAGACACTTGACTACCAGAAAATAGAAAAATTAGCATAATCTTCCAAATATTGGTTCAAATTCCACAAAAACCAAGGCAGTAAGGCACCTTGTTATGCTCTTCCAGTGTACTCAATTTCAAATCTCTGCGTTTCATAACAATTTAAAAATTAAAAATAAATATTGACCTGCAATAAACCTGTAGATAAGGTTTATATGGCGGTTCTAATAGGTTTTGCTGATACTCATGAAGTATGCGTCTCAAACAATCAGTATGACAGAGTCTGGCTTTTGTTTTCCTTTCAATAAGTGATAATATTGTATCTGAAGACTTAAATATGATTCTGTGCAGTTCCATCCATCCTCCCATGCTTTACCCTCCTTCATTGAGAAGGGTTTAGTGTATTCCTAATCGCATGAGACATTTTTATCCGTTGGAGTGCACACACATCTTGTGTGCTGGCTTTTCAATCCCTAGTCCAGTGCCCCATTTCCCGAGTGTGAGTGCGAGCTAATTACTAATAGACGATATTAACAAAGAATTATGCAAAATTAATCGATAATGGCTGACGATTGATAACGTATCGTCGACTGATAATAAAAATGTCTAAATTGAAATTATCCACAGAGTCCTGATTTCGATTATTAGGTTCCCAATTTTTAAAATATAGAACTTGAGACTATATAAAAACGTTTACGAGAAGCGTTGTTTTCTTAGAGTCTCACATTGTCAATATCTGCAACGGAGAGACGAAACTTTCAGGTCACGAATGCATAATTTCAGTCAGCATAACAATGCAATTTGCAATCTCGTGTAGTTTATTATCAAACCCCCTTTAAAATAGTTCAGAACCGTCTTTGGAATAACTTAAAAGCATATGTTTATGTAATATTCATGAATTCCTCTTGTGCGACCACTCTAGATTCTCTAATGTATTCACATTTTATAGTTCTTAATATAATATATAAAAGGCTACATATCTATCTGTATGTCTGTCTCCATATTTTAAAACGATCTCTTCCGAAACTAAAAGTCGCAGAACGGCACTAGGGGCCTCACATGATCCGATTTTTTATGGACCGTTCTTTTATGGGTCTTTAGCCAGTTCATATAGTTTGTAAGGGCGCAAGAATGGGTAAACATTGAAAAAAATGGTTATACATTTTGAACATTTATCCTAGTTTATTTTTAATCGATTCATATGTGTTTGAATGCTGCATTTTTGATTTCAGTTTCGATTCTAGCTGATGAGAACCAACTACTTTTGTTTTAGATTTTAAATCACGACCCTATAATAATACATAAGAAATCTGGACAAATGAAAATAAGCGTATTTTACGACCGGATAACTCCCCCTCCCGCTAGTATATATATACACTTGTGCCCGATATTATTCATACCCCTCGGATCTTTGAGATTTCTATAAGAATATTGCTCAAACCAGAAGGTAGACAATATTAAAGGGATTTCAAACAATAAATCAAGCATAAGCATTTAATTTAAACTCAACAAATAAATAAATTATGCAAGTTTGAAACATTATACAAAGAAAAACAATAATGGCACTAGTTCAAAATTATTCATACCTCTCTTACTAATAGTCAATAGCATGCCCTTTATTCTTAATAACTGCCTGTAACCGTTTTGGATATTTATCAACAAGGGTTTTACAAGCATCAACACTCATTTTTGACCATTCTTCAATGCAGTAGTTCTCCAAATCCCTCAAATTTCTAGGTTTCCGCTTTTTAACCTCAGTTTTCAATATGTGCCAGAGGTTTTCGATAGGGTTCAGGTCGGGACTCTGGCTAGGCCATTCCAAAACATTAATTTGATTATCCTCAAACCATTTCTTGACTATTTTGGCAGTATGTTTTGGATTATTATCCTGTTGAAGGACCCAGTTTGGTCCTAAATGGAGCTTCTCCGCATCCTGTCTAATGTTTTTCTGGAGTATCTCCAAATATTGCTCCTTCTTCATGGTTCCATCTATCTTGACCAAACTACCTGGACCACTAGCAGAAAAGGAGCCCCAAAACATTAGGCTACCACCACCATGTTTCACCGTGGGTATGGTGTTCTTTGGGTTGTAAGCTTCTCCTTTCTTCCTCCAAACGTAAGAAGCATCCATATGGCCAAACAATTCAATTTTTGTTTCGTCAGTCCACAAAATACTTGAGAAAACGGACTCTGGAGAATTCACATGGGTCCTAGCAAACTTTAGACGTGCTGCAAGGTGTTTTCCGGTGTGCAATGGAGTCCTTCTTGGTCTTCTTCCTTTCAGACCATTTTCATGCAGAGTCCTTTGCAATGTTTGCCTTGATATTTCTATGCCAGAAGACTCCAGATTTTCTAAAATGTCCTTAGTAGTGGTGGTTGGATTTGCATTAACACTTCTTACAATATTCCGGGTGGCTCTAGCAGACAGTTTCCTTTTCCTTCCTCTACCAATCAAGTTGTTTGTTGTGTGGTGGCTCTGGAATTTTTTGATGATGCTCTGTACTGTTGCTGTAGGGACCTCAAATTTCTTAGAAATTGACTTGTAACCTAAACCATCCTTATGTGAATTCACAATTTTAGTCCTAAGATCATTACTAAGCTCTTTTTTTCTTCCCCATTCTAATAATTTTTATTCTTTTATTGGTTTTCAGTTGATATCATTTTAATTTCTGAAAAAATGCAAAAAACGCAATGAAATTAATCAAAGGTTGTATAAAAGCATTCAAAATAAGAATCAAACAGGAAACAAACAGTCAAAACTCGATTAATACTGAAAAAATAAGGGGGTATGATTATTTTTGAACATTGCAGATTTTATAAATAGCTGTATATTTCTTTTATTACAAGTATCCCGAGATTTTAAAATGACGAAAATGATCAGAAGAGGTTTATTACGAATATGTATCAATATGGACCTAAACAATAAATTCTTACAAAGTTACACCTAATAAACTCAATTTTCAAGGGGGGGGGTATGAATAATATCGGGCACAAGTGTATATATATATATATATATATATGTATATATATGATTACTTCATTTAATCACATAAATATACGAATATATAATTTTATGCGTAACTTTTCAGTATTTACTTCAACAGTGCTCAATACATAGGTAGAGGTAGGCAGCAAGTTATGAAAATATATATGGTAATTAAGTTACACAGAATATTCCGCATTTCATTCTCGTGAGAATTCGTCAGGTTTCTCTCTCTATATATATATGTATATATCCTCATCGTATCTATTCTGTTTTCATGTGCTTACTAAGTATTTAAATCTAGAAACAATTCCTACAACACACACATATATATATATGTATATATATATATATATATGTGTGTGTTGTAGGAATTGTTTCTAGATTTAAATACTTAGTAAGCACATGAAAACAGAATAGATACGATGAGGATTTGAACTTGGCATAGATTATTTCATAGTGATCGACATTCAGTCAATCATCCTGTGAATATATAGGCATGGAGAAAGGTTGAGTATTGACTAAGACATCAATCCAGTAGATAGCAGGATTCCATTTTCGCTGTGATCAGACATCTGGGAGGGCGTGGCAGAATGTGATGGACGGAAGAGAAAACTGGAATCCATATAATGATCGTTACTGGTTTCCAGAGGAATCGTAATTGAAGTTTTTACGTTGGTTTTTCGGACAAGGCGGGATGAAGATTAAATGGAGCGACAGTGAGGAAGCCACAATAAGCATCGAACAAAGGAATTATCCAAGGTATTCCGAAATAAGAATATCACCAGGTGATTTAAGATGGTAAAATCTCGAGGTAGAAGTTATTATACTCGAAAGAAAAGAAATTATGATTGAAAAAATAATTCGATAGACTGGTTAAATAAGACAGAAAAATAAATGCTAACCTAAATAACCTTCAGCAGAATATATTTAATTGTGCAAATTTAACTCCTGCTAGTTTAAATGACAAGGGCATGTTTTTCATTGTTTTGACTGTTGAGTGTATATCCGTTAATATCATGTTTTTATATAGACAGGTGTGGTTCTCGGTTGATTAAGTGTATCTGTGTCGGATATATACCCGAGAGTAAAAAAAATGAAAATATTCTGTTGTCACAGCTCTATTAATGACCAAGTAAGGCGAAATAATAACAGTGCTCATATCAGAAGTTACATTGACTACCGATCATGCGCATTGATATGTCCTGTTAATATAAAAACGCAAATGGAAAACAAATCAGTTTAACTACGGTGTGGATTGAAAATAGGCGGATGTCCCATCGTCCTTTGGTTTTCATTCTTTTTATCATGTGTTTTAACTCGCGAGCCTAGACTAAGACACTACGGCATAACTATATCATGTCTGGCAGATCGCGAAACCGTTATCTAATTTATTAAAAACTGGCAGGATCTGTTTAACGGCGTTGCCCGGTGGAAGCATGCCCCTCCTCGTAAAAAAAAAAATAAACTACGGTTTTTGTTGGTGGCCAATCGCCCACGCCCTAAGGTTTGGATCGGTTTTCGGAATAGACACCCCTAACCACCTCATGTTAAGAATGTCGTATGGAATAGACACGACCAAGAACGGTTTTCGGAATAGACACCCCATTTTATGAGAAGGAGACTGTCCAAGTATTTACCCCAAGTTAAATGCTAATATATGTTGTCAGTATACCCAGCCGCAAAGAATATAAACCAACAAAAAATGGGGATGGGTCGCAGTGTCGTGCCGAGATAAGTATATTTTTTACCGCACGCGCGTAGAACAGTGAATTACAGTGCATAATGCATGTCATATCCTGAAAACTGCGTTTCTTCGCCAAATTTGAAATAAATTGTCTTATTCAGCATAGTCTAAAACCTATATAAGTCGTCAGTTGAAGGGAAATGGTGTAGTTGGTCGTAAGGTAAAAGAAAACTACCTAAAAAAAGAAGATAATGTCTGAGCAATGTGAAACAGAAGTCTTGAAAAACAGCAATATATATATATATATATATATATATATATATATATAGCAAATAACCATATCCGTAGGCAATGCAATAAAGGGCAAATTTCTACTTTTGCCGCGTAAATTATTTGATAAACAAAAGTAAAAGCACCCCCCCAAAAAAAGGAAAAAAAAAAGACTCGCGTAAAAGTAATCAAATGCAAACTGAATGAAAACTAACGATAATGATAATTTATCTGGACGTAATTCAGGCTTAGAGTGTGTAAATTTGTTTTATTTAAAAATAAATAGTTTTTATGATTTCGAATGTGAAAAATATATATTTTTTGCCTAATCACCCCAATATAGGCTCGGTGCCAGTTTTATGTAAGCGACTACTACAACTCCCTTATAAAGATATTCAGCGGGTGTTTATGTAAATCCCCCACTCTGTAAATCCCATAATTTATTTTTTTTCTCTTTTCACGTTATTATCACGAAAACAAACTTAACTTTCTGATAAGAAAAAAGTAAAATTGTGAAAAAAAAGAAAAAAATCTGACTTCTATCGTCGGGGATCAGTTTTCAATTATAACGTTCTACTGAATTAGACACGTATTTGTGACCACCACCGAGAAAAATATTGTCGCAATATTTTTCTCGGTGATAGTAATAAAGTACGTGTTCAATTTAGTAGAACGTTAATGTGTAAATAATATTAATCCAAATAATGCGTAATAGCTTGGGTAACATTTAACTAAATGTTATAGTTAATTTTTGTAAACACCAGTCTGTAAAATAAAGGCTAGTTTAGTATAAATGATTAAAAAAAAGATCAGTTCATTTTAGCATTGGTTAACTTAGGACGTCCAAAACCGGATACGAGGTAAAGAAAGCTGCGATTTTTTTTAATGTAAGAAAGTGTAAATAATGTTGATCCAAACATTGCGTAATGGCATGTTTAAGGTTTAAGTAAATGTTCTGGCTAATTTCCGTAACCGTCAGTCTGTATAAGAAAAGAAAAGCGATGATAGTAAAGTATAAATTACTTAAAGTGATCATTCATTTTAGCATCAGTTAATTTAGGACACGGAAACCAGATATGATATAAAGAAACAATATGTAAATATTGTTAATCCTTATAATGCGTAATGGCATGTGTAATTTTTTAAGTACATCTAAAAATCAGTCTGTAAAATAAAGGAAAAGCGACGATAGTAAAGTATTAATGATTTAAAACAATGCGTGGCGATTGATCGGGCATATTGATTAAGGGCTGCGGTGTTCGTTTTTTGCATGCTATTGTACAATCCGGAATAGAATTTCATGGTCGCAGCCAATGAGAATAGGCGCAATGTTTATGGAAGAAATCAATATTTTATAATAGTGAAGTGCAATGGTAGTTGTAGGTGTCTGTGTATTTAATCAAGTTAATAAGGGTGTCAGAGCAATATAGTTATAATGGTTATATATTTACCCGGTCCTTACTGGGAGAATAGGAGGACTTTTCAGGTAAAGGGGAAAATACGAACTACTTCGTCTAGAGATCTTGGCAATCGTAATGATGTCGCTCGTAGGAAGTAAGATAGGATTTTATTATAACGAATAAATTTGTAATGGCATACAAAAGTTACATAAAACGGTGGGAAAAGTTTAGATATACATTTGTATTTGGTAAATCTACCGTAATTTGGTCCAGAGGGGGATTTCTGCAATCAAATTATTATATATAAGAGACGAATTATGACTAAGTAGTTTTAAACTTTGGCTCAAACACCCTTGACACAAAATGTTAACACTGCTTATTTCATTAAAAAAAAACAAAAACATATTTACCAGCTCTTTTTACTTTCTTTTAGTAAATTTTTTTAACTTGCCCCAATTTACTAGTCTCCCATCAGGGGCAAGGTTACATAAAAAGGTCAATTTTTATGGTCTAGGATCCAGCTCACCAAAAGAGGCACTGAATTGGGACAAAAATGAAACGTGACCCAATCTAGAGGGATTTCTTCTTTACTTACTGAACACATATATTACACTTTGTTCATATCGAAAAAGCTAAGGGATATTTTTCTCAGCACAACTTTTCTATTGTGTTTTCAACTAATGAGTTACAATTTATCAAAGCCAAAAGGCCATTCGGGGATAAGCGATAATGAGTGTCAGGTGTATGGTGAGATAACATCGTTATGATTGGTTACTATGATGATAGCTTGGACGAATTTGAAAATGGCTCAACAAAATATTGTTTACATTAGACTTGTTATAGTCAGCTAGGAAGTAGCCCTTCGGCATTTTGTTCCATAAACGGGTAGTTCAAGGAAGAAGCTAAGATAGATGATTTGTTTAGTTTCAGAGAGACAGAGAGAGAAACAGAGAGAGAGACAGAGAGATAGACAGAGAGATAGAGAGAGACAGATAGAGAGAGAGACAGATAGAGAGAGAGACAGATAGAGAGAGAGACAGATAGAGAGAATTCATTGACAGTGGTTGTATCTGGGCCATTCTTTTGTTTAAATATTTTCAAATATTAAGAATTTGGTATAAGCAATTTGATTTGATTTTATTTCTAGCAGGAAACGTATTATAAAAAGAAGGAATGACAAAGCATAGCTATGCAAAATAATTATACAATACTTCGGGAACATTTGATTTTTTGTTTTCTGTTTTTCTTTTGACAAAGTTGTATTCTAATACAACTTTTTCAAGAAAAGTAAAGACGAAATGTTCGCTGAGGATCAAAATTCAAAGTGTCCAATAACGTCCTGGTGAGAAAAAAATAATTTTTTTAATAGAAGAAATTGAGTACAAATCTATTTCCGTGCCGCCACATATATGTCTGTAAACGAGAAACATGATGATGTGTGCCAGTTTTATTAAAGAGATTATGTATTAGCTGGTGAATGAAAGTGTTCGATTATTAGTGTATATGCTAGCGCTGTGTTTGGTAGTCGGTGGAACTATCTTGTGTTTGCCAATATTTTCTCAACAAATCGACCGGGCAACATTGTGTTGTATGTACGTTTATGTTGTCGATGAAAGTAATGAAACTAACAGAAAAAAAACTGTTTTAATATTATGAGTGAAAGTTCGAAACTTAATCATTTTTGGACAGAAATTGGTTAAAGGTATCTGCTTATGTGAAACTCTGGTCAATTGAGAATCGGTACGTAAAAATAAGACGCATTGGCATCGTTACTTCGAATAGATATGTGTAAAAAATCAAAGAGATGGAAATATATTGCGTTCATTAGCACAAAAACTATGAATATTTAATTAAGTAAAGTTCATTGGCATATGACTATTAAGGTACGAAGGCCGAAAAGGTGACGAACCGGTTCATCACGTAAAGATCAGACGTCGGATAATAGCACAGAGACATCCACAACCAGCATCGAATGCACCATTAAAAAATATTTGACTAGCAAGGCTACTCGGTGTTATTAGGAAGCAAGTATAACAAAATAGACGAGTTTAAAAGTGTTTTATATAATAAAAACAAAAAACTCGCTCACAATCTGCCTTAACTTGTTCAATAACAAATAAGAAACAAGGCATCTTTGAATGGAGTTCACTTGGTTTTTTCAATTATCTTGGAATAAAAAAAAAGAAATGTGTTCATTTCCATGCATTAATTTGATCCTTTGTGAAGCTATTACATTTGTGTTTTTCCACTAAAAACAGGTTGGTCTCATACTCTATGGTTGTAATCAGGATTCGGTTCTGATGTTCGGGAAGGAGTGAGTCACTCTCTCGACGACAGCACGTTTCTGCCCTCTTCTTTTCCAATCGACCACATCTGGCCTGTCGCCACCAATGTCACACCGCACAATCTGAACGTCAGCAATACGAGATTCTTTTCAAGAGAAGATGTTCACGACTCTTTTCTCTTCCCCCCCCCCGGGAATTTTTCACAGCTTTTATATCCTCCTATCTAGAAAAAAAGGAAGAGACAGGAAAAAAATAGCTTCTCCCATCATGCTCTGCCTTCCCAAGATGCCTTTCGCGTATACAAATGAGCCGGCTATCCTTTCCTTCTTTCCCAAAGAGCGATGCAGATACGCCCGGTACGTTTCTTTTCTTTTCTTTTTTCTATTCTAACCATATACTCCACGCATACTGAAACAGATGACGAAAAGTTTGTAAGCATTTCTGATTTTATCTGAATACACATCGACGAATTTACGGTTTTCATTTATATAATAGACTGGTCTGAGTGCCCGGCGTTGCCCGGGTGTTTGAAGGTGTGTGTTGAACAAAAATAAGGCACACTCAAAATGGTACCACGAAGGACGAAAAGGAACGTGAAAAAAATGTCCGTTTTTGCTGTTGCGTCCATCGCCAAACCGTCAGTGGCGAAGCTTTCAATTAAGGCTAGTCGATCAAAAAGAGGGGAGAACTTTCGAAAATATTTGCGAAAAAAAACCCCGACATCTCTTTGTAGAAAAGTGCTCAGGTGAGGGTGAAGGAATTAATGTTTCTAGCCAATTTTTCGATATTTGTCGTCCGAAGGGTTGAGCTTCAGAACGATACCGATCTAGTGAAAATCTGTTCGCATTTATCGGAAGTTTTATGCATACATAAATTTTAACAGACAGGTGAGATTTATATAATATACTAGCCTGGTTTTTTTTTTTCTTATATAATAGATAACTAAGTAAAGGGATTAGATGCAAAGTTATTTTAATTTAAATTAGAATTTAAGAAAATCTTGATATAAATTCAGAGTTCATCTTTGTTTTGAACTCTGTAATTACTTGTAACTTCACAGGAAGACGAATACAAGGTATGTTTTAATGCTAGGGAAAATGTAATTTTAGCAAAAATATATTTCTACAATCTAAAAGAAATTCTTTTCCTCTTACTGATGAAAGAACAAACACTAACGTTAAATAATTGAGTAGTTTAACAAGTGGTAAATATAATAAACTTAGTGACAAAAAATATTACAGAAAAGCGATCGAAATGTGCATAATACCTAAGAATAAAACTGGTGAGCACAGAAGTAAGAACAGAGGGAACTGAGGTTATAAAGAACTGAGAGAATTCTGGTGAAAAAAGTAACCCTGATCCACAAAATCAATTATCTAGAATGATGCAATGTTGATATGAGCCAAGAAACGTAATTTTAAAAAGTTTTAAGCTTTATAATTTTCTCTCTCCTTTTCTGTTCATAATTCTATAACGGCTGTTATATAACTATCTAACAAGGATGATATTAACCAAAATATTTTATGCAATGGAACAGTTAATAAACGTTCATTTTTCATGCAACGATACTTGTTAAACTATTCCGTCTGTTTATAAAAAGCAAGAGTGCGCGAGTCATTTTAAGATTAAATCACAACAAATACTGCCAGAAAATAGATACTCTCCCGCAAAATTATTGAGGTGGGAAGAGAACAATTCAAGGTGGTCTTTGTTAATTAGGTAAATTGTCTGCGTCACAGTTAAACATACTCCACGAATTAAAAACTATGATGAAGGAACACAACGGTTATGTCGCAGTACGCTTTGATTTTATTACCAACATAGCCCCTAAGCCTAGCCCCCCAAATATTTTTGTGATTTTGTTTTTTTTACATTGATTCTTTTGCTAACTTTGACGGTTAATCAGAACTGTCCCACTCCTATAAAACCAAAAATACAAAAAAAGAAACAAAAGAAACAAACGAAAAAACAAACAAACAAAAAAACAAACAAACAAAAGAAACAAACAAACAAAAGAAACAAACAAACAAAAGAAACAAAAAAACAAACAAACAAAAGAAACAAAAAACAAACAAACAAAAGAAACAAAAAACAAACAAACAAAAGAAACAAACGAAACAAAAGAAACAAACGAAACAAAAGAAACAAACGAAACAAAAGAAACAAACGAAACAAAAGAAACAAACGAAACAAAAGAAACAAACGAAACAAAAGAAACAAACGAAACAAAAGAAACAAACGAAACAAAAGAAACAAACGAAACAAAAGAAACAAACGAAACAAAAACACAAACGACACAAAAACACAAACGAAACAAAAACACAAACGAAACAAAAACACAAACGAAACAAAAACACAAACGAAACAAAAACACAAACGAAACAAAAACACAAACGGAACAAAAACACAAACGAAACAAAAACACAAACGAAACAAAAGCACAAACGAAACAAAAGCACAAACGAAACAAAAGAAACAAAAAACAAACAAACAAAAGGAACAAAAACAAACAAAAGAAACAAAAAACAAACAAACAAAAGAAACAAAAACAAACAAACAAAAGAAACAAAAAACAAACAAAAGAAACAAAAGAAACAAAAAATAAACAAACAAAAGAAACAAAAAAAAACAAAAAAAGAAACAAAAAACAAACAAACAGAAGAAACAAAAAACAAACAAACAAAAGAAACAAACAAACAAACGAAACAAAAACAAACAAAAGAAACAAAAACAAACAAACAAAAGAAACAAAAGAAACAAAAAAAAGAAACAAAAAAAAGAAACAAAAAAAAGAAACAAAAAACAAACAAAAGAAACAAAAAATAAACTAACAAAAGAAACAAAAAATAAACAAACAAAAGAAACAAAAAATAAACAAACAAAAGAAACAAAAAATAAACAAACAAAAAAAACAAAAAATAAAAACAAAAGAAACAAAAAATAAACAAACAAAAGAAACAAAAAACAAACAAACAAAAGAAACAAAAACAAACAAACAAAAGAAACAAAAACAAACAAACAAAAGGAACAAAAACAAACAAAAGAAACAAAAAAGCAAACAAACAAAAGAAACAAAAAAAATAAACAAAAGAAACAAAAAACAAACAAAAGAAACAAAAAAAGAAACAAAAAAAACAAACAAAAGAAACAAAAAACAAACAAACAAAAGAAACAAAAAACAAACAAACAAAAGAAACAAAAGAAACAAAAAAAAACAAATATAGAGAAAAATTTGTGCGTACTTGCTTGAAAGCAAATATCGTACAGTAACAATCACGTAAATTGATCAGGTAGTTTTATTTTTCATAATGAAAATAATTTAAAAATAAAGTTGAATTTTCCAATGTTATCCCTCCCCATATAAAAAACGGTTTTCTAAAACCCATCAGATTTGAATTATTTAGAGTTATTTCCCTTGGTCTCGAACGTGTTTTACCGATATTGCCGCGGTATCGTTGCTGTTTATTTGTCTACAAAATTTTATTTTATTTTAAAAAATAAAATTGCTTAATCAATTTACGTGATTTTTGATCTATGTGATTTTACTTTCACCGTGAGTGAGTACATCACACAAGGTTTCCTTTAATGTTGTATTTTATTGGATAAATTCTAAAAACATCACACCTTAATATTCATTTAACATACACACGTATGTGCACTGTTTTTCCTATTTTATTTGGCGAGTTTCTTTTTTACCTTAAATAGTAAGAAATGAAATATATTGAGCAGAGAGAACAGTTCACATCTGACTGGCAAATTTCATCTATTAAGAACATGGATAGCAAAAGTGTGCCTTCTCTGGACTCATTAGAATGCAATCATTGTGCATACCCGAGGAAATCTTAATCTTTCTGTTAATAATTTTCTGTCTTCAGTTTCTTTGAATATCACCTTTTCGGCTTTTCATAACGTGGGCCGACGTAACATTGACCGACATACATGATTCAAATGGAAAAAAGTAGATAAATGTCATGTGAAAATTGAATTATCCTGTACCAGACTAGGTACATCTGAATGTTGGATGCATTAGGTGCAGACAAGTGGGTTGGAGAACATATAGCTGATTCTAACGATGATTACTACATCAGGATACAACATCTTTAATCAATTATTTAATAAGTGACAGCATCAAATGACTAGCCTGGTTGTCCAAGTGTTGGGAGGTGTATGTTGAGCAAAAAAAAAAAAAAAGGAGTGATAGGCAGGCAGGCTGAAATCCATACCTCGAAATAGAAAAAGAACACGGAAAAAATGTGACGTTTTTGTCATTGCGTCCATCTCTAAACTGGAAGTGGCGAAGGCTTAACTTAAGGCTAGTCGATCGAAAAGAGGGGATTACTCTCGAAAACATCAGCGACAAAAGTGACCACTTCTTGTAAAAATGTGCCCGGTTGAGAGTGAAGGAATTAATGTTTTTAGCTAATTCCTCGATATTTGTCGTCTGAAGGGTCGAGCTTCGAAACGATACCGATCTTGTAAAAATCCATCGTCTCTGTCCAAAGTTTTAGGCAGACATACATGCATGCAGACAGGTGAGATTTATATATTAGATGAGTAAAATTAAAGTAACCTGAACTAGAGAATCGACAGGGCTATTACAGTGTTTTATTTCCGAATTAATATTTAATCGACCTCATTTGTTCTCTTATTGGTCTTAAAATATTCGATTACAGAATAATTAAGCCTGTATAAAACTTTCTTGAAAATATTGAAACTTTCTAGAAACTATGCTATTCTAGCTGTGTCTTATTAGATTTCTGTAAATTAAATACGAATCCGTTTAAGTTGATCGTACGTGCATGAGACAAAGGCAGGAAGTTCAATCTCGTCATCTTTAAACAACTTAAACCTCTCCCAAAAAAGGAAAGAATTCAAAGCATACGGAAGAACTTAGAAAACGCGCAAAACAGCTAATAAAAATGATATTTAGTTTTTTTTATAAAAGATTATGTTTGTTATTTGTTTGTTTGTTAGCAATGACGAAGGTATATACGAGTAATTGTATCTTTGATCTACAAAGTGTTTCTAATTCTGAAAACATCGAGGACTTCTCTGAAGCGTATCATTCCAACTTCAATGGTATTATTTAGTGTTTTGGGACATTCAGAGAGAAACAAGTCCATTTGAGTTGATTACACGTGCTCTTAACAAAGGGAAATAAACAGCTTAAACCTTTCTTTGAAGAAGCAAATTCCATCTAATCGCACGGAATAATAGACACATATCCGTCGTAAAATTATTAGACGAAGTCTGTAGCAGATATGTTTAAGATGCGTCTATTCAAACTAAGCGGGTAGCGATGAAATTTCAATCTCACCGAGACGTTCTCTGCTTTATTTTGTATTTTTATGGCCAATGCCAGCTGAGCTTCTATATAAGCCCCCCCCCCTCCAAAGCATTCGCATCAGGCACTCGTCTGACTACAGCAACAGCTTAAAATTTACTTTATTATCTATCTGTGCTTTCAACTAAATGTAAATTCCATGAGCAAAGTTTATTTCCTAGAACTGGATATAAAACAACATACTGCGGTGTTGCTTTACAACTAACTATAACATGAGCATTTTCAAATCTAACGTGAAAAGTTCCAGCTGTGCCGTCCTCTTAAATAACTACTTAAGTTCCATCATTAACGAGAATCACAGTATTGTTTCAGCGGTGAATTGACACTCATTACTGCTTATCCTCAAGTTGCCTTCAGGCCTTCATAAGCGGCTTTTACCTAGTAAAAGCAAACGTATCTGAGACTTATAATTGCTAGTTAAAAACATAAGCATAAATACCAACAATCAAGCAGAACGTTTTATAGGTATACTTGGACGTAACTGAAAACTTTTCATCTAAAGTTCGCATTTAGCAATGAAATTTGTATTTTAAGGTTAAGCATAACAAACAAATGAAAATGAAATTTCAAGCTTAAGTGCAACGTACCGATTTTAAATTTAGTCGTTAGCTATCGACGAAAATAATATTTCAGACGTTTAAGCAGAACATATATGCTATTTCAAATATAACGTAACAGACCAATGCAAATAAGGCACCTGCAACGTACAGGTAGAAATTCTATTTCAAGCTATAACTTAATATACAAGATAAAATAGTATTTAAACTGTGCAGCATGATGTTTCGATAAAATCTTATTACAAATGTAACCGTTGCAAATGAATGAAAATATTCCAAACGCAGTGTCAAATGCCGATGAACATTGAAGGCATAACAGACAAACGCAAATTATATTTCATAAGATAAAATGCTATTAAATTTTAGCGTAAGAGTTTGAAACATGAAAAGTCTGTTACTAAATAGCCTAACAGAAAAGCGAAAATATTTCAAAACGTGAAGCACAACGCCCGATAAAGTACTATTTCAAATATAAGCATAGCAGACCAAAAGTAATTATATTTCAAACGTTTAAATATAACATAAAAATGTTATTTACAACTTAAGCGTAACAGGACAACAGAAATCATATTTCAAACGTGAAGCGTGATGCCCTGATAAAAATGTTTTAATTTAACTTTGTTCAACCAGCTGGTGAACCACGTCTTAAACAGATGTCTGAAAATATTTTAAATAAGATGGCTATACTATTCGTTTTAAACACGACAGATGAATATATATATAAAAGGCAGTTTGTTTGTGTGTCTGTGTTTGTGTGTTCGTCTCTATAGACTCCGAAACAGCTGGGATGATTATTTTTAAATTTCAAACAAATGTACCTGATGCTATTTTGTTTTTAAATTAGAATGCCTCGGATATATATATCGAAAATCGATAATTGGAAAACATCCGATTAAAGTAGGACATCTGATTTTGACCAAAGTTAATACTCTATACATCCTAACATTACAAGTGTATTTCAGATGTTTTATTCCAGGACAAGCCGAAAGTGCGTTGTATAAAATAAATAGTGGGTTCTTTGATAAGACAGGAGTGCATCCAAAATGAATGCTTCTATTGAGAGCACAACTGAACTAGGAGACTTGACTTATGTACTTTAAACTTTATTCAAAGCTATTATGTAAAAATAATTATATAATAGCCACATTTAGTTCTTTGCCGTGCAATTTAGTCTACAATGTATTATGGATTAAGCCACTGCAGGGAGTCATTTGGAGCTTCCTTTCGGTGGGCCCCCTAACTAGAGCAGGCAATCAATAGATTTGATTGAAAAATAGGCGATTTCACTCATTTCATGGATAATAAACATGAGAGTGTGGGACATTTGATTCTCATTCAACCCCGGACAACGTAGAGTCTCCCTGCTACTACAATTTAAAAGTGAAGCATATTATCAACCAACACAAAGATATTACTACTTCATAAAAAAAACTTATTAAGGCCAAAGTCCACTTAATGAGAAGATAGGATGAAACGGAATGATTATCAACAGGAGAGGAAGAACTATCAAACTACAAATATTGATTAAATGTATGAAATACGTTTCATTACTTATTACATCCCGCGCCACTTACCTTAAGCGGGTTGAACTGGCTTCTTCTGAAGAAGGCTGTATCATGGAACTATCAAATTCACAAATGGTCCCCAATCATTGTTAGATCTCGGTCAAATGAGATGACGAAGTTAGGTTTTTGCGGTTCTTTCAAAGGAGCATTTACGTCATCCAACATACAGCGCCTGGTAATCTCCAATGATCATTCAGCTGGTACTTATCAGGATCAAGCTTTCCAAACTTCACTAATCTACGGAAAACCGGTGTGTCTGCGTGATTACTTATGAGGCGAGTTATGACAACAATAATACAAGATGAAAGCAGTTTCGCGGTGATGTGTTCCAGAAGTGAAAAGCCTTTGCGAGGAAAGCTTGTCCATGAAAATTTTGCTGGTTGCTAGACACTTGGAGAGAGAAAAGAATGTCACTTTCCGTTGTTGTAGAAGATGAGTTCTTGTTGTGAATGTACTTTGAGGAACAAAGGATCAAAAACATTATGACGAATCTCAAATAAGATGCATTCTTTTCACTCTTCATTATAAGCAATTGAAATGCTGTTTAAATTTATATGACAGAACGAACGACAAACCGACTGGCGGACAGACTAACCGCACACACAGATGCGTGGTCGCATGTGGAAATGGTTCAGTAAGTTTAGAATCTAATCGCGCTGTTTATTTATTGATTCCATAAAGAATGAGTCTTGGTGCATGCTTTTCCCAAACGATCAATATATTTAATCGCCGTGAAAATATTCTGGTACTTAACTCTATACAAAAGAACCTAAATCTTTCATAGCTCGATGTACTGGGAAGGGAAGCAGTTTATTTAGAATAATATATCGTTTTTTTTTCTCTGTAGAGATTACGTTGACTAACAAGCTAACAAACATGTTTATATTATAGGGTAGATTGACAAATTGTGGTTTAAAACATAAACGAGGTGTAAATTTTGCCTAAAGTAAAAACAGAAGACAATGAAAGAATATCAACTTCGAAGTGTGTGAACTCTTTCGAATGTTGACCATCCGTTTTCTTGTACTAGTGGTTACAATTTTTATAGGTGGAGTTCATTTCCATATGAGAACACCTACAAAGCGGAGAATTTGTCAAGCGGCAATAAACGACTGGTCATTAATTTTTTTACCCGTTTCTTTTTTGGTGAATAAAAGCTGCGTCAGCATGTTCTCGTTTCAAAATGGCGGCAACGTTATCAAGCATGCTTCCTAACCATAAATTAGTCGGTAGCATTAGTCGACATATTTTCTATCTGTAAGTCAGATTTTCACTTTTCCAAATAATAATCATACGTATTTAAAAATCTAAACGTTGTTGTCTGCTGCATCCGTCCACAAGGTTTCTATCGAAATTGGAGAAGTGAATAAGCCAGGGGCAACTGAAATTTAAAGAAAATATACTTTAAATAAGATGTACGACCTCGAATTTTTCGATTTTTAGCGGTCAATAATTGATGTTTCCATTTGTTATGAAAAATCGCGTTGAACCAGCATTTTATGTCAGATGTGTCAAATTAAGCTATGTTAAGCTTATTCAGTACTTATTAGTGTGACCGTTTCGAAATATCAGATACAACTACCACATTATCCACGCAGAAGTATAATTCGGTACAAGCTTAGTTAGAGACAGACGAGGATTCTTGTTCCTGTGCTGCTACAGGTGTTTTGTTTGTCACGGCGTTACAGAACCATTTGTTATAGATAATTAACCAGTACCATGGCTCTTCAGTTGTTATTAATCTATTAATACATCAATAGCGGGACCTGTGGAAATTCCACAGGAGAGTCATTCATATGTAATATATCGCTGTTGGTATCTTGTAGATAGTCAGCGTAAATGGAGACACTCTGATATTATTGTAGTTCTTTTGTTAAAACAAAAGTATTTATCGAAGTCAGCAGGGACACTCGGTCGTTAAGTACGCTTAAATATGATATTTATTTTTTAAAGATTTCGTAAATATTATTATAGAGGTTATGTTCTATTTATATATTGTAAAGTTGTTATTTCAAAAATAAAAATACATATCCATATGACTAGGATTCACTAGCTTGAATCGAAACAGAAACAAAAAATTATGAAAAAATATATGTATATATAACTTAAATTTCTTCAGCTATAATCGAAACCGAAACCAAAACTTACAAAGGATTCTTGGTAAAATTATTTATGACAAAAAATGAAGGCCATAACAATTACATAACAGTCACTCAGATGTAAACGTGGCACACAAAATTAATAACACACACACCCACTATCCTATGAACGGAACCTGAGGAAATTCCACAGAGGACAGATTCATATGTTATATATTAATGTTGGTATCCTGTAGATATTCAGCGTAAATGGAGACGCTCCGATTTTATTGTAGCTCTTTTGTTAAAACTGACAAAAGTATTTATCCAAGCTAGCAGGGGCGCTTGGCATAGCCAGGTCGTCAAATACGCTTTAATATATTTTAATTCTTGTAGATTTCGTATATATTATTATAGGTTATTTTCTATCGATTTTTATATAAAATAAAGTTGCGATTTAAAAAAAATATCTATATGACTTAGGTTCATCAGCTTGAATTTAAACCGAATCCCAAACTTATGATTATACATATTCATAAGTTTGGGATTTAGTTTCGAAAATATATATATATATAACTTTAGTTCCTTCACCTAGACCGAAACCAAAATTATGAGATATCTTGATGAAATTATTTATAAGAAATAAATTACTAAGGTATCATCAGCTGAAACTGAAACCAAGGCTTATGAAGAATTCTTGATTAATTATTTTAAAAAAATAGATTATTGGAGTGCCATTAGCTATAATCGAAACCGAAACGAAAAATTATGAGGAATTCTTGGTAAAATTATTTATAAAAAAATAGATGGACAGAAGTACAATCAGCTATAATCGAAACCGAAACCAAAACCTATGGAGAATTCATGGGAAATAGCTTATTACAAGAAATGGAAGCCAATTCCAATTAAACGACACGAATTTAATCGTGACACAGAAAATAACACACGCTATCGTATTATAGATCACAATAAAATATAATTTTGAATATATATATTAAAAATGTTTCATTTTATACCATTTCACTGTTGATTTTAATAAAAATTCGAATATATATACTAGCATTTCAGCCCGACGTTGCCCGGGTGTTTGGAGGCTGACAAAAAAAAAAGTTGATTTTTTAAAACTTTGACCCCTATTATGACCCCTTAAAATTTTTTGTTTCAAATGTCAAGTCATTAAGTTACCTCAATGTCAAGTATCCTATATCTAAAATTTCAAGTGTTTAGACCCAAAATTGTCGGAGGAGTTTGGTAGAGTTCTCAAAGGTCAAATCGTTGAACTTTGACGCCTAAATAGCTAGCTTTCTGGCCGAAAATGGATCAAAGATTTTCCCAAATCTCAGTACCCTGTGTATCAAATTTCGAGTCTGTAGACTAAAAATTGACAGAATTATTGCGTAGGGAAATGTACACAGACAGACACACACGTTCACTTTATATATATATATATATATATATATATATATATAGAGAGAGAGAGAGAGAGAGATTTGTTTAACAAAAATATATACGTATACATAAATATATATGGAAACAATTTTGTGTTTACTATAAACTTTTTTTCGCAAATATTCTGCAAGTATAAATCATGTAGAATATCTGCATGAATATAATTACAGGTAATAGTTAACTAAAGATGATTATCCCATTAAAAACCGAAGCAACTAATAGGGAATTAATTAAAATAAATGTTTAAAAAATATGCAACTTAGCTAGATCGTTTGCTAGTGAATGCAATTCTACAACCAAGATATAAGAAAATCGGCCTTCGGGCGGGGATCAAAGTGTTGTATCTGTTCCGGCAGATACTGCAAGCAAAGACCATATGTGGGGGAAACCCCACATATAAGACCAATAGTCACTATCCAGCCCCTTTACTCCCCGGAGAGTTGGTCCCCATTTCCCCTTCACTCCTTACATTAAAAATCGGCCTTGTGCCTAATTTGCTCAGTGGGGAAGCAAATAAATACATCAAAGTGTAGTATCTGTTCTGCAGATGCTACACTAAAGGTAATTTGTCCCAGTCAATGGAAGAGAACCCCTCTATACTGGGACAATTATTTTTGGTAACCAGAATGTCCCTTTTTTGCCTACTTTTAGGGGAGCTGGTTTTTACCCCACATTAAAAACGGCCTTGTGCCTAATTTGCTTTGGTGGGGAAGCAAATAAATACATTAAATAAATAGAAAAGAGGGGTTTTAATATGAATATCGATGCACACAAACGAAAACCGAATTTATAGGAGTATATATATATATATACATTAAAAATTTAGGTTTAAGTCCAGATGAAAATATACAGAGACGCTCGCGAAGTTATCCTACAATTTTACTAATATAGAGATGCTAATAACTTACCCTTCCCAAGAGGGCTAAAATAAATTTTACGAAGACGTTTCCTCGCCGTATGTTTGCCCTGGTACGAAAATTAAAATCAACATATAATGATGTTATCTGTATGTCTAAAATCTTTATTCTAACTTTTATTATATTTTAATTTTGGAAAATGCCTATAATGTAAGCTTTAGAGGTTTTAAAAAGAAATCGAAATTGAAGAACTTTCCTTAATTTCTGTTTATGGGTCTAATACAATGCAAATCCGAAATCTTTGAATTTTCAAATGCGAGCCATCCATAATTAGTTTATTTTAGTTACACTTATTATCTTGGTTGTCATTCTGAATATGTAATTCTTATCTTTCTTTGTCAAACTTTGGAGTATTTATGTCGAACTCACATCGTATCTGCAAGGACATCTCGACGCAGCCTTTTTATTTAGTCGACGTGAGTAACATGTTCTCGTTGTAGAAATCATGAGCGGGTGGAAATTGTAATTTATTCACTCGCACTGAGGTTTAAACCTTCCACTACTAAAAAAGTAACTTAGTATCGAATTTTACCCAGTATTATATCCGTTACGCCACGCGTTACTGCGTCGAGTAAATAAAGAGTTTTGTTTAAAATTCCGCGTGGATGCAATGAAAGATTCCCAAGTTTTATATCTGAAGAAAGTTGGAGGTTACATCAGCCGAAATGTTTTAGGAATAATGCTGAAGGTGAAAGCCGTAATCTGAATAATTCGAATAACTAAAAACTATCCATACGCATCTAAAAACTTCAGAAACACATTTTCTAATGCAAGTCTGTGTCCATATTAAGCTGCATAGCAAACAGTTTAAATATTCAGAAGAAACTCAAATTTAAGGACAAATTGATTAATATTCAATACTCGTTGTTTGAAAGCCACAGAAACTGAAGGTATTTGAATTTGCTCGAAGGATTTTCACATTATATACATTATACATTATATTGTAGATATCTTTTTCTCAGAGTTGCATAAAATTAAATGTAAATAACTTTATCCAACATGTAGATATTTTTCACCCAGAAGCCAACGATAGATTTCAAAAGAAACTGCTAATTGGTTTATCTATTAATCCTCTGCATACAAATATATAAACATATAAACATTTTTAATGCGATCGAGGGTTTTAATGCTGTCATAGGTCAGCCATGCTGATGAACCGAATTAGTGGCAAAACACGTCTGCACAAATAACTACCACTAGTCTCTCCCTCTTAGATAAAATCCAAAAAAAGAGTTGTCAATCTATTCGGTCACACTTTATCAACTAAGCTCCAGGCCCTGTCCCATCGCCGCAATGTTGCATCACTGTACCTGTTTTACAAATATTTTAATGGAATGTGTTCTGATGAACTTGTTTCATTTGTATCCCCTCGACGTACATATCCCCGACGACCCGCTTAGCAATAAGATCTTACCCCTTCACTGTTGTTGTCCCTAAATGCCAGAAAACTTTTTATTCTAATAGTTTCTTCTCTCGAACAGCTAGCCTTTGGAATTCCCTTCCTGATGCCTGCTTCCCTGGCTGTACTGATATGCATAAGTTTAAATGTAACAACCAAATATCTTGTTAATCTTTCCGAGACATGGCCCCAAATAGTAGCCCCTTACGTCCAAGCGGGGATATGTTTTGTAAGAGGTGAATATGAGTAAAATATATATATATATATATATATATATAGGAGAAATAATATTTTTTGATCCATCTATGTAGTTAAGCTTACTAAATCATACTTTTTTTTCTATTTATCCCACTCTGGTTATGATTGTAGTCTATTTCAAAATATTTACATCAATCGTCGATCTCTCTCTTTCTGATGTAAAGCTATCTCCCTGCTTATCTATTTGAAATTTAAAAGCTAATAAATAATATATCTATTATATGACATGCGCATTATATTTATCATATTATTTCATTGTGTTCTGTTATTATTTACATCTAATTACAATGTGTCCATCACAACACATTGTTTTTATTTTATTGCGAAAGAATAAATCTAAAATAGATTGCTTCGTTTTGATGTTTCATTTAAAAAAATTTTCTAAAACAAACAAAAAAAATACTAATTAACTCTCTTTCCGTTTCCTCTCTTTTCTATTTGTGAGAAAACTGTATAATGGATTTCCTCCCTTTGTTGATAACACTTCGATGTGAAACGCATTTACATTCCTAGTTGCCAACGGGTGTCTAGAATATTCTTTTGATAAAAAAAAATATATATTTTCCGTGTTATAGCTAAATTTTTCTTCTTTTATATTTCCTGCTTATTCAGTCTGACTTTTTATATTTGTCATGTCCGTGTTTTACAATTATGCCCACAGGCCTGCGTGAGCTCATTTTATAGTTAATAAAGGATTTTTTTTTTTATTTCAGGTCACACATGTAAAGCTTACTGATGTCATCTCTCATGGTCTGTTGAATTTTATCACGTATAAATACGAGACGACGTGCCTGCATCAGAGATCTTATCAGTTCGAATACATTAACAAAAATGACAATGCGTATATGCAAACAAAACGCCTATGAACGAAAAACCAATCAGCATGTTAAGCACGAAAGTAAAGCTCTTATAAAATATTTAGTCCATAAAACAAGACAATTGAACGCTTTGTATCTAGACTGTCAACGAAACGCCATGATTGTCAAAACGATTAATACATTTCCAGTAAAAATTATAGTTATTAGCCATCAATATATAACTATTCCCGAATCTTCAGTTATTTTATTATATTACAAAGGACTTTTAGAATCTCTGCCAGTATACAGACCCTCCATCTGCAAGCTCTGTGTAGTGGTTCCACGCACCGAAACATGGAAACTGAGCACCCTGCGGCCTCAGGCTAAACTACAAGGACTCGGAGGAGGTTGGCCCCCAGGCATGTGACATGCAGGCCCACCGTCGTGTGGATATGCCCTGGTGACTCATGAACTAACCCCCAGCTATGGGTCAAATAGTTCCACTGTCTTGTGGCTGCCTTGGGAAAGACAAAGGCTAAGGGAGTAAACCCCAACAGAAAATCCGAAGTGGAACCCGTAAGGCGGTAGGAAGACAGACCAGTCTCCTTCCAACAACTCCTGCATCCTGATTCGTTCTCAGCCGTCTTGACACAGTCCTGCCACTGGAGCCAGCGCATCAGAAAGAGAGAGTGAGGCTGATCCTGCGCAAGTCTTCCTCACTTTAATCCAAATCAAGCGCAGGTCATGACGTCGACTTTTTGTTAACCTCAAGTGCTGTGGCAACAGGGAAACTGCGAAGCAGTAGGCGTGGACACACTGAAATCTGTAGCTGTGAACCTACACGTAGGCGATTCAGGACATGTGGTATTTCCTCACTGGACTGAGGCAGTGGTGGGTCCGGCAGCCTCCTGAGTGACCGATCAGCCCTCTTTAGGATCGCTCTGCTCGCATCCGTAGAATGAGGACGGGGCTGGAAAAGGTGCCCTAAAATAGCCTGCTTCACCAAACCCTGGCCAGCATACTGCGGCTGGCGGGGATCCCTCTTAAGCGGTCGAAACAAAAGAAAAAAGAAAACAAAGGTACTTACTCTAGCATCGTGGAATGTCCAAACCCTGCTCGACAATGCAAAAGCAAATCGACCTGAAAGACGAACAGCGCTTGTAGCTCGTGCGCTTGCTCACTACAATATTGACATTGCAGTCCTAAGTGAGACTTGTTTTGCAGACAAAGGCCAACTGACCGAAACTGGTCGAGGCTACAGCTTCTTTTGGTGTGGGCTAAGTGCTGAGGAGCGGTGTGAAGCTGGTGTGGGTTTTGCGAACAAATTTAAGTGCAGTTACCTCTTCGACGCAACACCAGCGTTACGCTGGTCAGCGCCTATGCCCCAACGATGACTAACTCTGATGAGGTCAAAGATAAGTTTTATGAAGAGCTGGACTCCTCAGCCTTTCAGTCGGAGAAGCTTGTAATTCTTGGCGACTTCAATACACGTGTCGGTACAGATCATCAAGCCTGGCACAACATCATTGAAAAGCATAGAGTGGGCAAATGCAATAGCAACGGACTCCTCCTCCTCCTCCTAAGAACCTGTGCGTCACATGATCTCAACATCACAAACACCATGTTCCGCCTCCCAAATTGCAATAAAACCACATGGATGCATCCACGCTCTCGACACTGCAATCAAATCGACGATGTCATTACCAGAGTCAAGGACAGGCAGGACGTGAGACTGACCAAAGCCATGTGCGGGGCTGATTGTTGGACTGACCACCGCCTCATCATCTCCAAATTCAACTTCTTCATCCAACCAAAGAGAAGGCCTTAAGGTAAAAAACAGCCAAGAGGCTCAATACAGCCAAATTTAAATGTCCTAAAACAGCAGAGGAATTCCGGAGCAGCATACATAGTAAACTTGCTAACTTCAATCTCAATCACAACAGCGTTGAAGAGAGCTGGACATCCTTCAGAGATGTTGTCCACTCTGCTGTTCTTAACGTTCTAGATCCTGCCACGAAACACCACCAGGACTGGTTCGACGAGAATGATCTAGAGATCCACAATTTGTTGCAGGAAAAACACCGCTTGCTAAGAGCGCATCAAAATGATCCAGATTGTGTGGCCAAGAAAACTGCCTTCTCTAACATGCGCAACAAAGTCCAATCCAAGCTACGCTTAATGCCGGATTCCTGGCTCAGTGCCAAGGCAGATAAAATCCAACGTTACACAGAGAAACACGATACAAAGAATTTTTATAATGCACTAAGGGCATTTTACGGACCACAGTCTTCGGAATCCTTTCCTCTGCTCAGTGCCGACGGCTCAACTCTATACACGGGAAAGAAGATCCTCAACAGATGGGCTGACCATTTCAACAAAGTGCTCAATCACCCTGGAGCCATCAATGATATAACAATTGAACGTCTCCCCCAAGTCCCCATCAATCCACAGCTCGACACCCCCCATCAATTGAAGAGGTCAGCAAAGCCATTCAGCAGTCAACCAGTGGAAAAGCTTCATGTCAAGATGCCATCCCAGCTGAGGTTTACAAGTTCGGTGGTGCAGCCTTGCGAAAACAGCTGCTACTTGTATCAGATCATGTGGAAGAAAGGACAACTACCACAAGAGTTTAAAGACGCCACAATCGTTCACATCTATAAGCGAAAAGGAACTCGCCAATCCTGCGATAACCACCGAGGTATCTCTCTCCTGTCCATAGCAGGAAAGATCTTGGCTCGCATCCTCCTCAACCGCTTACTTGATCACCTTGAACAGGGACTCCTGCCGGAGAGTCAATGTGGTTTCCGCGCCGGTCGGGGGACCACTGACCCGATCTTTGCCTCTCGTCAGCTTCAAGAAAAATGCATCGAACAGCACCGAGACCTTTACACAACCTTTATCGACTTGACCAAGGCATTTGACACAGTCAGTAGGGATGGTCTGTGGAAAATAATGAAGAAATTCGGTTGCCCAAGTACTTTCATCACAGTAGTTCGTCAATTCCATGAAGGCATGATGGGGCGCGTCCTTCACGACGGTGAACAATCGGAGGGTTTTCCGGTAACAAATGGAGTTAAACAGGGCTGTGTCCTTACCCTTACACTGTTCAGCTTGATGTTTTCTGCAATGCTATTTGACGCTTTCAGCAACCAGTCACCAGGCATCAACATTAAATTCAGAACAGATGGAAAGCTATTTAACCCAAGGAGACTGCAGGCTGTGACAAAGGTGAAGGAAGCAGTGCTGAGTGACTTTCTTTTTGCTGATGATTGTTCCCTCAATGCCAGCAACGAGCGAGAAATGCAATATCAGATGAACAGATTCTCCGCAGCCTGTGACAACTTCGGCCTCACAATTAGCACCACGAAGACCGAAGTTATGTTCCAACCAGCTCCCAGAAATCTGTCTCATGAGCCAAGTATCTCAGTCAAGGGACAGAATCTTCAAGCGGTTGAGACCTTCATCTATCTAGGCAGCACTATCTCGGACAGCCACAATCTATCTCGAAATCAAAATAGAATCGCCAAGGCAATCAGCGCATTCGGGAGACTCAGAAGCAAATCTGGGAAAGGATAGGAATCAGCATTGACACTAAGCTGAATGTTTACAGAGCAGTTGTCTTCACCACATTGCTCTATGACTCAGAAACCTGGACTAGCTACAGAAGGCACGAAAAAACGTTGAACCACTTCCACCTGAGATGTCTCCGAAATTTCTTCCATATCAGATGGCAAGACAAAGTCCATGGTAGAGAGGTGATGAAAAGTGCTAATCTTCCCAGCATAACTACTACCATTCGAAAGACCCAACTGCGATGGGCAGGTCACGTGTCCCGCATGCCAGATGAAAGAATCCCAAAACAACTCCTGTATGGCGAGCTGTGCCAAGGCAAGCGTTCAGTCGGAGCACCAAGAAAACGCTTTAACGACAACCTTAAAGTTTGCCTTAAAGACTTCAACATCAGTACCGAGTCCTTGGTATCGCTTGAATCAGACAGACCTCACTGGCGTTACCTCATCAACAAAGGAGCTGAAACAGCTGAAGAGAGAAGAACCCTCAAAGCAGAACAAAAGCGTGCAACCCGCAAAGCCAGGGCAACAAGGTCTGTCCCCACAACACCTGCTCATCACTGTCCAACTTGTGGGAGAGCCTTCTACGCCCGGATCGGCCTTACAAGTCATCTCCGGAAGTACAAAAACACTACTTTTACTCACTGATGTCATGGTCATCTTCAACTTCGAAGGACAAACCCGATCCAAAACAAGTTAATTGCACTGAGAGGATTAATATTTTATGCTTATTCTGCATTTATTTTAGCCATCTTTCATCATTTTTCTTAGATTCAGTGACTCAACTTTTCAGTTGTTGGTTGGATCTGTTGCATCGAAGTGTTCTCTCGGCACAAACTTAGACCGATTGTTGTAAACCATTTTGTCAATCTTTCACCAGCGATACTCACCCTTCATTGACAAAGGCGATGCACACCAACTAACTTCACTGCGTTCTCCCAAATGATTTTCGTGCCTGTCATTTTTCTCGCACGAACCGCATCAATATTGTTGTTAACTAACGCAATCAGTTTAACAAGGTGTTCAATGAAAAAATAAACAACTGACATGAAACGGAAATACGAGACAAAATCTTAAAGTATAAATACGTCAATATCTATAAATAAATGCCTTATTTCAAAATAATTGATCCTAAGATAGGCAGTAAAAATATTGACTGGGATATATATAAGTTATTTTAAAGTATTCAAAGGGAGGTAATTCATTCGAGCAATTTCAAATTAGATTTTACTTTTCTATATCTTAAAAGAAAGAGGCATATAAAGCTGGGAAAAATAGAGTTGTATCAAGTATAAAAAACTATCAAAATTCTGTAGTATAGATACTACGAAAACTTGGGCACAAATAAAACGTTAAAGCATTTATATAGGATTAAATAAATTTTAAACAAATTTAAACCACCATTCAAATATATAAAATGAAAATACTAAAATTTATATTATGTGATCTTTCGTTTTCTGCGTTTCAGTTGAGTTTTTCAACCTCTCTAGACGAAAAAAAAATATATTTATAGAGAGATTAAACTGCCCTTATGGCACATCTTAACCATTTTTTCCCCTGCAAAAATTACATTTTCATGAATCCAGATCATCAATACCCACTGTATGTTGAAAAAATTATGTCCCTTATAAAAACAAATCTTTAACAGTTTGCTAAAGCTGGGGATTAGGCATTCTACCGGATTAATTCGCAATAAAGATCTTTTTTATTTTTCTAGCACTAACCCTTTAAGTACAATAATTTTAATCGCTCTTGCACTTGGTTCACCGGACAGATTTGCTAGTCCTTGAAATTCGTTAACTGCATGAATTTCGCTATGCCATTTAAAATCCTACTTGTCTCATGTACTATTCAATTTTTACTGTCGCCGATAATGGTAACCAATTGAAAGTTAATTAATCCTCGCCCCATCAGAGAAAAAATAAGACACTTGTTTTGTATTTGAGGAAAATACAGCTTTCTGGATGATAACAAAAATACATCCCTAGTTCAACCAAAACTTACTGATGAATGTTAGAAGTATTAGGTAATAATCCCATGCACCGAAACATGACGTTCAGCTGTAAAATTAATTCATATTTTATATCCTAGCGTTTCCGTTTTAAGCAGTCAAGTCTTCAACTAGATCCTCAAAATATTAGAAGGTTCGTTAAATTTTCGTCAAACTAATCAAAGATATTCTATATTTCATTGTCAATTTAGTAGGTAGTCTGTGCTATTCTTAGAACAGGCTACTTGTAAATGAAAACAAGATGTTGCATTGATATTTTTTTTATTAATTGTAATATATTAGGTTGTCCTAAAAGTTCGTAAACACTTGCAAAAATTTGAAATTTTACTCGCCACGTAAAAGGGGCTTCTTCAGTCTTTGACTGACTATGGATAACCACAAAGGGGTGCCTGCGCATGGAATTTTTGTGGCAGGAGTTGCGCAATCCCAAACCACATTTCTCTTGAGTCGACATGGTTTAATACCAGTGGCAAGTGAAGTGTATGTATATAACAACTGGAAACAAATACTGAGATAAGCAGATAGCACATACAGCGCCAAGAATTCCTAAATGGTCACCGATCTGGTACTAACCAGGCTCAACGTTTCTTAACTTCGGTAATTTAACGAGGACCGGTGTGTCAACGCGATTATGCCGTATAAGTCGCCAAGTAGTAATAAAAAAAAGAAGAAACCCAAACGTTAATTAAAAAAAAGATGACAATTTTACAAAACTTTCTGCAACCGATCTACTGAACTAGATAGACTCATATCTTGACTGATCTCACAACGCATTTCCAAAAATGCTCGTCCAATAGCAATTGACGACAAAGTTCAACTCGTTTATTAAATTATGCTTCGTTGCGTTCGTTCCGATGTTGGCGCGGCTTTTTGTGAACAAAATCAAGTTTCTTTAAGTGTCGGCGAAATTGCGATTTACCAACTCCAAACTCATTAGCCAATTTTCCACTGCTCGATGAAGGTGAAATGTCTAATTCGGTTTGAAAGTCTCAACAATCCAACTTTAACGCTCGTCTCGAACAAGGCTTATGCCGCCAGAACCGAAACGCTTGTGCGACTTTGAGATCGCAGCACATATAATTGTTCCTTCACCTTGGGCAGCACAAATCTATTCTGCAATGTTCCTGTTTTAAAGACCTCACTGCCGGCCATAACAAATCAAAACTTACAGTTCAATCTTATTAATTGCCATCTGAATAGATGAAAATAACTAAAATAGTCACGGCAAAGTGAAAGAAAAACCAAGTTGTTTCTGTTTTTAAACGAATTAAAGTCTATTAAAATCCATTATTTTTGAGAAACTTTTTTCCAGGAAGTTAAGTCTAAATTCTATCAGAAAAAGCATAATAATGTTTTTCTACTATTTTTAATAGAATTCAAAATTTTCCCAAACCACACAATTCACCGTCATTTTTGACCGCTAAAAATAAAATAATTATTTAAAAGGTTTTTGAGGCAAATAATTTTTTTCGTCTAAATATAAAATTAGATGATTTACTAAAAAAATGCTTTTAAAAAGAATATGCCACAATATTATGAGCACCTTCATTTCAAATAATTCAAATGTTTTATATCACTATAGTTTTGCGAAGCGAAATTAATAAAAATAAAATTTAATGATTGTTTAACATTTTTTCATAAAATATATATATATAGTTTATGAAAACAGAATAAAAGCCTTCGTTTAATCGTCAAAACAAACGTTAAAAATGCATGGTATAATATAGTTTATCCAGGTTTCCAGGTTATAGTCAGGTCATGTCATATGCTACTGGCACCATGTAACCCAGTACTACCTGTCTCATGTTCGGGTCACCGGCGACTAAACTGGTTCCCCCGCCAGACTTGTGTGGTGAAGAGGGTGGCTAGGCTCTCTGAAGGATTAAAAACATGACCTTCCAAAGGGCGAATGAACCCTTTTTTGAGGTCAACGGCCAACTAGCACCGTGTGTGTTTGTATGTGTATGTGTGTGTTGGGGCGGAGAGGGCTCCCGTAAGCCGCGGTGAAGGCAACCTTTCTGGGAGAAGCAAATCTGATTTAAAAAACCATAAAGCGGGAGACCAGTACACGCATTAAGCTGATCTGCAGTTTAACTTGTTGCTAGCTATCTTGCTCTTACTTGTTGTTGGATCTCAACATTTTGAACCGAGAGAGAGAGAGAGACTTAGCTGTCGTACAAAGCTAAGACTCTGTAACAGCATCTGTGTATAGATACTTCCTCAGGCATTTGTTTATTAAAATGGTCCTGTGGCGTTGGAAGTCATTTTTTGGGCTCATGGACTTTAAGTGTCTGAGGGAGTGGCACTCGTCTGACAAGACGCTGCAATCATATATATATATATATATATATATATATGTTTGTTGTCTACATAGCCCTCGAAGTTAAGCAACGATGAGGCTTGCCAGTACCAGACGGGTGACAAGGAATGTTAGATGTCGTATGTGTTGTAAACAACTCCTGCATCTTCGATCACGGTTGGACCACCATAGGTGAATAAACAAGAAATTGCCGAAAGAAATTATCGTATTTTTAACAAAATCCGCAGCTATTTATCGATTTTTTTCTTTTTGTATCGATTCTTCAAAGTATTTCTTATTTAATGTTGTATTAGCAATGCTGGACGCTCTAAAAAATATTTATTTTTTTAAGATTAAAAGTAGTGGTTTACGCATAAATATGGAAAAATAACATTTGTCTGCTAATCGGAAAGATGATAGTAGCATATAACATATTCACTTCAGAACAGAAAAAATAAAAATAAAAATTCGGATTTTCAACCTTAAAATCTGATACGTGCACAGTTGTTCTTTTTTGTTAGTTTCATCTACAATCCTCACCCTCCCCACAATACAATATATTTTGCTCAGTTTCGGCTAATTATTTTAAGCATATGTGAACCCAAAAATAAAGAAGTGGGGTTTTGTAGGCAATATACACACACATATATATCGGTTTTTAAAAAAGTACGCCATTATTGAGTTCATTCTTTACTTTACAATCGTGAAAATTTCGTATTGATTAGATAATTATTTGAGTGTTGGTAAATTTAAAGAGAGACTCTGTTCAAAAGTACTTCATCCTTTTTTTTCCGTGCCTAAACTAAAATACATACGAAAAATAAACAATAAAAAATTGCATAAAAATTAAATTTTTCGCTAGTGTTTAAAATCTTTTGGGAGAAACTAATAATAAAAATACTTAATTCAATCGTACTTAACATGATAAGCATGTAGCACTATTTCAATTTTTCCGTAAGCAGTTTTGTGTCAGAATAAAAAAGGTTTTGCTTTGGCTTGTTATCTAATGCATGTTGCTTTCAATATTATACAAGGTAAGGGAAATACTTAGCTTTGTTGGTTTCGAAAAATGAGTTGTTACCGAGCAAATGTCCCTAATTCTAACTCCCAACCGAGATCATACATTAAAAAAAAAGGACTGCGGAATTTCAGAGAAAAAAAGTCAGCGAGAACTCACTAAAGGCTCCGTCATCTAGCTCAATAAATGTAGAGCTATGCTAATTTAAAACAACTGAATTTTAATTTTTTTCCATAAATCAGGAAAATTCAATTGATTTGTTCACCGAGGCACACAACGAATTGAAAAACCATAGCTTGATGTACAACTCCTTATATTGAATGAAAAAAAATAATGAAAGGCATACATTGTATACATTTACTTTTTACCAATCATAAACTAAAGCAGCACCAGGTTTAAGATAAAACTCATAAAACTGCTTTAGAACTTGGCACCATGTATTATTACTATTTTCGCCAGCTTCGACCGATTCAATTTGTTTTGTTTTTTTTTTTTTACATAGGCATCACCACATTATCAAGGCCAAGAGGCCACTCAAGGATAAGGGTTAAAGAGTGTACAGTAATCATTAGTAATGAAAATTTGGTAAATTTGATAACTTATATGGAACGGCTCATCAAGAACTTATTTACGTTAGACTTGAACACAACCATATTGTAGTCAGCCGGAAAGCAGAAGACAATTCCACAGGCGTGCAGTTCTAAGAAAGAAGCTTTGTTCATGGAATCTACGTTTAGGTTTAGGCACAGATAAAAAGTGGAGGGAATTATTGATAGTGTTTACAGCTAGACGAGTGTTTCTTGTGAAAGTTTGGCGAGGGGGGACCATAGATTGAAGCTCAGTCGAACACTTTCCATGAAAATAACGATACATCAGAGACAAACTCGCAACATCTCTTCTGTGAGATAGAGGTTGCAAGGAGGAGAAAAGGACATTTACGAGGCTACGAAGTCTATTTTGAACTATCAAGGCAGGACAAGTCCTTTCTAGCAGCTCCTGCCCAGATGTGGCAACAATATTCCATCCTTGGACGTACATGGCTCTTATATAGATAGAGAATAGCATCAGCAGTGAGATATCTACCGGATCGATAGAAAGATCCCACCATTTTTTTCTACATTGACTATAGTTTTGTACTATATTGGTTAAACATTAGATGATGGACGTTTTAGTTTGACGTTAATAGCCATGAACACCTGACCAATTTTTTGTTGTCGGATATCGAAGAATATTTGTTTGATGAAACATGCAATCTTCTTTAAACATTTCCGTGGTAACCAACAATCTTGATATTAAAAAAAGATAATAAATGCATAAAAATTGAAGACGCATGTACGTTTAATTTGTGGTGCAGGGAAGAATATTCTGTTCAAAACGTTATAGAACAAGATATGATCTAAACATAAGCATGACAGGGCAATGAAAATGTAGTACTTACCAACACAACAAACGCCCACGTGTTTGTGCCTTGTATAGGCATGCGCGACAACAAAACTTGGGTTTTTATAAGCGGAAGTCTCGAGGTTGTCAGGAATCTACAGGCGCATGCGCAAGAGAAGGGATTGAGATAGTGGTATAAAAGGCAGGTCGAGTGAGAAGGTTGTTGTTGTTGTTGTAATTGGACGTTACAGTGACGCGTGCGTTAGCAGGTGATTAAGAGGCGTTTTTTTGTGTGTCAAGTCGCGCACCTCGGTGAAGATCATATAAATCGTGCACCTCGGGGAAGGTGAAGGTCATAGAAAATGATCTAAATATAAAATATAATTTGAAAATCAGACAGAGCCTCTTAGAGTTGCATAAAGGCACGTGCTGAATAAAACAGTTGTAAAAATATTGATAACATCTGATTTGCTTATGTGCAAACAGATAAAAGAATATTATTTGATCTTAACGTCGATAGAATCGATAAAAAAGCAACACAACAAACAAATATTTAAAGAATAAAGCGCTTGTTTTATACTGTGATTAATCCTTTCATATTTCAAATCTTCCTCGTTTTTTAGACAATCGAATCTTGACAACTTCAGTTTTGTTTTCGCAGTTTTAAATTAATTTAGTCTTTATTATTCATGTTCGAAGCTTTGTAAGTGGATTAAATAAAATATTAAAAACAATACAAATACAATTATCAGTAGATATAGAAAAAGCATGCAGGAATTTATTACTTTATGAAAGAAAGATGAGGATTCAAACAATATAAAAAAACAAATTCAATTTTAGTGTTGATGCGTGATTCCGTTATAACTGAATCAAATAAAACCACTCTATATTTAAAGTAGGAACATATTTCTGATTGTATATCTGTCCATGTATTAGTCACTTTTTCGCCATTTAAGGCTTGTCTTGGATGTAAAACTAAATTAAAACCCAAAGTCCCAAATTAAAAGCTATCATTACGCTCATTTACCTTCAAATCTACTCATAGATTGGAAACATCTCTCAATATGGTTATAGTCAATATTTCAGATTCCTGTTGTTCATTTAGTTGGATAATTAGACATTATCGTGCGGACTAGAAAGCCATTCTTAACATAGGAAAAGAAAGGTTTTTACGCGGGAAATGTGATACAAAGTCGGAAAGTGGGGTATAGTTGGCAGACGCACTAATGATAGTGCCCTCTGATTTAAAAAATAACAATGTAACCTCGGTCGGGGTGCCTCTGAAGCCTTTCCTTCCAAAGACGAGAGGCTAGGCTTTTGAGGGTGAACCTCCTACAACTAACTAGAACCATTCGATGTCCAAGAGAAGAAAGACCACCATCAGTCGTAATGATTCACCTCTGTCAGACTGATTGTCGATAACGGATCCCCGACATGTTAATAATGACTTCTCTTACTTCCTCGATAAGACTATGCAAGAAAAACGACTGTGTCTAAAAAAATTTTAGTCTTAAATTAAGTGTTAATTTAGGTAGTTCTTAGAGCATGGCTCCAATATTCCACCGCTTAGTTCTTAAAAAGTCTGACACTATATTTCCCGTTATTTCGATTGGTTTAGTTATCTCCGCCCTCTCGGTTTTATTTAAGTTTGCATCATTAGGAACAATAACTTAAACAAGGGTTGCTACTGTCTCTCTCTTGGTCGATATGACAATTTCAGGTTTAACTACACCTCATATACAATTTCTCGTATGTTCATTCTTACCCGGATTGACCGTATCTGTAAGATTCACATACGTCTACGCGTAGTGCATATTTTATGTATGGGTTAAATAATATTGATTGTTTTAAGAGCATTTACAAAATCTATGCCTACAAAATACTTGAATGTACAAACCAATCTTCAGTTAATCATACGTTTCGACGTGCAGTTCCGACATAATATTACATGTCAAGAGGTTATACACCAGAAAATTAACCAAAAATGCAATTCTTTATAGTAAACATAAATCACATTGGCATGAAGATTGATATAACAAATCGATGTTCAATAATGAGACAGTTACTTAAGGATCTTAATGTATGAACATTTGATATTGATTTTCTCTTATCATTTTAGCTGCCAGGAGTTTGGAGTATTTTACATTCTGGACACGTGGCAACTATTATCTTCAAGTCTTACTGCATCGGCAAATACAACATGCGTGTCGGAAAGAATGGAAACATTACCTAATAATGACATGTACGTCTATTTACAGCTGTCGGGTACGAAACATAAAGGGCGGTTTAAGGCTTGTAATACGTTAAGTTACTCAAAACAAATAAGAGAAATGAAGGATCCTCATTTTCTAGTTGTTGTTTCGCGATGTTATTATACAACTTACTCATGAAAAAAAAATAGAAAAAATGAGTTCTAAATAATTAATAAAAATGTGTGAATCCAGAAAACGATCCAGCTGTCAAATAAGGTCGAAATAAACGAACTTGAGTGCATGCAACTGCACAGTTATTAACGCCATTTATTGAGTTAAAAAAAAATAAAAGTCGTTTGATCACTATCACAGAGTGCTCTATCAAAAACACAACCTAATAAGCGAAAACCGTTAGTGCATAATAAATATGTTCAGCAGTGGATAAGCTTTAAAACTGTCGCCAATAAGAATCAAATTTTTGTTTTTACATTTTCCACTATGTGAAATGAGAGTTATGTTTCTCATGAAAGTAGCACAATATCGCGTTAAAACTACGCATGACCAAGATAAAATCAGTCCCAAACAAAGTACATTATAAGTACGGACGATAAATATTTCTATTTATGCTATACATAATAGTTCTTTCCTGATTCATTAAGAATTATGATTTAAATATTAAAATCACAGCGGTTTTGAAGATTAATCGACAAAACGAAAGCGGGGCGAAAAATTCACACCAAAAATTTGTTTACCAAACACAAACTAAGTTACTCGTCTACCTATCCGGATAAAGATAATACAAATTCGGTCGAGTTACAATAAAAAACAAATCGGTAGTCTAATTTAAGTCAAAGTCCGACAAGATACACTCGCAGAATGTTGGAGGTTAAACACTCGCAGAAGGTTGCAGGTTAAACACTCGCAGCAGGTTGTGTTACATGATAAAAGGGCTGCCCCCCTTTTCATGTAAATAAAAAATAGGGAATTAGTTGAATGTAAATATAAAATAGTATAGTCAAGGATTCGAACTTGCGAAGCTAGATTTGGAATTGAAAATTCCAATCATAAGTTAAAATAAATACAGAATGTTATTGAAATAAGGAATTGCAATTGTTTAGCTTACATATCTGTGTATGAAAAAGGAATGTAATAATGAAATTTGTTTCTGTTAAAAAATTTAATCGTCAATTGAAATTGTAAACATATTTTGTAAAAATGTTATTTGAAAAATAAGTTACTGAAATCGGGGTCATGTCAAGTTTGGCAACGTGATGCATGTCATCCAACGTGCTTTATGAGCACATGTTTAATCATGTGATGACGTGACGAGTTCTCAATATAGGTAGAGTTTTTGAGATGCAGTCAGAGAGTCTGGGAGAAGAGTCGGAGAGTAGCAGAGAGGTTCAGACCGATTTTCTGTTAGAATCAAGACACCCTCTAGAAGTGAGAGGATTTTAGAAATAACCATGTAAAGAAACTTTGAATTCCTCAAGCGAAATCATGGACCGGTCATGAAATAAAGGACGTCATCTTTGTGTATCTGCGTCTTCTGTGTTCATCATTACAACGAGAAAAGTAACGTGTTTATATTATATGCACAACTGTCAAAACGTAAATGTCAAACGCACTATCTCTCAGCCTATCTATCAAGATATTCATAAATCTCCTATCATTGAATTGGTTCTCTTGTAGTAACATGCACACAGTCTATTATATATACAGAACTTTATCTCTCTTTATGTATACCTGTTTATGTCTCCAACAACATGAACATCTTAAAACACATGAACACTCTTAAGACTGTCTCTATCACTCTAAAATCTCTCACTAAGACTCTCCTAAAACCAACAACAATAATACAAATATATGCGCTATCTTAATAATACCACACATTATATTTAGTTGGAGGTTAAACACTCGCAGAAGGTTGGAGTTAAACACTCGCAGAAGGTTGAACGAAGCAAAACTACAAAGAAACGATCGAAACTAGTTGTAATCAGTCAAGTGAAAATATACTAAAGACTATAAATCATCATCTATCAACACAGAGGAGACAATTTTATAAGGTTCAAATTTGCTGGGAATATCACGTAAAATAGCGTACGCATAAAACTTGAAATAAAGTGATTAAGTTGTGAATGACGCTGACTAAAAAACTTCATTGTTCCAAGTTCAAAATCATTTAGTTCCACATAAATATTTTCATAAAACCCACATATGATCACGTGTCTCATCTTCTGAAATAGATCCAAATAAAATAAAAAATTTTAATAAAGTTTGTTGAAAGTTTCGTAAGAAAATTCGACGTAAAGAAAAGCAACCTATCTACACTGGCAGCAAACAAATAGTAGAATCAATATTTTACCAAGAACTTTAACACACATCCATCATAAAATCATTTTCGCTCTAACTTCTGTGTCAGGGGCATCAAATTCAACCAAATAATGAATCCCAAATGGGAAATTCTTCCTAATTTTATTGAATTTAAGATAACTCAATTTCCTGATAGAAATATTTTCATGTCATTGATCGTGCTTAAAGAAATATTTACATAACCTTAGAGATCTCGCCTTGCCTGCTCCAGACGGTTAAAATGAATACATTACAAGTTGTTGTCGCATTACTGGGTCAGTGTTCGAATAATTTTGTTTTCCTGGATGAATAACCCTTACCCATATGCATTTTTTTTTCTTGCGGCATTTACTATCACGTTTATAAAAAAGAGAATGCGAGCGGAGCATCACCGGAGATCTAACACCAATTATGATAAAAGCACAGGTCTTTATAAACTCTGTATGAACAGCAGAATAAACTTGTTATTAGCAAAAATGAAACACTTACTTTTGTATGTTTTACTCATACCGAACCACTTAATATAGAACATTTACTATTTTTACAGTTTTGGGTGATCTTGTGGCACTATTTCCTTGTGCCACTGTTTCTAACACACTCTGCAGCATGGACGGGTGGTAAATTGTCCATGAGCGTAGAGATACAAAGAAACCCCTTCCCATAATCCCCTTGCTATCTTTCTGTCTCTTTCCTGAACGACCACCATGATGTGAGGACGCATATTCTGTCTCTCCGTAAATGGGAGGGGGAGACCCCCTCCCTCAACACTAGTTAGGGTAGGTTAGTTAGCTTTGAAAAGCCTATTGTAAAAATTAATTGTAAATTGTTTTTTTTGTAATATATATTGTATCTCTAATGTAAAATAAAATAGTTAGTTATACCTTTGTATATTACAATTGTGTCGCGTGTCATTTTTCTTGTCTGCCATGAATGCCTTCATAAATGTCTGAAGTCGAAAGGCGGCCCTGAGGACAAAGAGATGAAGATTCCCACCAGAATGCCACCAGGGTGAAGAGATCATCTTGAGAAAAGAAAGGAGCCACACCCAAATCCAACATCTCAGGTATGATTTTCTTCTTGTTACTCAGACCCTAATGACTGGCCCATCTTCATGTCTTCATGAGACCGCTTTAAGACATTTACTATAACACGTCTGTCGGTCACACCCCAGTGACCGGCTGATTGTGGTATAAATGTTGCCTTAAGACGCAGGATTGACCCTGGTTAATTACCAGACGGATCTCGTCGCATCTGTGTCGCAGAATCCAGTATCGGCGTGATTGTGGTATAAATGATGCACTATGACCAAGACATATTGTTTCCCAGCATGGAAATAATTTCGACTCTTAAACCCACGGCACAACCAAAAATAATGACCACTAGACGAATCGAATAAAAAAAAATGGTCCACGGTCTTTAAAAACGGAAAAAACTATTATTTCTGGCAAAATTTTTAAAAAAATGGCAGACCAGTACACACGCGCACAAAAAAAAAAAACGCACTCAAAAAGAAAATTCAGAACCTGAACAAAAAAATTGTCTTGCACCTACAAAAAAAAAAAAAAACAGTTTACAAAAGATCGATTTAGAAAAAAAAGAGTATTGAAAGTAACCCTTCGAAAAAAAAGTAAGAAATGTGTCCCACACAAAAAAAAAACAGAAACGAGAAAAAAGTGTCTCTAGAATATGCAATATCTCTTTCTCTCTCACGCTTTCTCTCTTTCTGTCTCTCTCCGGATATATATCGATATGTGTGTATATCTATGCATCTTGTTATTACATGAAAGAAAAAAAAAAGAAAAAAATCCTTCAAACACGAAGCTCGAAAAATAAATTTAAAAAAAAAAGAAGGAAAGAAAATAAAGGATACCTAACATTTTTTATCTGATCTTTATTTCAGGTTTATAAAAATATAGGACTTTTTAAAAAAATTCTTTTGACTTTGCAAGTGTTAGATTCAGATTTGAAAAAATAGAACTTTTACATTACATTTTATTCCATGAACAGTTGATGTGTTTATTTTTCAGGTTAGGTAACAATTAAAGCTGAAACATAAGGGGACATTTTTTTTGAATTGATAATGTTTCTTTTATTGATGTTTTGTCTGTTTAAAAAGAAAAAAAAATGTTACTGGTAAAAAAAAAAATTGGGGTTAGATAATATGAAAGTTTTGTGTTAGAATGTATTTTACAAAATTGTTCAAAATAAGATTGTTTTTCTATTTTCTTATTTTTTTTTAAACTCGTAGAGATGTTTAATATCTACCTGTCACTCATTTTTTAAAACAATGGCCGCACATTGGAAAGATAAGCGAAGATGACCTCGTCATGGTGTTTGCGAGGGTGTTAAGGAATGGGTGGGAGAACAACGCTAGCTGCCTCTCTCTCTCTCTTCTTCTTCTTCTTATCTTTCTCTCTCATTCCCTTACCTTTTAGGGTCTATGAGGACGAGAGAGAAAATTGTCGAAGATTTTTTTTTGTTATTACGTAATGATATCATGAGGGTGGTAGGGTGTGTAATGGCATCGCTCTGTCTCTATCCCCTTCTTTTCCCCCTCAGTCTCTTTCTCTACTCTTGCGTTTTAATGATTGTATAGCTAAACCCCCATGGCTGATTGCAGGAGGGCATATAATAACGAATTAACTTGGAGTTTTTTAAATTTTTCTACCAAGTTTAAAGAACAAAATTATTTATGCCTCGTTAAATTAAATATGTTTTGTACAGAAATTCACTCGATAATTATTGAAAATCGAAAAAAACAAAACCCGATCTTAAAAATACTCTTTCTTCTCTCTTGTAGATAAACAAAATATTCCTCTGAAAAAATCTTTTTTTTTATCTATAAGAGAAGAAAGACTGTGTTCAAGAGCTGACGTGATATTGTAAACCAACACAGACGGAATATGATGAATGGCATTATTATTAGTATTTAAAAAATTTTTTTGGTAAATTAGTCCACCGGGCAAATTATTCCTTAAAATATATACCAGAGGATTGCTTCTATAATAACACATATGAAATCTGTATAAATTAAAATATCATGTTTAAGCGTATTTTACGACCAGACAACCAGCTAGTACATATTAAACGCACAAACACTTAAATATTGTCATTGTTTTACGAATCCGTGTGTTAACTAAGTAAATTTTACCTTTTACACATGATAATCATGATTGTCAATACATTACTTAGATTTTATAAATATATGCCCATTTAGAGTTTGTCATAACATATTTTTCAACTATACTTGTCTCATCTGAGGATAGGGATCTTCGGGTAGAAGACGTATTTGTGGAAAATTTCAACTTATACTTAGAGGATTCTTAATTAATGTAAAACAGTAAACCCAGTGTAGTAAAAATATAAATTCTAGATGAGGATTTTACGGTTCATATGTAGGAAGGTTTAGCTCGTTTATAAAAGGAATCATCCCCCCTCGTATATATATATATATATATATATATATATATATATATATATATATATATATAACTGAATGTCTGTGTGTGTGTGTCTGGTCACGAATAGGCTCCTATATCGTTGACTATTTTAAAAAACTGATTACATATTACGATAGAAGATATATCGAGACACAGGAATGGTTATGTTTGATCTGGCAGAACGGTGCATTAAAATTGTGGATACTGCGTCCGCGCCTGGTCCACAAAGTATGGAAATAAAAAATTTAAAAATTAAAAAAAAAAAAAACGCTTACAAGTGTTTTTGATATAGATGCACATAAGAATATTTTGATAAGCATGTTTTAACTTAAATAGAGATGGTATAATAAAATTGTGGGGTCTGCGTTCGCGCCTGGCCTCCATAAAATAGAAATAGGCACAAACTTTAATAAATACTTTTCATATCTATCTGCGGAAATATACTTTGATAATTATGTTTCAGTTTGAAGAAATATAGTATAATAAAATTATGGGGTGTTCCTTCGCACCTGACCTCCATAGAATGGAAATACGTCACAAAGTTTAACAAGGTTTTTTAATATAGATCCACAGAATATTGTGATAAGTGTTTCAGTGTGAACAGGTATGGTATAATACATTATGGGGTTTATCTATTTTATTTTTACTTTCATCATATTTTGCTTTGGTTTTGATACCCCCCAAATTCAACCCAAATTTACAACCCTTCCTTTTCATAACCTATCATACTTTCATAAATTAGAGTCCATTTTCTGTAGACTGTTTTTGACCTCAGTCAACGACGGGTACTTATGCTAGAATATATATATATATATATATATATATATATATATATATATATATATATATATAGACTGTAATAGACAAGGTCTAAAAATGCAAAACCTCAGTAAAATATATTTAAAGGTGCTGTACTCTGAGTATTTCAGTTATAAATTCGATAAGTGTAATAACCTTGAGCTATATAAATAAACGGGGAGAGTATAACAGTGAACTTATCAATAACGTTTTCGTAGGAGGAAACATAGCAAAATCAAATTTATATGTACAATTGTTTCGGAAACGATATCACTTTATTTATCCGATATTTACAGATAAAATTATTAAGATATAAGTAAAATATTACTGGATATCGTCTCATCAGCATAAATGGAGGGCGTTTTAAAAATCGATATGGAAATCCTCATTTTAAAAAGGTATTTATTTTAAAAACTTTTTGTAAATATAATTCCTTATTTTTGTTTAAATCTTATCTCATCAAAAATATTCAAAAACCCAGCTTATTTTATTTCTCCCTTATTAATCATTATTGATTAATTATTAATCATTATTAATTATTAATCATTATCGAAGTCTAAAATAAATGTAATTACTATTTTCTCTATTTTCCTCCTTTTACTATTTATCCAATTAAAAATTATTACACAATAGTTTAATTGTATCACAGATATATTTTCAATTATATTTGTTATATAACATCTAATAGCATTGAATCGACCTGTTACGCACACCATTTGAAAAGGAAAATTTTTTCCGAAATTAATAATGGAATACGTCGCATAGACTTACATTTTACCATACAACTGAATATATATATATATATATATATATATATATATATATATATATATACTTATTGATTTGTAAATCGCCACTTGTTCCAGTCTCCTCTTACCAACAGCGACTATAATTCATTCCTTGCATTGTGACAGCCTTCTAAATCTCGTTTACACACACACACACATATATATGTGTGTGTGTGTGTGGTGCTTGCGTGTTCCCTAGAGAATTAAAGTTTAGACAATCCTGCATAAAATCTAAATTGTATTCCAAATGCAAAAGTTAATAACGAAGAAAATTAAAATGTTCCTTAATCTGTACATGTAATGAAGTTATGAGAATATAAGCCCCTTAAAACTGTAAATATATACTATTTTTATGATATTCGTGTGTTCTAGCCAAGTCATCTACGACTTTTAATGCAGCCGCCGAACCTTACTATCGGTGTCGATGATAAAACCCTGCAAACCTCTAAATTAACGAATAGCAACGACGAATGAGAAGCACTATAGGCAGCTCAGACAATCCTGGGATACGCTTTTCGTGTGTTCTATACAGAAATCCTACTGCATTGACAAAAAAAAAGCAACCTCTTAATATATAGTCTTTTATTCATAATAAAGCAGTGGTCTGAATTAAACATTGGTGCTAATGCAGAATACATTCCGTGCTATTTTATATAAGATTTTCAAGTTAAATTCAGTTTTACGGTATCAATGTTTACTAAATTGTTAGGTGAAAGTACATTAATTACCCCTATGTTAATAGCTTTTTAAATAATAACGTTATTTCATCACAATCTGTATTTTGCATGAGTAATCAGTTATTTTCTGAATCTCATTTTATATGAAATATCATTCTATTGTTGGTATTAGTTTACATGGTATCTTCCTGGTTTAAATATTTTCTAAAAATAAATTACGTACTTTCAGGTGGGATCACGTGAAGTTTTTCAATGTCCTAAGCGAAAATGTTTCTGTAGAAGTAAATAAATTCGAACTTGACACATCCAGGCCATTAGTTCGTGTCTTTATCTATTTAACTATCATCTAAGTAATTGAGAAAACATTTCTAAATGCAATTTATTAATAATTAGATTCTTGGTCACACGGTGCGTTCGAAATAAAATATTTATAAAAAAGCTATTTTGTCAAAAAATGATAAAAGATGTTAGAATGATAATTATCATTAAAATAAAAAAAAGAAGAGAGAAAAACAAAACTAACTGAACACACGGACAAAACATACATTGCAGCATTTTTAAGCAGTCTGTTTAGTCACGTGTTGAAATACATTAAACCAATCCACCTGATACAGATGAATTCACATCATATTCCGGTCATGGTATATCGTATTGATGGTCGCGCCAGAAGACGCATTGAGTTACAACCAAAAGGACGAAACCACTAAATATTAAACGAGGGCCATAAAGCACTTTCACATAAGAATTCTTCCATTATTCATAGCCATATACATCAAAAACAATCCCCGTGGGCCCCTTTTACTGCTCACACTCAACACCTGCCATCTCTCTAATCATTCAACTGGCTAAGTTGTATTATCGAACTCTTTCTAGTGACGATTTATAAGTATCAATTCCCCATCACTGATTGGTAGGCAAAGGTCAATGAAGAATGCCGGCCCTGATCAAAACGGATGTCTGTTAATTGTGGCAGTTCGACAATGAATAAGTTTTGAAGATTACTGCGATTTTGATTTTTGATCTTTGGGAATGACATGCAGCAGTCAGCTTTGCATGAAACGTTTGAAGGAATTGTAGACCTGCGCTCAAATGATTGTGACACACGCAATTGCATAACGTTATAAGATTGTGAAATAACAATGAGCATATAAAGCAATAATAGTGACTTTATCAAATAAGCAAGGTTAGAGTATATTAAAGTTTGGCAAAAGTTCAGAATAGTAGATCATGAATGCACAAAGGATGAAGGATCAGTGAGCATTATAAAATAATAAACATCTCTTCAAACTAATTTAATTTGGTTGTTTTGTTTTACGATTATTCATTGCCAAATCCAGTGATTTTCGTAAGAGATTTTATGTTTCAAGTTCTTTATGTCTTTAAATATTCATCCGTGGTGTTTAGTTTGGTTGTTTTATTGAGGAACGTTGTTAATGTTTTGACCAATGCAGAACAAAGTTGTATTTTGCAAAGGGAAAATAATAAAAACAAACATTTTATGCATTTTTAGGTCAGGATGATCTAGATGCACTTGATATTCTTACTCGCTGGATGCTGCATTTTCCTGAATCATTTTCTTAATAGAATTTCCGTGTATCAATAATCACTATTAAATGAATAAACCAACACAACCCGTTTTCTTAACGGTCTCTTTTTTTTACATCATTCTTTACTAGCTGGCAGCCTGGTCATACAATACGCTTAAACATAATATTTTAATTTATGCAGATTACATTATTATAGACTGCATCCTCTATTGATTAATATATACTAGCTTGGGTGCCCGGTTGCCCGGCTGATTAGAGGTGTGTGTTGAGCAATAAAAAAAAAAGTGGTAGTAGGCAGGCAGGTAGGCAGGCTCGAATCGCGAAGGAGGAGAAGAACGTAAATAAAAACATTACGTCTTTGCCTTTGCGTCCATTGCCAAACCGGAAGTAGCGAAGCTTTAAATTAAGGCTAGTCAATCGGAAAGAGTGGATGACTTTCGAAATCATCGGGAAAAAACCGTCTCCTCTGTCGAAAAGTGCTCAGTTTAGAGTGAAAGAATTAATGTTTTTAGCCAACTGTTCGATATTTGTCGTCCGAAGGGTCGACTTACAAAACAATACCAATCTCACTAAAATCCGTCGCCTCTGACGAAAGTTTTAAAAAGATACATACATACATACATACATACATTTAAACAGACAGGTGCGATTTACATTATAGAATACGAGGAACTAATTCGAAAAAAGAACTAATTTGAAAAAAGAAAAAGAAAAAAATGAATAAATGAAATAAAAAATGTTCATCAATTTCGTCTGTGTTCGTTTACAATATGACGTCAGCTGATATTTGGGGTTGGCGGTGAATTCTCTAGAAATGTAACTTCTGGTTAATATTTACTTTTAAAATAGGCAAAAGAAGAAATGATTTGCGGCAATTCTAATTGGTACCTTAGCTTTTATAGTAAATTGAACTTATTGTTAAGAAAAAATAAAATGATGAGGTACACTCGGGCTTGAACATTGGGTCATTCAGTGTGTAGTCAAATACCATGTCAGTAAAATACGTTGTCAGTAATCTATACCTTCAGATTATTATGCATTTGTTGTTTTTTAAGAAATAATTTGCTGAAATGGTATTATTTTTATTGGCTGGTGAAACGTAAAATAGTCCCCCGTAAAAATTATACTTTTTTTTTAGCTATAAAGGAGAAAACCTATTTGTAAGATCAGATTTTTTCGATTTTCGATACTTACCGGATGAATTTCTGTACAAAACATATCTAAGAACACTGCCAGACACATAAAGTAGCTTTGTGCGAAATTTGCAAAAGACAATCTCAGCCGTTTCGGAAGCTATGATGACGGAACTGCTCTCCCCCTACTCACACAAAGTAACTTTTATATAATAGTAGAAGCAGAGGTCGTATGGCATCGTGTATATATATATATATATATATATATATATATATATATATATATATATATATATATATATATATATGTGTGTGTGTGTGAGTGGGACATAGGAACAATATTTAAAGCCTGCAGCGATAAATATGTACTATCAACAGATGTTTGTAATGATAGCTACTTCACTTTGGATTTGATAACGTAGAGAAAAGAATATCGCTTTTAGAAGGAGGAACTATTCATCCTGCCGTTTGCTAGGAATTAAAATAGATAAGCGTTGCTTGTTCGTCAGAAGACACTTACTACAATTTAAATCGATGTTATTTAAAGTTTCATCAAGAAAGAGGCATTAAAGAGTTGCACAGACAAAAATACGGAAACACTGTTGAACCGAATGATGCGCTTGCATTATAAACGTGGCTTCAATCTCGGTCATCCGTTTCGTGCTCGCTTAGTCTTGCCTTCGTGAACTTAGTCGTCTCTTCGTCTAGATGTGAAATAACTGATTGTCTAAAGAGCAAATGAATGAGACTCAGCTAGGAAACTTTATTCCTCAGCGACTAAGCTCTTTGTGGAATCCCCCCCCTTTAACTACTGGATGCTGCTGGATGTATGCAGTTCTTAAAAGGGCCGCCCTCCAAGATTTGAAAAGGGCTTAGTTTATTGCTACCCCCCCCCCCAGGAGTTCCTAATAAAGAATGTCGACGGAGATTGTAACTTATTTTGTTGCATGCCAGGGCGTTTTTTCTCTGCGTCGCTGGCTCTTCATTGCCACTTTCGGATCCTTGTCATATCTTCCCACCGTAGAAGGAAGCTAAATAACTTCATGCAATAGTATTCTGTTGTGATAATGTGTGAATCACTCCACGTGTGAGCATAAGTTCGCAGAAAAGAAAGTAAATCGTCTGCCTATTACCGCTATGATAACACTAAAATAATAGATTTTCAAATGGTGTTTGTGTTTGGTTTTAAAACATTTTTCTTAATATAGAAAAAAGCTTTTAGGTTTACATTTCAAATAATTTGGACAATTTGTTTTAAGATGTAGTTAGATATCGCCAAAATGTCACGTTTCGAGAAAAACACAAAATTATAACTACGCCAAGTGAATAGAAAAGTAAGAGTTTTTTTTTAGAAATAAGGGTTCATGATAATCATTCAGGTATTAAAATGTAAAGGATTTTATTAAGGGAGAAAACGAAATCAAACTTAATAGAAGACATTGATAAGGGGTTTAAAAAAGTAGACAATGTTCTTTTTCTTTACTCCTATTTTAATTATTGATTCCAGGCACGCGGAGTTTTCCGTTGATATAGAAAGTGTCCAGCAAAGTATAAGTCAAGTATGGACGATGCGTTTTTCTTGATGTGAACATTTCTTTATTCAAAGTTCCTAACTAAAAGTGCAATAATTCCTTACAATTCTGGCCATAATATATTCATAAACAGAAATTTACATATAACCAAAGTGAGAATACTAGTCTTAATTATGTAAATGGTTAACCTTTATCTGTGAAATTTCGATACATATCAATATTAATAGCCCGTAAAGAAGCGAGAATGAAAAATTATCAATAAAATAAAATAAGATTAGCATAGCAGAAAAATGTTAAAAATTTAAAATGCAAATTAAAATAAAATTCAACAAAGAATAAAAACGAATCAGAAATGTTTGTAGAAAACAAACTGATGATGTGTTTTAAAGTTTTGTGTGAAAATATGACATTTCTAGTGACATCCAAGTTCAGTTTCAACTCAACAGAATTTACTCGCAAAGCGTCACAAAATATTTTAAAAAAAAGTATTAAATGTTAAAAAGCGGCAGTATTGAGTACACACCTTCATATAAATAAGGATAATAATATATAAAATACAAAAAAAAATTAAAATATATATCTTTAATAACCCATGAATGTATATACATGACATAAACTTTGAAATGTATCCAACCTTTGTTTTTTTGGTTCGTTGTTTTTTGTTTTACGGCACATCAACTCTTTTCAGGTTATTTGTGCCGAATCCAAAGATTTTAAAGAAATTTTTTTTAATAGAATATATTTGTTGTTTTCAAGTCGGTTTCTATTTAACCCACAGTTGGGATCCTAACAGGTACTACCACTCCGGGTCAGAGTCGACCTGAGAGCAATGCCAATTAAAGGGTGGCTCCACAATCCTCAAAGCCCGCAAGCTGGGGCCTCACCACTGGATACAGTTTAAGGTCATATCCAGGACCACAACCTTTGTTTAGAGACGATAGCGCGGTGCCACTCTTGGACACACATTGAATTCTAGTCTGTCGCCAACCTATTTATTCTCAGACATTGCTGCTTGCAACTGGTTGCTTAAAAAACTGAAGATGCCACTGAATGGATCCCGTTGTGAGAATAGAGTAGGGATAATGCGGCATGCTACTGCGGTGTTTCCAGCGTTGGAAGGATCGGTGAGCTATGTGTGTGTGCAAGTCTAAGGGGCTTAATTTGAAGGGGGTAGGGTCCAAACTTCGTTAGGTATGTAAATTATTCCTTCTGGCCTAAGACTTCATAATTTTTAGACAGACCAACACGAGTATTAATCTGTTTATAGATTGGGTCTTAAAATATCTAATCTATAAACAGATAATAATACTCGTGTCGAATTAACTGATACAGAATAATATTAGCCTCTGAAAATTATCTTAAGGCAAGATACGTTCGAAAACTAAATAACGTTTAATACAACAACAAAATAATAATCGTAAATCTGTCTTAAAGAAAGAAAACTTTTGGAAATTATCTTGAAACAAAAGGAAAGGCACACAAAAAAACACACACAGAGGGAATTACAATGTTTTCAAGAGTGTCTGCGACAGACTTGTTGCGGTTACATTCAAACCATCGTGAACTAAAAATTAGTTCAGTACACGGTTGTTCTAAATAAAAAGAAAAATTACAGCAATGTTTATACCAGGTCAACTACCAAAGAATATGCTCATATGAGCAATTGTATATGAAAATAACGAAGGTGATTCTCCTTAATTCAGAACGCATACGTCGAAATTACACCTCTTCTTAACATGTTCAGCTTTTGTTTTCTAAGTTGTTATTTCTGCATATCAATATTTTAACACAATTCATAAGCTGCAGAAGTACTAAAAATCAAACACTTTATTTGTTTATTTTTGCAAAATTAGTAATACCATTGACTGCTTTGTAAAAATATTTTACCCGAAAAATCTTTTTTGATCGAAGGAGAGAGAGCGAATGAGAGAGATTGTGTACTAATACAGCATATGTATTATTTATAATTAGAGAAGTAAGCGGAAAAGATGCGCTATAGCGCACTATAAACAGAAAAATAAGTAGAAAAATAATAAGGAAATAAAAAGTTATAGAGAAATAAGAGAAGAAAGATGAAATTGAAAAATAGTGATAAAGAAAAGACAAAAAATGATTAGCATGATAAAACAAAAAAAAAAAAAAGAAAAAAATATTCAAAAAGGAAGAAAAAAAGGAAAAAGAGCCTGTCATATTCACTTTCAAATTTAAGAAAGACAAGTCAAATTGATAGTACTAAACAGGTGGAACGTGAACAGAAATTGCGTCGTCTTTGCATAAACCGCTTAAGTCGTATGTTAATTCTAATACAAGCTACAAGCGGAAATCCCGGTATTGCCCAGAAATAGGTGAAAACGCTTGGGTTATTTCGTCTTAATTCCTAAAGATTTTCCTCACATTTTTTAAACTTCAGAACTTAAAGTTAGAAATAAAAAATACGTTGATTTGCTTTTTATGGATGTCTCTTGCAAAAGAAGACACCAGGATATTATTAAGACAGAAAGCAATACTCATTTTATTTCTTAGATTTTATACTCTATTCTTTTCCGATAATCCTTCACTTTCCCAAGTCACTTCCGCCTACCTTAAAAAAATTCTCAACAAAAGTTAAGTTCGAATCCATTTTATTATTATTCATTTACACAATACTGATTTTATAACTATGCATTGCATTCTGTGCGCATTACTCAATACACGGTAATCGGGTGGGTAACAGTTTTCATCTGTTGCGACCGTTGCCTTTTTTACAGCACAAGGTATACTAATTAATATACTAGACGTGTCAAACAAGGCTCTTTAATCAATAGAGGGAGCTCCTTATTGCTATACCTCCAGGCTTTGTATTATATCGAAATTGTTAAGTCTTATAAACTCAAACCATAAATTCAATGTATTACTATCATTTTAATCAAACCCCTCGGAATTTATTTTAATCTAAAACACCAGTAGAATTGAAAAATTAAAAATCGATCAATTTAAAAATAAAATAAAAATAAAAGTTAAACATCGATAAATTCCTAGCATATATATGAATTTTTTTAATATATTTTAAACAAAATCAAATATATTTTTTATTAAACAATGAATGGGATAAGCCAAAACTAACCTATTAAGTCCATATTTGGATTATTCGTATTACTGTTCTCATATTGAGTGTCATTATCATAACGTTTTGGTTGATGTAATCATAACTTTTTCAGGTGTACCCTGTCAAACTCGAGAATATTTCAATCGAACTCGGGGTGTGTATAGAATTCCGAACGGAACCCTTTATTAAAATCACAAGGGAAGCTTGATCTCGTTCCGTCAACCATAACTGAGTAGAAAGCGTAAATAATTAGTAATTGTATTTATAGTCGCATACAATACAGATTAGACCTTCAACCTTCAAAAGAAGGCAATTTTACAACTAAAAGTGTGAAAATACGAATAATTAATCCTCATCTAAAACAATTCAGAACCTCTATAAAACATGTTGCCATTGTGATTCGGGAAGCAGATATTAACAGAAAGTGAAAGTACTTCACACCTCTTCTGAGAATGACTTTTCAGAGCAACTGCTTAAATAGACCGAAAAAATGTAAAGAAATGAGATTAAGACAAGAAGAAAAACAGAAAAAAAGAACAAAAGAACAAAAGGACATATTTCGATCGACACTGGTTTGACCTTGACCTTTGCACATGGTTTCTGTAAACAAATATAAAATAATAAACTTGTTCGGATTTTCGCGATCAAGATTTATTTTTGTGTAGATTACGTCTATTTATTGTTTTTAAATATTTACAATTTTTGAAATAAAACTATCTAAAAAAAAAGTGCGTTCATTTTTATATATTTACAACACAATTTAATAAAACTATTTAAATCAAATGCAATGCGACTCTTTAATGCAGGGAACAAACATTTAAAACAAAATACATTTAAATAGATGGATGTTTTCTTTTTAATAAAAATATTAATCAAGAGTGTCTTATATTGAAGGGCTCCGTCCTCCTAAAATTACACAACGTAAATTGGAATAGCGGGATTTTTCATGTAAAAAATGCCAGTTATTGAAAAAAGTGATGTAGATAGTTTTATTAAAATGTTTTCGGTCAAAGTACGAAAGCGTTAAAGAGTGTACAGTAGAAATTGGACAATATATTAATCATTAGTAATGAAAATTTGGTAAATTTGATAACTTATATGGAACGGTTCATCAAGAACTTATTAACGTTAGACTTGAACACAACCATATTGTAGTCAGCCGGAAAGCAGGAAAACGGAAGACAATTCCACAGGCGTGCAGTTCTAAGAAAGAAGCTTTGTTCATGGAATCTACGTTTAGGTTTAGGCACAGATAAAGAGTGGGGGGAATTATTGATAGTGTTTACAGCTAGACGAGTGTTTCTTGTGAAAGTTTGGTGAGGGGGGACCATAGATTGAAGCTCAGTCGAACACTTTCCATGAAAATAACGATACATCAGAGACAAACTCGCAACATCTTTTCTGTGAGATAGAGGTTGCAAGGAAGAGAAAAGGACATCTCCTACGAGGCTACGAAGTTTATTTTGAACTCTATCAAGGCAGGCCAAGTCCTTCCTAGCAGCTCCTGCCCAGATGTGGCAACAGTATTCCATCCTTGGACGTGCCTGGCTCTTATATAGATAGAGAATAGCATCAACACTGAGATATCTACAGGATCGATAGAAAGATCCGACCATTTTTCCAGCGGCCTTGGCAACAGATTTACCTTTACAAAGTTGATTTTTTAATGTATTTGTGTCTGTTTTAACGAATATCATATTTAAAATTGCCGCCGTCATGTAGTTTTTATACTATCATGGCGTTTATTATCCAATGTATTTTATATTTTTTCACTAGTCGCCATGTTTATTTTTTGCGCTCGCGTACTTTCAGTATACTAACCGGTGTTATGTAATAATTTTTCTGTCTTAGTTTCGATTAAAACTAATTGACATGAAATTTGCATTTTAATTTTGAAAAGCTAATTTAAAATGAAGAAAATATTTGCTAAACCCAGGATATTGAGTACGTTTTCATTTATATATCTCGATTCTATCGAGAGCAACGTCGATATCCTCACCCCTATCAGAGTATCTGAAAGGGAGCATTTAATAGCGTAACGCCACTTAAAATACGTATATAAAAAAACCGAAAATGTAATCGCCCTAAAAATCAAATAGCTGGCCACCTCCTGACCAGATTCATCAGCAGACTGGATACAAAAAGAAGTAGCTATTCTCAAGATATTATTGAGCACTTTCATGCCTATATACCACAGTAAGAGATTTTCATAAATGCTGCCTTAGCCTAGAAATATTTCTCTTTACGGACCATTGCAACAACCGTGTTAATTTGTGGGTGGTTACTTCAGTACAGTCCGTAAACTTTAGAATTTTTTTATGTATCGTTGAAAAATAGGAGCGAAAAAGTATAATTTACAGTATTAACTCGTGTTAAAAATCCATACGTGGTCTATATTCTACACAATGTTCCAAATTTAAAGAGTAAGCTTAAGAAATTGCAATTAAAGAAATTTCTAATGAATCCACAACTTTAAACTTTAAAAAATCTCGACAAACTCAATAAGCATTTTATTTGAAACTTAACTATGACAGACGAATAAACATGTCATACAAAACTTTATTGTAACAGACCACTGAACATGCTATTTCAAACATAAGAATGATGGACTAATGCGTGTAACATTTAAAACTAAAAACTGATATACCAATAAATGTAACATTACAAACTTAAGAATACTGAACCAATGAATGTAACATTTCCAATTAAAGTACAGGGTGACGCAAAAAAAAAAAACAACCCTTAAATTTTTTACTATGGCAACGCTATTGCAGTTATTCGCCCAGTTTAAGTAAATTCATGTTCTTAATAAATTACCATTCAGTTTTAACTGGTAGATTGTTTAAACTTTTAGTGCCTACATATGGCTTGGACAGGTAAACACTTTGCATTTATTGTGGAAAATTTTCTCACCAACGGAAAATTTGTAATTGCAACCTCAAGAAATTTAAGAAACCATTTTCATCTGAGAAGACGTGGCTGTTCCTGATCGAACACCTGTGCTGCTTTGGATCAAACACGTAGATCTGCCGGCTCAGCACTGTAGCAGAAGCAGCAATAACTAAAATGAGGGGAAAAAGAGCTTACCTCGGGTATGTCTGTTGTGTCTACAATTGGGGGGAAAAAGAGAATTTCAAGATGGCGTCCAGGGGTTTTTTATTAGCATTTACCCCATGCAACTCTCGGAAAATCACGTTTCTGTCTCATGTGATTATGCAAATGGATAATTCCCGGCCACTATAAAAGCAGGAGGCCAGAGACGAGTCGGCAGTGTCCTGCAAACTGTGTGTGTGGGTGTTTCTGGCGATTGGAGTGTGTCTTCTTTTACCACGGTTATCACGGACAGGAATTCCCTCTCTTCTGGAGGTGGGCGATATTGACTATTTTGAAGTTGTACTGTTGCTGACAGAACATTTATTTATTTATTTTTTTTTGCCTACTACATTTTTGTTTGAAGCGAAAACCACCTGGAAGACCAAGAAGCGTTCGCACCCCAGACAACATCAAACTTATTAATGAGTCCATTTTGTAATCTCCAAAGTTTTCAACTCCTAAGTATTCTGGCGCATTGAGTCTTTCTGTTTGCAGCGTCAGACGACTTTTAATGATTTAAGATTTCATCCATATAAACTGATCGTTGCTCAAGAATTGTGGGAACGATTGGTTGGTTGGTTGGTTGGTTTTGTTTTACGGCATATCAACCCTTTTCGGGTTATTTAATGCCGAATCCAAAGATTTTGAAGAAAATTTTTTAATAGAATATATTTGTTGTTTTCAAGTCGGTTTCTATTTAACCCATAGTTGGAACCCTAACAGGTACTACCACTCCGGGTCAGAGTGAACCTGGGAGCAATGGTAATTAAAGGGTGTCTCCACACTCCCCAAAGCCCACAAGCTGTGGCCTCACCACTGGATACAATTTAAGGTCATATCCAGGACCCCCATTGAGGGACTTTTACCCTCTGCAGGGGGGCAGTCGGCGTATTCTAATCCCCCACCGACAGGGCCTTTTAGGAACGAAACCATGAAACTCGTGTTGCCTGCTGTAAAGACATTCTTGAAAATGTCCCTGACGAAGCCCACTTTCATTTAGCAACAAAATTTTTTTCGCTATTTTCGTGAGAAAGTAACCCTAGGTAGCATCATGAAAGGTCTCTTCATAGTGAATGAGTAACAGGTGTGCAGTTGCAAATTTTGGAGTTATGGCTCCTTATTTCTTAGGGAAAGAGGAAAACGGCTTCAGTTACTTCGGCCCGGTATGTGCAGACGCTGCTAAACTTTTTGATGCCAAATCTCAAGAATCTTGGAAAAAATGCAACGGCATTGTTTCAACAATATGGAGCAACTGCTCATATGGCAAAAAAAAAAAAAAATCAATGGATGTTTTGCGAGAATGTTTTCCAGCACATTTGATTTCTTTGCATGGTGATATCGGATGGCCAGCTCGTTCGCCTGACCTTTCACCTTGTGATTATTTTCTGTCGAGTTATGTTAAGAGTGAGATGTTCACAAAACCGACCAACGAACCATTGATGAACTGAAAGCTGCCATTGCGAAACAATAAATGAAATTCAAGGAGAAATAACTCCTAGAGCGATAAAACACTTCCGGATACGTTTACAGCCGTGTATTGCAAGGACATCTCGAAGACGTTATTTTCAAATGCAGATTTACACAAAATGACAATCATATAGCATTGTATATCATGTAAAAAAATTTCATAAAATCTTTTCTTCTTTATTTCTTTTGAAAAGTAAAATGAGGGTGATTATTTTGTCTCAGTCTGTAAAATTAATCAATTAGTGTGACATTTTAAACTTACGAATGATAGACCAATAAGTGTAACAATTAAAACTAAAAATTCTAGACCAATGAATAACTTTTTAAACTTAAGAGTAATTGGCAAATAAGTTTATCATTTCAAATTTTATACTGATGGATTGTTGTGAGGGAACAATCACCCATATTTTGAGAACTAAGTGGAATGAACCAGCCTTATGAATACCATTGGTATCAGAGATAAGATGGAGACATTCATACCATATTTAACCGCATGCTATGAACACGTTCCTCCCATACCACTTTAGTGGCTCTTGTATACTTTATGATAAATACATATATTTTATACACTTTACACTACGTGTGGTTTCTTTCATTTGTAACCCATAGCACGGGTCTGCAACATGGACAATGAGTGTAACATTTTAAAATTCAAGATGATGCATCAATAAATGTAACAGTTTAAACTTAAGAATGATGACTACTGAGTGTAACATTTCAAACTTCAGAATAATGGACTAATGAATAAAAGATTTAAAACCCAATAATTATAGACAAATGAATGTAACATTCTAAACTTAACAATAATCGACAAATAAGCGTAACATTGAAAACTAAATAATGATGAACTGCTGCCACATCTGGGCAGGAGCTGCTAAAAACCACCTATCCTGCCTTGACAGAGTACAAAATAGGCTTCGTGGCTTAGTGGGGGATGCCCTTTTCTCTTACCTGCAACCTCTCTCCCATAGAAGAGGCGTTGCGAGCCTATCTTTGTTTTATCGTTATTTCCATGGCAGGTGCTCGGCTGAACTCCAATCTCTTGTCTCCCCTCACGAATCTTTTACGAAAAACACCCGTCTAGCTGAATCCACTGTCAAATATTTTCCCCACTCTTTATCTATGCCTAAATCAAAACAGATTCCATGAAAAAATCTTTCTTAGAACTGCACGCCTGTTGAACTGTTCCGTCTGCCTGCTTCCCACCTAACAACAACCTGGATGTCTTCAAGTCCAACGTAAACAAATTCCTGATGAACCGCCCCCCTTAAGCAGACACTTCATTAAATCTCCAACGTAACACACTGTACTAGCAATAACCCTTATCCCTGAGTGGCTTCTGGGCCTTGATAAGTGCTGACCACCGTGTAAAAAAAAAGAACCAGTAAGTTTTACATTTCAGACTTAAATATGGTAGATTATTGAGGGTAACATTTAACTTAAGCATACTGGACAAATAAATGTAACATTTCAAACATACGTATAATGATCCAATGCGTGTAATATTTCAAACTTTAAAATGATGGCTAAAGGAGTATAACGTTACAAACTTATTAATGTTGGATCAATGACTGAAACATTTAGAATAATTGAGCAATCAGTGTTAAATTTAAAACTTAAAAATGGACAAATTAGTGTAACATTTAAAACTTTAGAATGATGGACCAATGAGTAAAACATTTTAAACGTTAGAATGTTGGACTAATGATTATTTCTTTTTAGATTAATCGACCTATAGATGTAACATTTTACACGTTGGAATACTAGACTAATGTGTTTAATATTTGAAACTTTTGAATGATGAACTAAGTTGTATAACATTTTAAACTTTAAAATAATGAACTAATGAGTAAAACTCCAGACCTGGACAACTGACAGTAAGATTTTAAACTTAATAAAGAACTAATAGGTGTAACATTTCAAACTTTTGAATAGTAGATTAATGAGGATTACATTTGATAGTTTAGAACAAAGGACCAATGAGTATAAAATTTAAAACTTAATACTGAACGAATAAGTGAAACATTTCAAAGACCAATGAGTGGAACATTTAAAACTTTAGAATCATGGACAATGAATATAACGTTGTCAACTTGACAATTAAAGTAAAATAAGCGTAACATTTCAAACTAAAGAATCATCAACCAATGAGCGAATCATTTCAAACTTTGTAATGCTGTACTAATGAGTATAATATTTTAAACTTTTGAATGATGTACCAATGAGTATAACATTTTAAACTTTAAAGCGAATAACAAGTGAGTGAACATTTTAAACAAAAATGATGGACAAACTAGCGTAACATTTCAAGCTTAAGAATGATTGACGAATGAGTAACATTTGAAACTGAACAAATGATTGAGCAATGTTTGTAACACTCCAAACTTAAAATTGGACGATAATGATTGCGACATTAACACATTAAGAATGATAGTACAACGAGTGTAATATTATAAACTTAAAACTGGCAGAATAATGAATGTAACATTTTAAACTTAGTAATGATCGATCAATGATTGTCATATTTCAGATATTATAATGAATGACTGATGAATGCAACATTTTAAACGTAAGAATAATAGACCAATACATGTAACATTTCAAAACTAAAAATAGTTGACACATTGGTACGACATAAAAAAAAACTTAAATATGATGGACCAAGGAGTAGAACATTAAAACTTCAGAATGATGGACCAAGGAATATAAAATTTGAAACTTGAGAATAGACAAATAAGTGTTGCATTTAAGCCATAACAATAATGAACAAGGAGGATGAAACTTGAGATTTTAGATTTATAGAACTTTGAATGTAAAATTTAAAACTTGGAAATGATGTACAAAAGAGTATAACTTTTCAAACTTAAGAATAGAATAATTATGTAAGAACTATGACATTTCATAATAGAAATTGATAATTCAATGAGTCTAATACTTTGAACTTTAGAATTATGGACCAATGAGTAAAAAAATTCAAACGTTATAATACTGGACCAAATTAGTTTAACATTTCACACTTAAGAATAATGGACTAATGAATGTAACATTTCAAACTTTAGAATGATATACCAATGAATATATCATTTTAAACTTTAAAATGGAGAAATAATGTAACATTTTAAACTTACAACAATGAGTATAACATTTAGAACTTTAGAATACCGGCAAAATATGTGTAACATTTCAGACTTAAGGATGATGGACCAATTAGTGTTACATTTTATGCGTTAGAATAATGGATTAATGAGTGTAATATCTGAAACTCTATAATTATGAACCAATAAGCATAACATTTTAACATTTAGAATATACCAATCAATGTAACACTTAAAACATTAGAATAATAGTCCAATTAGTGCAAGATTTTAAACTCTAGAATGATAAACTAATAAGTATACGACTTGAAACTTTAGAATGGTGGCCCAATGAGTGTAACATTTTAAAGTTGAGAATGATGGACCAATGAGTATAACATTTCTTACATTTGCATGATAGACTAATCAGTGTAACACTTAACTTTACAACGATAGAAATGAGGATTCCCTGAGTATACCATTTCCAACTAAAGCATAATGGACAAAGTATACCATCTTTAATTTTATAATGGTCAATGGGCCAATATGTGCTAAATATAAATTATGAATACTGGACTAATGAACAACGTTTAAACTTAAGAATAATTAACTAATAGGTGTTACATTTAAATTTTAGAATAATGGACTAATAGGTGTTAAATTTTAATTTAAGAATACTTGACCAATGAGTGCGAAATTAAAACTTTATGAGAATATGAGTGTAACATTTAAAATTTTAAACTGATGGACGAAGATATATAATATTTAAAACTTTATAATGATCGACCAATGATTGTAACATCTCAAACATTTAAATGAATTACAAATAAGTGTAATATTTAAATCTACATAATAATTTTTCAAGGTGTGTAACATTGAAAACTTTAGAATGATGGACCAATGAGTGTACTATTTTCAAATTTAGAATGAATAACTAATGATTTTAACGTTTTAAAGTTAAGAATGGTTAACCTATTATTGACCAATGAGTAAAACACTTTAAACACAAGACTGATGCCTAAATTGTCCATCATTCTATAGTTTAATATGTTTAACTGTTGAATAATGGACCAATGAGAACAACTTTTGAAACTTTAGAATGATGGACCAATGAGTGTAACATTTTACACTAGAGAATAATGGACAAGGGGCAGTAACATTTTAAACTTTAAAATGATGGACTAATGAGTAACATTTTAGATTTGATGATGATCGATTAATTAGTATAATATTTTTAACTTACCGACCAATTAGTGTAACAATTTAAATCAAAGAAAACTGGACTAATGAGTAACATTTTAAACTTTAGAATTATGGAATAATTAGTATTTCATTTTAAACTTTAGATTACTGAATCCATGAGTTTAACATTTGAAACTTAATAAGTGGCCAGTGAATGTCAAATTTAAAATTAAGAATAATAAACTAATTAATATAACTTGAGCGTGTCAGAACAACGAATGTGCTATTTTCATTACAGATTAATCGACCGACTAATGCTCTAAGTGATATTGTGATGAATCTACAAATATCTGGGTTTTACACAATGAATATTCGGTACTACCACGCATAGCTCTTTAAAACCGACATAATTACAAATATTGGAATATATATTTCATTATGTTTTAATTACTTTATTAATGAAATGCAGGTTCATTTGTTTTAATTAACGTCAGTTTGTTAAAGAATATTTCAGATCTATGACTACTTTGTAAACAATACTAAATTAAATATACAATTATGGCGTTTTAATATTAACGTTGTCACAGTATGCATTCGCATCTACATAATATACGGAAATAAACAACATTTAGAAATACATCGTATTTTGTTGCCACTCAACTGTGCCCTTCTGGATAAAAGAACAGTTGAACACAAATTATAAATATTCGTATAGGAAATAAAACAATATTGCGAAACAGAACTATTGGTTATATAAAAATCCAAAATATCATTGAATTAAAAATAACTTACTAGTTAATAGTTTTCTTTTCTAAGTAATACGCAAATTAGTTAATTTTGCGGATTCTATTGCATTTGGGTGCGTATGCAGTATATTTGTGTCCATTGTATTAACTTGTAGTTAAGTGTTTAGAAGTTTACCATTAGTGCGCAAAATGAGCCCTACTTACGCGTTTATTCATTTAGATAAATGAATTATTTATATTAAGCATGATTAGTCTCAATAAATCTGTAAATGTAATAAATTAAACGCAATAAAACATTACTAAATGATCCCTAATATTTCGTCAATGAGATAAATTAGGGTTAGTTCTAAATATTCTCATATTACTAAACACTGACAGTTCATCTAATCACTGTTCATATAGCAGCAATGTAGCCCTAGTATTTCAGTATTTATAAAAACATAAGTGATCTTTTTCGAGGTCGTCAATCTGTTTATTAAACGAATGATGTCTTTCTATTTAAAATCATAATTTGTGCACGGTAATAAATCAAGTTTCACAAGGTTTTCGCAGTATACTACACCATCCGGATATAGACGATATGTCATATATATATATAGGCATCGAAATACAGTACTGTTTCGCTGTTTAACAGCTCATCACTGCGGCTAGACAGGCAAATGCCTCCGCTCGATTTGTTTGCACATAAAGCGTCGCTTAATACTCTAATGGCTAATTCGTAAAAAAATAAAAAATAAAAAATAAAAATAAATAAATAAACGGAAAGAAACAACTGAAACACATGAGGAAGGAAAAAATCAGGGGGGGGAGACAAAAATGCGGTAAGTTTTTACAGCAAATGAATTCGATCGAAATAAATGGATGCTATTTTTTATTTATTAATATTTTTTAGAATTAAACATTTATTTTAGGTAGGCTATTTAAAAAAAATGTAATCTTGGAATTTAAAGTTTAAAAAGTGCGAGATGCCGTTAGATGCCGTAAAAAAAAGAAAAACAAATAAAACTTATTTTTTGAAGGGTTAAAAGCCTTAAGATAAACAAATGAAATAAAAAATGTAAAAATATGAGATGCCTTAGCGATGTAACACCGAAAATGTTGTCATGCGAAATCGTCAAATCGTAGTGAATTCACTCCAACGTGCATTCTACCGGAAATAACATTTGAACACAGGTTCGCATTTAAGAAAAATATTTTATTTTATTTAATATATTTTTATAATTTGGGATGTTAATTTATTTTATAACATATAGACTGTCTGAAGCTTTCAAATACATTTTAAATAAATATAGTTTTATTGATAACGAACGAACCCAGAATTACATTTCTAATTCGAAATCGTCATAAATTGACTGCAAACCGGAAATAAAATGGAACATATTCCTGTATTTACGAATAAAATTTTATTTTAATATATTTTCATTTAATATATTTTTATAATTTTCGATATTACTTTATTTTAATAACATGCAAACATTCCTTGTCTTTACAGATAAATTTTCTGAAAATTTCAATTAAATTGGTAACGTAGAAATATGGTTTCATTCACTTTGAACGAACCAAGAATTACATTTATATATATATATATATATATATATATATATATATATATATATATATATATATTATAGAAGTAAAAACGAATGGTGTCATCTCTTGAAACCAAGATTATTGACGTCTGATATATAAAGAGGTCATAAAAATCATTTTCCGTAGTATTCTATTTGCTTTAGAACATGTGGTAATTTCGTTTGTTCTCGGTGTATTTCAGCCGTCTCGGTGGACGACCTAACACATGCGCATAGATACAAACCAACAGGGTCAAGAAGGGTTTAGTAATATATACGAAGACTATATGCCCAACCAATTGTTTTGTGTAAAACTTATCTGTGCCTCTACAAAGATTATGTGTTTACTGAGTCTATTTGTTACTAATATTGGAGGTATCGGTTTAGTAATTCTGGTTTCATATTGTTATTCAACCAAACAATCGCGAACGTCGTTTCTGACAGCTATAAAAGTACGAAAAATGGTAAAAGATGAGTGAGCGGCACCATAACACGATTTCTTCAAGACTAAATCAGATAAGTCTTAGACAAGCTGACAAAAGAGAATCATGACAATGGAATTTTCTTTTGTACAAATAAAAAATGAAACAGACAAAATAAGAAATATTAACACACACAAAAAAAGACAGAAACAAAATTCGGACAGTCATAAAATATAAAAGAAACTCAAAAATATAGAGACGTATTTCTAAGGGAAAACTTAATTTATCAGGGAAATAATATGAAAGTTCATACGTCGGTAATACGCACAGGCATATATACATACATACACGCACATATATATATATATATGCATACACATGTACATACATATATATATATATATATATATATATATATATATATATATATACTTATAGCTGTGTATATTAATTTAATCTCATATTTCTTAGAAACCGAGCGACAAGTCAAGATTTTCCGGATTTTCTGTTTCGGTCATTTAATAAACATTGTCAACAATAACGTTTATTAAACAGAGTCAGAACAGATATACATCATCATTATATCTTATGCAAACACTGGATCTATCGTGTGGCATCAAGGTTATAAAGTTCTTTAAAGTTTGGCCAGTACAAATTAATTGGTTCGTCACTGCAGTCAATAATAATGCATACCATTGTCGGCCTGGGCAGCCATTAAGGTTGTTGCTTGCTGCTGTTTCCGCATTAGAAGCGCAACTATATTTTCAAGCATTGTATTGGTATTTTATTTTTCTTCAAATTAATCTTGAAATTTAAACGAAACGTTGAGGAATATAATTTTGCTTTGTTTCTTTTTTATCTCTCCATGACGTCGGAATATTATTTCTCTCTCTCTCTCTCTCATATATATATATGATTATAAATATACACACATTATATATATATATATATATATATATATATATATATATATATATACGATTATAAATATGTACACACACATAATTATAAATGTACACCCACACACACACATATATATATATATAATTATAAATGTACACCCACATATTATATATATATATAATTATAAATGTACACCCACACATTATATATATATATATATAATTATAAATGTACACCCACACATTATATATATATATATATATATATATATAATTAAAAATGTACATCCACACATTATATATATATATAATTATAAACGTACACCCACACATTACATATATATATATATATAAATGTACACCCACACATTATATATATAATTATAAATGTACACCCACACATTATATATATATAAGTATAAATGTACACCCACACATTATATATATATATAAGTATAAATGTACACCCACACATATATATATAAGTATAAATGTACACCCACACATTATATATATATATAATTATAAATGTACACCCACACATTATATATATATATATATAATTATAAATGTACACCCACACATTATATATATATAATTATAAATGTACACCCACACATTATATATATATAATTATAAATGTACACCCACACATTATATATATATAATTATAAATGTACACCCACACATTATATATATATAATTATAAATGTACACCCACACATTATATATATATAATTATAAATGTACACCCACACATTATATATATATAATTATAAATGTACACCCACGCATTATATATATATATATATATATATATATATATATATATATAATTATAAATGTACACCCACACATTATATAATTATAAATGTATATATATATATAATATATAAACTGATGAAAAGGTAAATGTGTCTCACAACTTTTCCACAATAGGTATAACATGACTAAGCGAAATATTACTTTCCATGGAATGAAAAATATATTTTATCAAGAAATATGTTTTGAAAAAAAAATATATTGTTCTGAATACTGTAAGAATTTATATTTTGGGCAGAAAAGCCAATAACTCGCAACAAATATGAGTTTAACATTTCTATGAAAATAGTTTCGATTATATTTTAAATATAGAACTGAGCCCAAAAGATACTTTATTAAGTACTAATAAATACTTAGAAAGAAATGCTGTGCTGCATACTTCAATATATATACTCAAATACCATTGTATGATAATATTTTGAAATTACTCCTTTAGTCTAGCATTTCATGACAGAGTGTTCTTTTTATGTAGTGATTCTTTTCAATGTTTCCCTTTTACGTAACGCTTCACTGACTTCTTACTTCGATGAAAAACTGCTTCACGTCGAAATAACGAGTTTCCTCTCAAAACATTTCAACATTAATCATTATAATGATATTCAGGAACAATGCTGCACTAAAGAGAGGTCACTTTCCTATTCTTGTTTAGGACTTCCAGTTTTTTTAAGGTAGATCTTACGAATATTAACATGTTTGACCTTCACACTAACTGGCGAACAAACAGAACATTAGATAGATAATCACTTATATAACATACGTATATTATGTATTTATCAGTGTATAACGCTTATCTCCAAGTGGCTCATGATTCTTGATGAGCTGTGACTCATGTGATATAATAAAAAACCGAACCGATTATAAAATCTCAATCATTGTCCGTCATTTCATTTTATTAACTAATGTGAGAAAGTATTCAAATACATCATCGACCTTGTATGCTGCTCTTTGAATCGAGTTCTCTAAACCATGTTGTTTTTATATTAAAGTAATATACTTTCGGAACAAGTTTTCAGATTATATTAAAGAGAGTTGTTGTGTAGAATTTTTTAGATGTGTTTAGAGGAATTCAGAATGAATGGTAAAATGGAACTAAAAATGGCATTTTTAGGATCAACTATTTAATGAATGAATATATTGACATTGTATATGCATGAATGCTATTTTTTTTACTGGTTGACTCTTGAATGCGGAGACTAATACACATGAGCCACATGCGCGGGCCAGACAAAATGCTGCAGAGACAAAACATGAAGAAGCGTTACATTAAACCAAGAACATTGAAGCTGCATATCAATAAGTTCTCTATCCCCCAACCCCTCCCATTACCATATGAACGCCCCCACAGAAAAGAGTGGTGTCAAATAGCCGAAAAGGGTCAAAGAGGATGGAAAACCTGAGTAGAAGGCGCTGACCAGACCTCCGCTGGATGAGAGCGAAGAGAAATGGACTTTGGGAAGGCTTATTGCTACTTAAATTCCAGTGGAGATCTATGGCCGCTGCCAGCGAAAAATCAATGGTAGGTGGCTGTTGCGATAACGCATATTTATTTGCGAATGCTATCGGAGGAGGTGGAGAGTACTGGAAATCTGGGGAATCGTGTTGTCACTCCGCTTTCAAGGAACACCACTGGTTGTTTTACAGGGGAAGACCTTTGATGACATATGTGAAAGCTCCTTGTGATCCAATAATAATAATAATAATAATAATAATAATAATAATAATAATAATAATAATAATAACAACAATAGCAATACTAATGATAATAATGATACTACTATAACTACTAATACTACTACTAATAATAATGAAAACGGCTGAAATTTTAAGCAAAACAATTGAATATCGAGATAAACACGCATGAGCTGCAGACACAAACTACAGATATGAAACACAAAGGATCACATAGAATCATGAAAACTAAAACTTTATATTTTAAGTCACCCCCCCCCACCGTGCACTTGCCTTCTGTCCTCTTTTCTGTGTGTATGTCCCCATAAACCAACGCCACACAGATAAGTGACGGTCAAGGAGGATGGAAAGATGAAAGAGAAATCACTGACCAGACATGTGCTGGAGGAGTGCAAAGATGACTAAGACCTTGTGGAGGTTTATTGCTATCCAAATTCCAGTGAAGACTAATTGTCGTTTCCAACAAGAAATCAATAGTAAACGGCTGTTGCGATAATGAAAATTCATCTGCAAATTTTATTAAAAAAAGGGTGGAGAGTACGTAAAATCTAGGAAGACTTGTTGCCACTCAGACTCCAAGGAACATCTCAAAGAGAAATTTTTGAAAATTCCCTGTGTGTTACTTCTTTCAGTGAGCAAATAATAAGAAGAATAATAATAAGAAGACTCGACCTAAAGTAAAAATATCTAAATGCCTTTGTAGTTTCATTTCGATGAAGATGTTAATTTTCATTCTGTTCTAAAATTGGAACTACAATGAAAGAAAGCTGACAATCTTAATAGAAGATTTCTTTCTTTACAAAAGAGAAACTCTGCCGTTTGGAAAATTGTATTAAAAGAGATCATCATTTGTTTTCTTTTTCGAATCTTTTGTAAATTCATAAACTGAAAACAGGATTTAAACTCCCGGGATAAAGTAAGTTTTTGTGATTTTTATTTTCTTTAAACTAATTTACTTTCTGTTCTATTCCCAAATTGCAAATATACCCGGCGGCATCTTCAATCAAACCAGGCAGAGTTATGAAATCTACACAAGAACATCTTTTTTTTACCAACCAGAAATATCCATGAGATAAAACGTGATGAAAATTTGGTGAAAGTAATCTACTCATATTTTGACGTCTTCAATACGATATTAGTGCTATTATCACTAAAACACAATAAAACCTAAGTAAACGTTGCCTTTAAAGATATACAGAGTGTCTCTAAACTATCTCTACAATTTACGGGAATCACTCCAGACAAGGCATAAAGCCACTTGCTGTAAGTTGCTAATTAAAACACTTCAATGACAAAAGCTAGCCATAAGTAAGGGTAGATTTCGATCACCAAAACAGCAATTCTTCCAGCTTTGTCAGAAACATATCTCGCAGAGTGCGTATGAGTAAAAGACAAAATAAAGCGAGTGGACAAGATCGTCGAAAGTAAAACCAACGTCCATTTTCTTACTTCCGACACAATTATTACAAATGGAATCGATAAGATATCTTAACCAAATTACTATCATAGAATTATGATACAGATCAAACAAACAGTGGCTTTGTTGCTGCCGGAATACTGCTCTATTCAGTAATAGGTGCACACTACATACCTTTCAATGAAAATTGGTTGGTCTCTTATCAATGGCCTGAGCCGGTCCTCTCGGCAACTCTTTGTAGACCAGAGTGCGTTTATCCTAGTTCGCTGATTTCTAAAAAGAACATCGGATCTTGTGTATAATCTCCCCGGAGAGGAGGTAAATAATATATTGATCAAATGTTCTATTACTGTTCTTTAAAGATATGAACTGTTGTATGGAAATCGCCTCACACAAGACTGTTAGAAATCGACAAGAACGAAAGATGATCTTAAAAACAGGACATTTCTATTGGCCTTAATCTTGAAAAAAAAGTCTATTGGCCTTAATCTGGGGAAAAAGTCTATTGGCCTTAATCTGGAAAAAAAAAGTCTATTGGCCTTAATCTGGAAAAAAAAGTCTATTGGCCTTAATCTGGAAAAAAAAAAGTTTATTGGCCTTAATCTGGAAAAAAAGTCTATTGGCCTTAATCTGGAAAATATTTCTATTGGCCTTAATCCTGAAAAAATGTCTATAGATAGGAGGAAAATGGTAAGCAGAAAAACAATTTATACAAACTTGCAATTGTTGGAAAGGAGCTACTGGAATAGGAGGCTGTATTACAAGGATACATTAAAACAATGAATTGATGGAGAACACTTGAGTAATAATAAAATAATCTGGAACATAGGAAGCAGGCAATCTTTCAGACAATTCTGAACATGCAATTATAATATTGATAAAAAGATTGACACTACCAACATCATCTCTTTGAGGGAGAGGAAGAAGGGGTGGAGCCAATCACATTACAGATATATTTCCGCACCGTTTTTAAACCCTCAAATAAGATAGGGATTCAATACGACAACTGTGGTTCATAGAATGTCTGATGGATAGAGAATAGCCTAAGGTGTGAGAAAGGGTTAAGACGATAGAGATAACAGATTTTAAGAGAAACAGTAAAAGCACTGAATGTAATATGTGAACCAAAAGAAAACTGATATGGAAAGACTAACTCGTTTCAAAAGTCGACTTCTATTCAAGTGCAGAGCCACGTATGAGAATTGCATCATCGTGTTTCAGGTATCCTCTTGTTTGAGGAGGTATATTTAATGAATTGTGAATAAAAAATGTTAATGTCAAAAGATTAAAGTGGGTATTATGTTTTGTTTTTTATTAATTATTATAAATTGTAAAGAGATTTTATAAGAACCATGCATAACACATGAAATAATACATTCCGGATATTGCTGATAAAACAATGTTGCGGCAAAAGTTAACTATCAATATAGTGTGTTATTTGGGAAGGAGAATGATTTAACTAAAATTTCTGACGCTCTTTTGTATAACGATGTGTCTACGAGTTCAAATATTCTTTAGTGTTTGGCACAACTTTTCATTGGAGCCAAACTTCCCTTGATGCCTTCGAACAACCAGTAATCTCTGGGGACACAGATTTGGACAATGAAGTGGATGAGAAAGCGGTTAGAAGTGCAATTCACGCAATGTTGCGATCGGCTTATGACAATGCATTTTTAGGTTTTCATATATTATCTTTTTCTAGCGATTTCCTCCTTCAGATGCGTCAATAATGCTATGTAATATTCGCTATTGATGATACCTCGTTTCTCAAGGCAACATGAACTATATCTGAAGGGGCGAAAAAATACCTTTTGCATCCCAAACTACGAGGATCAAAACATTATCTCGTAATGTTTGCGTCTTTGTTTATTCTGTGCGACGTTGAAGCAATTGCACATAACACTATGAATACTGTACACGTCGTTTTTAACCGAACGTAAGCAAACGTTGCAACCACTTTAACAACGTATTTCTCATATTCTTCAACGACATCCTTCTCATATTCTTCAACGACATCCTTCTCACATTCTTCAACGACATCCTTCTCATATTCTTCAACGACATCCTTCTCACATTCTTCAACGACATCCTTCTCATATTCTTCAACGACATCCTTCTCATATTCTTCAACGATATCCTTCTCATATTCTTCAACGACATCCTTCTCATATTCTTCAACGACATCCTTCTCATATTCTTCAACGACATCCTTCTCATATTCTTCAACGACATCCTTCTCATATTCTTCAACGACATCTTTCTCATATTCTTCAACGACACCTTCTCATATTCTTCAACGACATCCTTCTCATATTCTTCAACGACATCCTTCTCATATTCTCCACGACATCCTTCTCATATTCTTCAACGACATCCTTCTCATATTCTTCAACGACATCCTTCTCATATTCTTCAACGACATCCTTCTCATATTCTTCAACGACATCCTTCTCACATTCTTCAACGACATCCTTCTCATATTCTTCAACGACATCCTTCTCATATTTTTCAACGACATCCTTCTCATATTTTTCAACGACATCCTTCTCATATTTTTCAACGACACCTTCTCACATTCTTCAACGACATCCTTCTCATATTCTTCAACGACATCCTTCTCATATTCTTCAACGACATCCTTCTCATATTCTTCAACGACATCCTTCTCATATTTTTCAACGACATCCTTCTCATATTCTTCAACGACATCCTTCTCATATTCTTCAACGACATCCTTCTCATATTCTTCAACGACATCCTACTCATATTCTTCAACGACATCCTTCTCATATTCTTCAACGACATCCTTCTCATATTCTTAATTGTATCATACTCAAGTAAAATCACGAATACACACTATATTTTCAACTTCATCTGCTATAGCGCGCAGCTTCAATTTACCATCAGTCAGCACGTGGATTTCTTTCGATATTTTTTTTTCTTTGGAGACAGCAGCCGAATCCAAACTTTATATTTTACTGTACGAAAACACGTAATTTATTTGAATTCTTTAATTAATCTCAATATTATGTCGCAGAATTTCAGGAAATACTGTTTAAGAATTTTTCACGTTTCAACTACATAATTTGGAGCTTGGTGGCCCCATTTTTAAGTGGACTTTAGTACCATAACTTTACACGAGGCTCGATCCGAATGATTGCATTAGCTGCATCGTAAATTGTTTAATTCTTCATTATAATATTCCAACTATATCCATATTGGTTTCTCTAAGAGACAAAAACAATTAATTTATCTTACATATAAAATAACGCTATTAATAAGTATGTTTTAGTGCGAACTACATAAAAAAAATCTATTTTGTGCGGTACACGTATTTTCCATCGATTTTAATAATTTATAATGATAGATATTGTATAGTTGATTAGTCATGAATAATAGTGAGGTTTTATCCCCACACCCAGAAGTCCGCTCTCGCCCATGACATCGAGAATAAATTTAATAACGGAGAATTTTGTGATATTGTGCGCTAAGTAATGTTAAATGTTCGATTAAAGTTCCTTCTTTAGCAACTTCACCGACATGTAGAAAAGGAAGCCGGTGCTTTCATCAGGATTACATCATTTACTCTTGATCTTCATCTTATAATACTGAGTGTTTAGCAAAATGACAGCAAGTACAATTTGCCAATGTTTGAGAGGACTCGATCGATAATTAAACCCAGATGTCCCGGAAAAGAATATTTTAAATGTTTGCACCGAGGAATTTAAAATGTATATTGAAAAGACATTTTCAGTAATACCATATATACGAGGTGCCTTTTATAAGTTTCCCGATATTGTTGTACAGACAATTACAATTGTAGAGTCTTGAAAATCTGTATGTTATTGCTACACATGACTAATTTTTATGAGCTCAGACTCAAATGAACAGCTATAGCAGGAATTGGAATACACCGTACTAAAGCCTGATTTTCAAAGCTAGTGAATTTCAAAAATGCAATCTGGATTTAACGACACGTTAGAAGAACATTCAATAAAATTATTTTTTTAACTTGTAAAATACCACAGAAACGTATGGAATGATTCAGACTGCTTTCGGATCATCTTGTATGGATCGATAATTAGATTTTGAGATTCAAGGCAGCAAAGAAATCTTGAGGGATTATGAGAGGTGAGAGGAATAGGGAGGTTAGAACACTATAGTTGAATAGCCAAATAAAGAAGTTTATGGATAAAGACCGCCGTGTGTAGAAATACTGACAAACTAATTCAGACATAATTAAAAGAACCATTACAAAAAATATAGTCGAAAGCAAGGTATTAATAGAATGATTTAAGGGAAAAAAATCTGATTGCAGAATCGTTATGCCATGGCCATATACATGCGTACAAAAGTAACATCCGCTCTGATAAATGTAGTTAATAGCATCGACATTTCTTAATTACTCCAGTAAATCAGTCTCAGATAAGATTCTGTTCATAGGAGTTAAGTTAGAGCAGCCAATCAATCGATTAATTGAAAAATTAAGTGATTTGATTGGTTTCGATGAAGGTAAAAACATGAGTTCAAAACATTTTATCATTCAAATATGTAATTTATTTGCAACGCCACAAAAAAGATACAAAGATGCAAATGTAGCCAGACACTGTTCTGGCCCCGAGGAAAATAATAAAGATTGAATATACCAAACGGGAGGTGGTTTAGGTTTGGATTTGGAAACACAGTTTTACCTGTTTCGATTACTCTACCCGCCGCTTATTACGTGTCAATCACACACACGCATATTATATATATATATATATATATATATATATATATATATATATATATATATATATATATATATATATGTTCACTAACGCCAAGTATCAGATTCCATCTGTGATTAATTATTTCTCAGTAAAATATCCCAGAAGTTCTTTGTTCTGTTGTCCTCGTGTCCATCTGAAGCAATTCGTATGATAACCTTTGATTCAATTATATATTGAAATGCCTTCTAATCTTAAGAACGGTGGCTTCGTTATAACGGACTGTTACACGATTAAATATGAGATTTTATTGTGTTAACAATGTTAAGTATACTGGTCAAGCAGAAGTCAACAAGCACGTGTTCAGCCAGCCTATATGGGTTTATTCATACGCCTGATTTTGTCGCTATTATCTTCCGTTGTGATTTTATTGATGCTGCCCACTCAAACTCAATAAAAGACCACAGTTGATCGCCTTATTTAATTATAAAATTACCTTGTATGAACACGGATGAAATGTGTGCTCTGCATTTAGGATAAACTATTTGGACTATTAGATGTAGAACAGTCAGAAAATTATGACATTTAGACTCAGACTATGTTAACAAAAGATACAGGAAAGCTAAATTTACTAGATTTGTAGGAAATGATTATATAACATTATATTTCAATCAAATCACCAGCATCGATTTGATGTTAGTTATCTCAACTATGATAATAATAGACACCACTCTAAACTCTCGAACCAAAGTTGAATAGCCATTGCTCAAAACGATAAGGTATTACAAGAAAGCTTACTGGGATGCTACCAGAGATCACACCAGAGATGCCCATGGAGAAATATCTTTTCTCTTCCCGCGGAACAGCGCACAAAGGAGACCACTGAATGGTTAAAAGTTGCAATTGAAGAACACGTTCCCGCAGGGAAGTTCTATAGTAAACAACATTCTTTCTAATGATTTACTTTTACTTGCGCATCTATTATTGCTCCAATGCAACATGCATACTGCAGATTTATTCGGCATAAGTCCAGTACAAACAGAAAAAAAACAGAAAAAAAGTTTATAGGAGCTAGAAGTAATTCTAAGAAAGAAATAGTAACAGCTAAATGCGAATATATTGAACCACACATAAAAAAATGCATTGAAGCACAGTAATTAGAAACTCATGATTTCTGGAAAATCTACAACAATGTAGTAAATTATGAACAATCAATAATTCTCCCACTATCCAACAATTATGAAGTTGTTTGCACGGCAACCGAGAAAGCAAACATGTTTGCTCTTCAGTTTTCCTCAGACACAGCAAATCACTCTCTCCCTGATTTTCATTTGCGGACAGAAACCACACTAGATGATCTGAAAATCTTTTTCTCAAGTATATGATATCAGAAAAAACCTAGACATCTCAAAACACGTGGACCTGAACTCATTTCGGCTGTACTCTTAAAATGTCCCGTTGAGGTTTCTCCAGTTCTCTCCAAACTGTTCAACAAATGCTTTAACGAATCTTGCTTCCCTGACTGCTGGAAAACTTCTATAGTACCAGTTAACAAATATTCTTGTGAAAGAACTGACCCATTAAATTATCGTCCCATTAGCCTCCTCCCAGCCAAAATATTTGAGTACATAATTAAGCTCTAGTTCACTGCCTTAAAGTTGCTAAATTTATGGCCTACTAACAATATGAATCTAGGCAAGCCCGTTTTACTGCCGATATCTTTACTGTAATCTCTGAACGTATATACCACGCACTGGATAAAGCATGGGAGAAGAAGGGCAGAAGCCCTAGATATATGTAAAGCTTTTGACAATATATTGCACGATGGTCTTATGAAAATCAGATCATATAAAATTATTGGACGAATACGTAACAATTAAATCCTTCATAAAAAAGCTTGTCCTCGATAGTCGTACGTCAAAACAATATGATATAAATGCGGGTGTACTTTATCGGTTGATACTTAGACTTTTATTATTCCTGATACTCATAAGTGACCGCCCTGATAAAATTGTCTCTGAGATGGGCATATTTGCTGACGATACCACACTATACGATACAGAAGGAGAAAACGAATGAACACATATCCAAGGCAATGGCGGAAACCCTAGAAAACCTCCAGTCTGTAGTTAAATAAAAATTGATGATAACGTTCAATACTGCCAAGACTAAGCTTGTTTCTATTAATAATTACAAGAAACCTCCTCAACCATTAAGAGCTAGGACTAAACATACACTACCTGAAAGTTCTTTGTTCAAACTCTTTGGCTTAACGTTTACATAGAACATTAATTCGAAAAGATACACCGAGGGCATTGCCAAGGCGGCTGTAATATTTTGGGATTAATGGGGTATGATCCCACACAGTCGGACGATTCTATTTATAAACGATGCTGCTAAGAACTGACGAATCAAATTAATTCACGTTCTGCTACCAACCAATCAGAAACTAGAATTGCTTCATAAATATTAAACCTTTTCTGGAGCAATTTCACATGTTCTTTTCCCGGGTTTCGACACGGTAAGAATATTTTGTTCTGTGGAACTGTCTACTACAAACAAGTCATCTTCCAGGACTTGTGTGTAACAGCGAACCATCTGAAACTGTTCTGAAACTCAAAATGGCTTACACTTCTAGAGGTTATGCGCCCAGCGTGCGTCTTTATTTCGATGGATCCGAATCAAAATTCGAACTGTGGCAAGTTAAATTTCTGGGATATCTACGAATCCAAAAGCTACACAAAGTACTACAAACACAACCTGAAAACAAACGACCCCGACTTCATTGAAAAGAACGCAACTGTCTTTGCGGAATTAATACAGTGTTTAGATGACCGAAGTCTATCACTGGTAATGAGAGAAGCCCTGGATGACGGCTGCAAAGCATTAAACATATTGAGAGAGCAATATTTATAAAGGAAAACCCAACATTATTTCTTCATACACTGAACTGACCTCTCTAAAACGAATGGAAAACGAAACTATTACTGATTATATTATAAGAGCCGAGACAACTGCAAATTCTTTAAAAATGTCTGGTGAAGTTATAAGTGACAGTCTGTTAATTTCCATGGTTCTTAGGGGATTACCGAGTGATTTTAAGCCATTTACCACCGTGATAACCCAGAAAGAAAAACCCATGACTTTTAGCCAATTCAAGGTAGCACTCAGAACTTACGAAGAAACTGAAAAAATGATCACAGAAAAAAATGAATCCACAAATATCATGAAATTTAAAAATACACACATAAAAACACCAAAATCGAATTATACCCATGCCAGGAATAAAAAACGCAACTTTGCCAAAAGCAAGTTTTTTCCTAAGAAAAGTACAAAAATTATTTGCTATAATTGTGGACGACCTAATCACAAGAGTTTCCAATGTAGATACATGATTCAAAATGGCGACTACATTAAAAATGTAGAGAGCTCTGTTAGCGAACATACATTTTTATTTTTGTGTACGTTCAATGCTTCAACAAACAATAATTTTCTTGTCGATTGTGGGGCCACGGCACATGTGATTACAAAGGATTCTGATTTTATAAATTTTTATCCCAAATTTAAGCCACAAAATCATTTTGTAGAACTAGCTGACGGGTGTCTAGTCAATGATATTGTTTTGAAAAGAGGCAATGTGAAAACATCGCTACAAAACAATAAAGGTGAACTATGTTTCTGTATTCTAGAAAACGCTCTTCTAATCCCAAACTTTAAAATATATTTTCTGTACAAGCTGCCGCAAAACAAGGTGAAAATATAAACTTTAGCCCCAATAAATCAAAACTGGTATACCCGAATGGAACTGTATTCGACATTAAAGAAAATGGAAGACTATATTATTTAAATAGCGTAGTCCCATCAAAAATCGCCTGCCATGATCTACAGACATGGCATAAAATTCTTGGATACTGCAATATTCCTGATATCAAAAAATTGCCGACTGTAGTTGATGGAATGCAAATACAAACATCAAAAACCTTAAACTGCGACGTCTGTACGCAAGGGAAAATGACAAACTATCAAAACAAGATACCAGACAAAAAGCCCCAAAAAATCCTATCAATGGTGCATTGTGACTTGAACGGTCCCGTAGAACCGATGGACAAAGAACATTATAGGTATGTGTTGAATTTCGTAGATGACCATTCAGGTTTAATAATGGTTTACTTTTTAAAGAACAAATCTGATACCCTGCTAGCAACTAAGAAATATCTAGCCGACATGGCCCCCTACGGTGAAATCAAGTGTATTCGCTCTGACAACGGTACGGAATTCACCAATAAAGACTTTGAACTTTTACTAATTAACCATCATATCAGGCATGAAACATCAGCTCCTAGATCGCCACACCAAAACGGGACTGCTGAACGTGCGTGGCGGACACTTTTTGAAATGGCAAGATGCCTACTCATTGAATCAAAACTCCCTAAAAACCTCTGGACGTATGCACTTATGGCGGCAGCTTATATACGCAACAGGTGCTTTAAAAAACACTCTCTAAAACTCCATATGAATATTTCTGCGGCAAAAAAAAAACAAATTTAAGCAGAATACATATATTTGGTTCAACTTGCTTCGCATATATAGAGAAAAAGAGTAAATTGAATATTAAAGCCGACAGAGGTATATTTCTTGGATACGATAAAAACAGTCCAGCCAATTTAATATTTTTTCCCGAAAAAAATAAAATAAAAAGAATCCGGTGTGTAAAATTCACAGACAAGTTTAATTTTATAGACGAAAACCCGTCATATGAAGAGGATGAAATTATATTACCTCAAATAATTAGAACAAACGAAAACAATAAAAATGACGGAGACAAGAGTGTCCATGATGATGATGATAAAGTCGAGAGATATCCCAAAAGAAATAGAAGACGACCCGATTTTTTTGTGGTCGACAATATAAAAGATAATCAAATCGACTATTGCTATTCAATGGAATATGCGCCAAAAAGCTTCAACGAAGCAATTAATTCAGAACATTGTAATGAATGGAAAATTGCCATGAAAAAAAGAAATATATGCCTTAACCCGAAAATGATACTTATACGGTAGTGCCTCTCCCAAGAGATAAGCATGTTATTTCTACCAGATAAGTCTTTACAAAAAAGAGTGCAGCATCAGGTGTATAACAGTACTAAGCAAGATTTGTTGCTAAGGGGTGCTCTCAGATTTACGGTAAAGAATACTTTCCTACGTTTTCACCGACCACAAACCTAACGATAATCAGAATTTTACTGCAAGTCGCATCACAATATGATCTAAACATCCATCAAATAGACGTGAAAAATGCTTATTTGAATGACCCAATAGACTTTGAAATTTATATTACCCCTCCAGAGGGATTTATAATGAAAAATAAAAATAGCGTGTGGCGACTTAACAAGTCATTATATGGTCTAAAGCAGAGTGCTCAGTGTTGGAACACAGTATTTCATGATTATATTATTAAACAACAATTTAGACAATGCACTGTAGACCCCTGTTTATATACCCAACACAAAGATGATAAACTGCTGATTTTGGTTTTGTGGGTCATGATATTTTAATCGCATCAAATTGTGAGATAATGTTAACTGATGTTAAGAACAAATTAAGTAAAAGATTCAAAATGACCGATCTTGGCAAAATATCCTGGTTTCTGGGGATAGCATTTACTCAAAGCAAAGGACTTGTTACGATGACTCAATCGAGATACATCGACAAAATACTATTAAAATTTAGAATGGGAGAGTGCAAGAAACGCTCTACACCGGTCGAAAAAGATATTAATAAAAATATACACACAGAATCTGAAATAATAAATGACACACAGTATCGCGAAATTATAGGTAGTCTTATATATTTAATGACTGCAACCAGGCCCGACATATGCTATACAATAACAAAACTGTCACAAAAATTATCACGACCGACAATGAAGGATTAAAACAGAGCTAAACAAGTCCTACGTTATTTAAAAGGAACTAAAGAACATAAGTTAGTATTTAGAAAATCAAGAAAACCCCTAAAATTAGGTTTTTCGGATTCAGACTGGGCAAAGGACGAAGATGGCAAGAGTGTATCTGGATATTGTTTCAGACTCTCAGAAAATGGGCCTATTATTTCATGGAAATCTAAAAAGCAACAGATTGTATCTCTGTACGTGTGAAGCAGAATTTATCGCGATCACACACGCGACCTAGGAAGCACTCTACCTTAAAATATCCTGAAGACTATTTTAGAGCCAGAATTGATTACAAGCCCCGTAGTAATTAATTGTGATAATCAAGCCAGTATAGTCTTAGCACAGAACACGATAATCAACCAAAGATGTAAGCATATAGATATAAAATACCATTTCATAAAAAAATTAGATAAATAAGGAATCCATTATTTTGAATTACATCATCAGAACAAAATATCGCCGATGTATTTACGAAACCGGCGACAAGAATAAAGCTACAACGTTTTTTCTTAAAACTTGTTGGTGAATTCGACTGAATAATTTTTTTTTCTTTCACTGCCCTGTATGTATATAGATTTCTATATATTAAAAATACAGACCAGTGAAGTTCCACTTATGAGAAGGCTCTTACTTTTTTGGCATGAATATCAGCGGAAAACCCTAGCGGTAATGCTCAGAGTATATAGATTTCTATATATAAAAAAAAAATAGTCCTGGACAAGACGTTAAACTGTATCCATTTTATTTGTATTAACACTTTAACCTACTAATGCGTAACTAATACTTTCGCTTAAAAAAAAACTCTTTGTAATTTACTTTTTTGACATTTAAACAATTAAAAATGGCGTCTTTTTAAATGCTAAAATTCTAAGATCAAAATGATTTCTAATTTTTGTTATGTCTGAGTGAATATAAAAATATATATTTATTTTTTGAGCAGAACAAACACAAGGGACTTCCCCATTAAAAAAAAATAGGGAGGATATTGCAATATTTTGGGATTAATGGGGTATGATCCCACACAGTCGGACGATTCTATTTATAAACGATGCTGCTAAGAACTGACGAATCAAATTAATTCACGTTCTGCTACCAACCAATCAGAAACCAGAATTGCTTCATAAATATTAAACCTTTTCTGGAGCAATTTCACATGTTCTTTTCCCGGGTTTCGACACGGTAAGAATGTTTTGTTCTGTGGAACTGTCTACTACAAACAAGTCACCTACCAGGACTTGTGTGTAACAGCGAACCATCCGAAACTCAAAATGGCTTACACTTCTAGAGGTGGACTCTCTCTATCGTGCTAGGTTACTTTATATATATATATATATATACACGTTTTTTTTTCGATAATTCTGAACGAATTCAACTAAATATTTATGCGGTCGTTTAATACTGCCATATTGTTTACTTCATATGACCGCCGATTTTGCATTCATAAGCTTTTAATGTCCTTGGATTCTTGTGAAAAATGGCGATGGTCTTGGGCTAATATGATAGCCTACGATGTCAAGAGTGACTTTGTGACTCTTTGCGACTGCCCTTACTAGCAGAAATCATCACTTTATACTGACGATGGCGTGAGCATGAAACACTTGTGTCTGTATGGACAAAAATAATTGTTAATATTTATTTTGTATATATATATATATATATATATATATATATGACACACGCACAATTTTCGGTTCTGTCAGCAAACTATTGTTTAAAAATACATATATACAAGCAAACCATTGTTTAAAAATACATATATACAAGCAAATCATTCTTTAAAATACATATACACAAGAGCGTTTGCTAAAACCGTTTATTCTATATGATACGCAAGGATACACCATGTTGACTACACGAATTTAATATATTTTTTCTATCGATTTAAGCGTTAATTATTTATTCCCAGTTTATTTCAGTGATTTTCTGAATGCATTATTATAAGATACTCCAACATTTGTAATGAGGAGGCGAGAACTAATCACATCCAATTTCTGTCATCATCAATTTGATTGAGCGGACATTTCGAATTTACCTCAATTACTTTTTCTTATATATGATCGGATTTTGAATTTGTTCTTATTTGTTGGCATTTGAAATATTTCTTTGGAATAAACAATCGCTGCGTCTGTCACTCTCTAATAAATTTATCTTCGCGTTTAACTAATGTTCCACTTCGAAGTGCTGTTTGTTTTTCAGTGAAGGTCTTTATCGTGACAATGACTAATTTTATTATTGGCGTCGCACATGTCAATTCATTTTACATTTATTTAATGATTGCCAGCCAAGATTGTACTCGTTTACAATAATTCAAACAAATATATGAATAAAACGTAATCAGCTTTATTTTCTACTTTACCATTAAGACATAACTATTTCATTTTGAAGAGGTTATTTTATCTTTTTCCTTATCGCTGCTCTATGTTGTTAAGAAAATCTTTATTAAATTTCTTTGCAATTACAATTATTCCGAATAGGAAAATTTTTCGGGAGGAGACCATGGGGTGACGCATGCTTCGGTAAACGGTGCCTTTATTTCTAAACATGAGTTATATTTTAATCAGAAGAGCATAATAATAGTTATCTACCTTACGTATGCATTTTTGTTCTGCAACTCGTTATATAATGTTTGACGTTTGTGTTTCTTTTTTATGTGACTTACACATTGCTATTTTTATCCCTTATATTAATAATCTTATATTTATTGAAATAAAATCCAAGCAAAATCGTATTTCTTTTGGGTATATGAATTAAATAAGCGTAAGATGTCTTTTCATGTCTAAGCATAATGGACAATTTCATCCGTCTTCTACTGATAATACGTTGTTTAGTACAAAATTTTCTCAGACAATAGTCGATACGTATCAATTTAGCATATATATATATATATATATATATATATATATATATATATATATATATGCGCTCAGATCATGTTATAATCACTAGATGGCTATGGACGGACGTCTCGACATTTACAAATAAATTTAAAAAATTTAATGGTATTTATCGCGGTTTAAGTTTGCCCGTGGTGTTTGTTCCTTACTAATAAAGTAAGACATGGCTTCGTGCGCGGGTTCGTATCTCCCGGCCGGCAATAATCGTGTCACCCTGCACTGATGATTCCCAAAAGGACGAAACAATGATGTCTGTAGGTATTACAAAATTTTTAAAGTTATATATATATATATATTATATATATATATATATATATATATATATATATATATATATATATACACACACACACTAGCAAAAGTACCCGTCGTTGACTGGGTTCAAAAGCAGCCTACAGAAAATTGACTCTGATTTATGAAAGTATGATAGGTTATTAAAAGGAAGGGTTGTAAAAGATAGCTTCGAATTTGGGGCTATAAAAACCAAAGCAAAATATGATGAAAGTAAAAATAAAATAGATAAACCCCATAATTTATTATACCATACCTGTTCACACAGAAACACTTATCACACTATTCTGTGGATCTTTATTAAAAGACCTTGTTAAACTTTGTGATATATTTCCATTCTATGGAGGTCAGGTGCGAACGAACACCTCATAATTTTATTATACTATATTTCTTCAAACTGAAAAATAATTATAAAAGTATACTTACGCAGATAGATATGAAAAGTCTTTATTCAAATGTGTGCCTATTTCCATTCTATGGAGGCCAAGCGCGAACGTAGATCCCA